>NC_140931.1:79393029-79710529 GCF_014529385.1 Adiantum capillus-veneris | reverse complement strand
ATCATGTAAGGCTTCCAACGTGGGAATGCAATCATTAGGCAAGACCTTCTTGAGACAAAGGCGACCATCAATATGCACTACTCAGATCCACGGAAAGAGTGGACTCAAATGTAAATTCATCAAGTAGCAGGATACATTGTTCTTGCAAAAAATTTGCAGGGTTAGCTAGGAAAGTATTGGCAAGCAAGTGTAGCCACAATTCCTTCCTTAGAGCCTTTCTTCACATTTGAGGCCAAATGTCCCAATGCAAAACTATAAAAAGTGAATCTGAAGGGACTCCAATAATTTTGAAACTCGTGGCCTTGAAGGTAAAGGCATACTCTCCATGATTAGGGTTGTCATGGTTTCAACTTTGTCAATTGTGCTTGGCCTTCAGTACCAAATTAGTTGTGCAACAAAATCAAAATGACCTTCTTCTATTGTGGCTCCCATGCCCCCCTCCCGCTAGAAAGTCAAAGTTGTTGGGGTAAACCTTTAGCTTACACTTGATATGAGACCAACCCCTAAAGCCAAGCATGCACCCTTATATACATGCATGCATACTACTACATACATTTTCCTAACATATGCTTTTTTATAGTCACGTGCTATTTGGTATGGCAACATGGTATTTGACCTTTTTTCCACGTGATAAATATCACTTTTCAACAATTTAATGTCACCTTCCTTTTTTGAGCCAATTTTTTGAGCCAATATAAGGCCACATGCTAAACTTGTACATTAGGAAGAGAATTGGGTCTAGAAGGGCTTCTTTATTTAGCAGTTTAAGGGAGTCAAAGCTCTAGTATTAAGAAAGCAATCAAAAGATAACTTTTGAATTTAAACAGGCAAAACGGCTAGTTTATTTGAATTCAAATTTTCCCCCCAAAATGAAATTCAAAATCTAGCGGACAAAACTATATCATGTAACATATCTGCGGAAAGAGCTCGGCGTGTAGATTACAGATCTATAATCTCCACTCAAATCAGAGATCATATGTAGGAGTTATGGAAGGTCGAAAATCATAAAGTTATCCCTCCTTTTTTGGGGGGAAAAAGTTGCATCTTTTGACCATTCTTACACCTCTCTTACACACCCACCATTCTTGCACACATGGCATGCACCTATTTGTCAAAATGTTAATCACCTCCATAATCTCATGGCAAATAAAGAGGCCCTCCTAGACCTCATCCTCTTCTTAATGACTGTCTCAAAAAATAACCAATCACTATACATGAATGGTTCGTTGTGCGATCCTCCATAGCTACAACTCTCCCTTTCAATTGGTATCAAAGCCATCATCATGTTTCTCCCTTGGTGTAATCACTAGTGCTTTGTGTGATAAGGACTCAATAAGGATAAGTTTTTTCTATTTTTTGAGTTATCACATTGTACATAAGCCCTCTTCTTGATGAGCTTGCAACTTTGGATTCATTGGAGCTTTTCACTCTACACACACGTGCTTAGGTAGCCCATTATAAGAGCTTTGAATCGATCCTTTCTATCTCTCGTTTGGATTATGCATGAGAAAGTAATAGCTTTCTTAAGTTTATCAACAACTGAAGCTCTTAGACCCTCATTCTCTGCTCATTCGGCTCGTTAATTGTGAGTCTGTATATACCATTTGAACTTGTGTGTATAGCCTTTGAAAAGCTATGGAAGAAGTAAAACATACCTTCTTTTGTGCACTTGCTAGGGCCATGGGACCGCTCTCTACCTTTTCTATTAGAGAAGCCTTATAACTCGGGGAGATCACTATGTATAAATTGTGTATATCACGTACGTTCAACGCCTACTTTTAGAACTCCTTATCTGTGAATTTTTGACCAAAAAATACCATTTTTCTACTCAATTTGTATTTTTTTTCCCAATTTCATTTTACAATACCCTTTTGTATGTGAAATTGTGAGAAAAATAAAATTCCCCCCCCCCCCCCCCCCCCCCCCCCCCCCCCCCCCCCCGAGCCTCACAACAAGCCGAAAACTACTTGGCATACCTACCCTGCCCGGATTGCCTGCGCCTGCCCGAATCTTTGTCCGACTATCCGTACCTGCCCCCACACAAGGCACTCTCTCTCTCTCTCTCTCTCTCTCTCTCTCTCTCTCTCTCTCTCTCTCTCTCTATGTGTGTGTGTGTGTCTCCTTTGGGTGTAGAATGGATCAAAGCGTGCTTGACAAAATTGAAATTCAAGGCTATTGGAACATATTTCTCACTTGTGGTGATGTTTATTTTGATTTTTCTGAAAGAAAGAGTTATAGCTATGGAAAATCGCACAATGAACCATCCAGGTTGAAAATGAACATAATGATTGTATTATTTTTTGAGATAATACAAGTTTAGCATGTGGCTTTATATAGGTTCAAAAAAGAAAGGTGACATTCTCGAGGGTGCACTATGTAGTCATGCTAATGTATAATGTGAGTTTGAAAGGAGAGGTTTTAAAATGCAAAAAGTTTAGGCAATTTAATAGAGATATATTAAAATAAGAGATTTTTATATTCAATTTTGAAAATTTTTTATAAAATAAGGGTTCCTTTATTCATTTAGGACATGTTAAAAGAGGGTTTTCTTTTTAATACCCCGTGAACGCACGTTATATAGGGGGGTGGCATTAAATGTTGTAAAGTCATATTCATCACATGTTAAAAAAATGTCAAATAGCATGTGGCTATACCAAATACTATGTGACTTTAAAGAAGCATATGTTAGTTAAATAAATGTAGTAGGATGAAGGCATGCAGATAAGGGTGTATGCTTGGTATGCTTGGCTTTAGGGGTTGGTCTCGTATTGTAAGGTTTCCAGCTTCTGAAACCTTAGAAATTGTACAAAGCATAACCCAATTAATCTGTTTGTTAAGAAAACAACATAGAATTGTCCAATAGTGGCAAATATTGGTATTTTTTAAACCGTAATCATGACTTTACTATGGTTAGAAATTTCAGAACTGAATTTCGACAAAAACTGGCATAGTTATGGGCCCTGGAAGTTTACACCGTGATTTACAAATTGTAAGGTTTTAGTAATCATTACTGTAAAAGACTTTTATCCTAAAGTTCCTATATATTTATAGATAATTGCAGATATTTCCAAACTTAATCATTAAAAGTCAAAAAAATAGCAAAAAATTGATTCTGTGTATCTGGGGGACTGTGTGGGGCAGTGATGAACTGGTCCAGGCTAGAATTAGGAGCAGGTGGTGCTAGGGGGAGGCTAGGGGCTCGCTTGAGGTGCAAGAAACTGCCAGAATCAGCCCATGAACCCTAAAAACCTATAAATGGGCCCCCCCTTCTTCACAAAAAAATTCACACTCGGAGTCCTGGCCATTTCTCTCTCACCTAGAGAGAAATCTATTATCTCTTAATTTTTTGATTAGTTTCTCCAATTGATTAAGCAAAATTTAGCTGTTTTTAATCAAAAAACTGGTGGGAAATCTATTTAATTAGCTCAAAAATTCTTAAGTTAATTATTTCAACTATAAATACTGTTAGAAACACAAGGTAAATTATTCATGAATAGATAATTAATCTAAGTATTTAATTAAGCTGAAGCTAACTATTTTTTAGCCATAAATTAAAGGAGGAAATTAAGAAAACATGTTAGATAATTATGTGCTATTTATCAGAGTTATTTTACATGTTAATAAATTTAGCTAATTATCTTAGATAGAAAATCCTATTTTTGAGATTAAATTAAAGGGAAAATTTAGTAAATTAAATTAGATAGATTTGAGATAATTTTTAGAGTTAAAATACATCCTTAGGATTTGTTATAATTAGATTAACCATAAAAAATTAGTTTAGCTAATTATCTTAGTAAAAAAACACTTCTTTTGAGGGTAAATTAAAGGGGAAAATTAGTTAAGTTACTTAGATAATGATATAATAATTATCAGAGGTAGGAATTATGGTTAGGTACTTAAGATAAATAGGTTGTGCTCAGATAATTAGTTTAGCTATTTATCTTAGCTAAATTTATCTAATTTTATATATAAATGGAGAAGGGAAATTAATAAATCATTTTATAAGTTAACAAGAAATTATATGATTATAATACATCAAAATGTACCTAGGATAAATATCCCACAAGCAGATAAGTAATCAATATAAGTAATCAATAAATTATTAAAGCCGAATTAGGGTATTTTGGAGCAGAAATTAAATAAGGAACTTAGTAAAATAGCTTCGATAATTATAAGATAATTGTCAAAGAAAAAAACATTACTAGGAAGCTAACAGGAAAATATCTCACCCAAATATTTATCAAAGATAATTATTTACTCCAAAAATTCCTATTTTTGGATAAAAGGAATAAGAGAGATTATTCAATTGAATATTTAATCGATTAAGTATCCTTTTATAAAGGCTGCCCCTATGGCTCCAAAAAGGACTCGAGAAAATCCTTTGTCCCAAGGATTCCCTTCACAGTTAATCCCTTAGTAGTGATTGGTATAGTCGCATTGGATTCATCACCCTCAAAGTATTGTCCCAACTTGTTAACAGGTATTTCTATAACAAGGTTCTCATCTAGGTTGGGTTGTGGATCTATGTATTCCTCCTCTAATGGCATCTCCCTAGCTCCATCCATCTGTGCAAATTGTGGTAGCCCAAACTTCAGTTCTCCATTGAGGAAGGCTCGAAGAGCTGAGACTAGCTCAGGGTCTTTATATAGTTTGGACATGATGGAGGTTCTAACTTCTGGAGACATGAAATCCATCAATTTGGCAATGTTTAACGGCACCTTTTGGACTTCAGTCCCTTGACGTGGGGAAGACGGGATCTCCATTTCTTCGATAGGATCAGGTAGTCCCTCTGTAAACATTCTTTCCATCAAGAAGTGAGTACGCCCACTTTCCCATGACTTTACGTCAATTTCTTCTTGGATGACACTAGGTATGGCTAAGGGTCTATGGACTTGGTGAGGTTGTTGTTGCATAGGGAACACGGTGTCTGTAATCTGGATCTGCCTAGGTGCTGGTTTTAGATCCCTTTGGGTATCTTCTACCAAACTCCTTAATTGCTTGACTCGCTCAATCTCCTCTGTAGGGTTTGGATAAGTCCCTATCTTCTTCTTGGATCCCTACCATTGTGGCTCATGATGATCTTCCTTGTTGGTTTCTATCTTAGTGGTCGTTTTGGTCTCCATCGTTTCTCTTGAGTTAGAATCCTCTTCAACGTCATTCATATATATGGGGTCGTCACCAGTCCCTATGTTGGTCTTTGAACTGGGGTCTGACTTCGCTCCTTTTTGTGATCTCTTTCTTCGTGTTTTCTTCTTTTTTAGAGATTGGGAAATTGATGTCGTGTCTCTTTCCTCAAGAATATAGTTTTTTTTTTGGAGCATCGATCGTGTGAGTACGTTTACTGGTACCACATGTGTACTTTGTGATGGCTCCTCGGTAACTTCAATCAAGTTTAATGGCGTGATCTTCGGTGCATTTGGATTTGCGAGCTAATAGATTTAGGCTCAACAGACACTCTTTCTCCTTGTATCATTAAATTATCCTCCAATTGGATCGCATTGGTGGTGACTGCTTCCCAAGTGGTGATACCTCTAATGACTAAGCCATTGTAGATATCCTCATGTCGTAATCCCCTAATGAGTTTATCAAGCAATTGGTTATTGTTGAAGCACTCATTTGAATTACAACGAGAATTCAAATGCTTTAAGCGACTTATAAAGTCTCTCACCGACTCTCCTTCCTCTCGTTGGGCTTTCTGGAGCTGAGAGGCTACACCCCAAAGCACTCCCTCTCGTATGTATTCTTTTAAGAATAGTCTCCTGAGAGTAGGGTAAATCGTTTTTTCTTCCACCCTTAGGGTTCTATACCAATCCCCAGCCTTTCCACTTAAGGTTAGGCTTAAAGCATTGCTCTTATGTAGGTCATTGTGTTCTCCTAGAGAATCTCATATTTGTTCAAACACTTCGATATGCTTTCTCACATCCCCGTCTCCACTAAATTTTTGTGTGAGCTTGGCTATTTGTATTGCCTTACTTCTAGGCTCTCTATCAGGCGCGTAACGCATATTCTCAGCAATAGATCGACTAATAGCTTGAGAAAATGTTGCCAAGTCACCTAAATGAGCAGGCACCGTGGGTGAAGGCGCTCCAGAGACTACATGTGGAGTAGGTATTGGCATTGGGCTTGGCGCATAGGAAGTCCTTGGGTTCCACGTTGGGTACGATGTTGTGCCATGTGGTTGTCCATAGTTCATATGGGTGGCCCTAGGCACAGCAGACGTCGGATGTGACATGCTAATGCTAGCCAGTATAGTCCCATGGAAATAAGAACTTGTGTATTGTGGTTGTGGAGCATAGGTAGTTGAAACAATGGGAGGGGTAGGGACTACATGAGTGTGATGACCCATAGGTGCATACGATTGGTACACACTTGTAGGTACTGTTGCAGGCATTGAGCTACCATGTAGTGGTGCTTTACAAACAAATGAGGTCCATGGCGTGTTTCTCGGTATGCCCATCATTGGGGTAGGCATGGTAGCCGTGGTGTCATCAAGGGAAAGATGAGATAGACTTGGAAAGGTGAAGCTATCACTTGTGGGCTCAGATTTCACTGAGACCCCTGGAGAAACAACATATGGGGGATCCATCGGACTTACCGAGGGAGTCTCCATTTGCGATAAGGTCGGTTGTTTAGCCTTCCGTGTATCCAAGAATCTCATGAAACCCGTTGAAGGCATGTTGATCCCCTTGTTCTATCTCTCTAACTCAATGACCCTATGGATGACCTCACAAACTCTTTGTTGTTGATCCTCTACACTAGTAGCACCCATTGTGGATTGTAGGACATCTAACCAACCCACATGATAGGTGTGACCTGTGTATAGGTCGGTCAGAGTCTCTGTTTGTAATTTGTACTCCCAGTTCTCATTTAAGAACACTCCATCTAGGATTGAGGTGCTAGGGGTGTCCTTTGAGCTAGATGCAATGTTGCTTTCTAGGGGTTGGCCCTTAGCGGTTGCTAAATCAGGAGCACTTGATTGCTCTCTTAGCAAGGATATTGACATAGGAGCTTTCGCTTTTAACTCTCTTCGTTGCTCCGCCTTGCGTAAGCTCTCGATTTCCTTTTCCCTCGCTGCAAGGATATATCGCTCAACCTCTTGCACTTTGGCAAGGCTTCTACCATCGGGTAATATGACCTCGGAGGGAAATAACTTTGAAGAGTCAGGAGGTGCAGTGAATGAAGTATTCACGTGCACATTCTTTAACGGTATAGGGTCTACGTTTGTCACGAATGGAGAATTTACTTTCCCACCCCCCTCATTTACATCATTAGCTCCATGTTCGGAGCGAGTGGCTCTACTAAAGGTTTCCTTCAGGCGGCTAAGCACACTCGGCCCGGACCGAGGACCCATGGCATGCATGTCTTGGCTCGAGCTATCGAGATTAGGCATTGGGAAACCCGCCATGATGTTGTAGTCAGAGGAAGAGTCACTAGTCGCTATGTTCGGGTCTTGGTTTGTACTACCTTGGGTCCCCGCCGAGGGTCCAGAACCTAAAGTAGGTGGATATTGAGAACTTGCGTAAGTCGAAATTCTCTCTAGTTGCTCTATCTCTAGCACACGACCAGAGCGCAGATGCATGTGCCTTTGGCACCCTACAAATGTCGGCGAATAACCTCGAAGGTTAACCGCTTATCTTTTTTAAGTGTCCGTTTTCAATCGTGTTTTTCATGTTTTTAATGTTTTTTAATGTCTGATTTTTTTTTATTAAAGTGTGTGATAGCTCGAAATGAGCGTATCACTTAGAGGGTCGTTGTGTGCCGTACAACACAATTTTCGGGCATCTGACGTTCCGTTGGTCCTAAAAAAATCGATTTTAAGCTACGTGTGAAGCTAAAATTCGTAATTTTAAAGGACAATTGAGGCCTAGGCCTGAGCGTGAGCTTGGGCTTGGGTATGGGAGATATTCCTGATCAACCTACCTTTAATTTTTTTATTTTTTTTAATTTCTTTTTATGTTTTAATTTTTTTTAAAAAGGATAAGGTCGCCGCGACCTGCGCGAGGGCACACACACTCTATCTACCTACTTCTAACTAATACACCTACTGTTACACACTAACACACTCTATTAACTCTCACAGATCTACTTTCTACTTACTGTACACAGAAAACTAACAACCTTAGTACACAAAGAATAAACACAATACCTTTGAAAACTCCATTAACAAAGAAAACTAACAACCTTAATACACAAAGAATAGACACAGTACCTTTGAAAACTCCATTAACAAAAAAAATACACAGTATAACAAAAAATCCTTCTTCTCAACACACACACCCTCCTTCCTTGCCTTTCCTACAATTGAAATTGCACCACAAAAGAAGCACAGAGTGCTCCTCGAGCTTAATGCACGGTATTCCCCGGCAACAGCGCCAAAAATGTGCACGTATGTCACACGTGTCAATGCAAGGAACTTGCCGATACATCGTGTGCGAGCCACAAATGGCTCCAAGCACACAACAAGCCTAAACTAGTAAGCTCAAAGAAGGCGATGGTGTGTCACTCACAGCTCTACACTTGCTTCGTGGAGGATTCCTCGCCGCGAAGAAGAAGGAGCCACCGCTTCGTCGCCGCCGTGCCGTCGTCGCAATGCTCGATCGCACTCTCTCTCTCTCTCTCTCTTGCATACACACACACACACACACACACACACACACACACACACACACACACACACACACACACACACACAAGGAGATGAAGAAGAAGAAGATGGAGATGGAGCAAGAGCACTCTTCTATTGCACAAATGAGAGAATGAGTGAATTTTAGGTTTAGTTGACTTTTATATGAGCTCGCCCCATTCACACTTGGGCGCTCATGCTTAGCCAACTAATCCCTTGAATGTTCTAGTTAGAGTGCGCCTCTCATCGGCGATCACTCTTACCCTTTTCCTATTGGACCGACAAGCCCGGTACCTGACTCTTCCAAATAAATAATACAATGTCCACCGTAGGTTACAACGTCCGTCGTAGGTGATAGGGTGTCCGTGAGCCGTGAGGGTTAACATTGATAGATTATTAAGAGAGGGTCTTTGACTCAAAGCATCAGGCACAACGTTCTTCTTACCAGGTTGGTAATGAATGTTGAGCTAAAAACTTTGAATGAAAGAAGCCCACTTAATATGTCTATCATTTATTAAGGATTGAGACAGTAAATACTTGATACTTTGTTGATCAGTTTTGATGATTAAATCAACACCCATTAAATAGTGTTTCCAAATTTTCAAAGCATGTACAATAGCAGTAAACTCTTTGTCATATGTACTAAATGTTGCTTCAGATGGTTTAAACTTACGACTTTCAAATGCGAGTGGATGATTATCTTGCATAAGGTCTACACCAATACCTTTTCCACTAGCATTAGTGACTATGACAAAGAATGGTCTATCAAAATCAGACAATTGTAGTACTGGTGTATTTATCAAAGCATTCTTGAGTGCATTAAAGGAGCTTTCTTGCAAATCAGACCATACAAAAGAAAAATTTTCTTTAATAGAGAGTGAGGCAATGAGATTTTTAAGCAAAGTTACGTACAAACTTCTTATAATAACTGCAAAGATCAATAAAAGAACAAAGTTCATGCAAATTTTTGGGTCTAGGCCATGATTGAATGGCTTCAATTTTCTTAAGGTCTACATGTATTCCTTTTCTCGATACAATGTGTCCCAAATATTCAATTTTAGATTTAAAAAATGAACTCTTTTCAGGATTCAAATACAGGTGATTTTGTTCAAGCAAATTAAATACATGTGTTGTGTTCTTTATGCTTTGGCTTAGATTTAGTAAATACCAGAATATCATCAAAAAATACAATCACAAAGTCTTGATGATCAATGTAAATTCTGTTCATCATGCGTGTGAATGTTGCTGGTGCATTTGTCAAACCAAATGGCATGACAAGGAATTCATAGTGTCCCGTTTGTGTTCTGTAAGCAGTTTTGTAGAAATCTTGATCAAACATTTGACTTGGTGATACCCTGATTTAAGGTCAATTTTGCTAAGGATGTTTACCCATTTTTTGTTTAATATATAATCCACTCTAGGAATAGGGAACCTATTCTTGATGGTGCTCTTGTTTAAAACCCTGTAGTCAATACACATACAAAAAGTCCCATTTTTCTTATTAACAAGAAGTAATGGAACTCCGTATGGTGGACTACTAGGTCTGATAAGTCCTCGATCAAGAACGTCAGTGATTTGAGTTTGTATCTCCCTATGTGCAGTTGGATTTACATGATAAGGTGCTCTAGAAGGAGGTTCACTATCGGGTATAATATCTAATTTGTGGTCTTCTGGGCATGAAGGTGGAATTCCAAGTGGTAGATCATGCATGAAACAATTCTAAAATTGTGAGAGATAATCATCATGTAAAGAGTTATGTGAGGTTTCGGTTTCAACAAAAATTTGATTTACCAACACCAAATATGTTTTCCCTTGTTTTCAAATGGATCTTTTGGCTTGAGTGTGAGAGAGAAGTGGAAATTTTTGATGAGGTATTGTTTCTTGGATGAAGAAATTTTTATTATTATGAGAGAGACATGGTATCAACGGATCAAATTATGAATCAACGGATCAAATTCATGACAAAATGGCATTCCCAAGATCATATCAAGACCATGCAATGGTGCTACCAGAAATGTACGTGCTTGTGTAAATTTACCAATGCAAACTTTAACAGTGACTTGGGTTTTGCAATTAAAACATTGATTATTAAACATAGTTTTAACTTTGTCAGGTGAAGAAATTTCAAAGAGAGAGAGTTGTTGTGCCAATCGTGCATAAATAAAATCATGGCTACTCCCATCGTCTAAAAGAATGGTGATACTTTCATCCTTGATGGTGCCTTGCACTCTAAACAAAGTGTGGGAGATATAGGAGTACCTGAAGATGGGTTGTCATCATGATCATACTCAGGATCATATCCCTTACTGTAATTAGCTTCCACTTCATTGTCGTGAGGTTAATAGTAGCATCGTTGGGGCGGTTGTTGTTGAAGGTTTTCTTGCTTGGATTTTGGGTGATTCCATTGGATTGACCATTGGGTTGGCCATTTCTCTTAGCAGGACCTTTTGAAGTTTTGAGCAGGGTGTTGGTTGGAAGAATTTTGGTTGCCTTGTTGCTGCATATTGTTGTTGTTGTTGCCATAAGGTTGAGAAGTTGTGGTAGAGTTGTCAAATCTGTATCTCTTGAAAAAGGTACGGATTTTATGTTTGTTCTTGTCAAAGTTAGGAGAGAAAGAAGCTCTCTCGTTACGATTAGTATTAGCAGTTTGTTCGGTGTGAAAGGGTTGTCCACCTTTCTTCTTCTCCGCATGAAGGGCCAAATTAATAGCCTTTGATAGTGAATCCGGTTCAAACATACCTACCTCAACACCAATTTGTAGTGCCAAGCCTGATATATACTTACGCTTCAATTTCCTGCGACCGACTGACATGTTCAATAGCTTGCAGTTGAATTAAACAGTTCCAAAAATGATCAGTGTAACCTTGGACATCTTCATTTCAACCCTGACACATTAAATCCCACTGGAATCGTGCCTTGGCTTTATACTGTGTGGGAAAAAATTGAGGTAAAAATAGCTTTTTGAATGCATGCCACGTACGTAATCTTTTACCATGCTGTTTGGTGGCGTTCTACCATAGTGCAATGCTACTGGTGAGATGATTAGATGCACACTTTATCATTTCATGTTTGGGAAAATCTTTATCATGAAAATAGTCACCCAATTGGCTGACCCATGCAAGTACTGTGTTGACATCTTTAGTGCCATCAAAATCTTAAAAAGTGAAGGCTTTCCTGCTAATTTTATTTTTCTTTGCACGTTGGCATCTATTCGTGAATGGCGATGTGCGAGGAAGTTGCCAAAAAAAGTGAGCGGTCAGACGGTTGGTCTGCAAGTCAGTCAAGCTCGCGGCATCCAATCTCCCATATCCCCAAAGCAAATAGCAAAAGAAATTGTAAAACGATTTCGTAAGTTATCCAAATAATTGATAAATTTTTTATTAATTTGACGACGTTCGGATCCTTGGCAGGTGATTTGTCAGCTCCATTGTGATAGTCAGAGGGATTAAATTGGAAAATTTGACAATTTTTTTCCCGTTCCAATATCTTTGGCAATTGTGGGAATATCCTGTGCCGGTGCCGATTGATTGAGTAAGTTTGGGAAGGCCAACTTACGTGGAATGAGAATAGTGGAGTTTGGGGAGAGAATGGGTTCTTGAAAAAAAATGAAACCCGATGGGCGGCCGGCCAAGTTGGAGGTTTGTTGTTTTTTTTTTCATGGGTTGTCACTACTTTTAAAAAGTAGTGTGAATGCATGAGAATTGTGTAGGACAACGTGCAGGGAGAAGACAACAACAACGTGAGAGAGAAAGGTGGTTAACACCGCCAGAGCAGAGGGCTTCTCAACCCACGAGGAAGAAGGCAATTTGGCTCAAAAGCCTTGGGCGGCCAGCTTGAAGGTGATTGTACCGGATTTGGTGCAGTTCGACTAGTAGGCTTTATGCAACACAAATCCTAGTTCCCATAGGAATTGTTGACAAGCCGGCAAGAGCAACTGTTGTTAGTGATTAATAGACCTCGATTTTTTTTCAAAATCAGTTTTTCCTTAAAATCCATCTCTTCTTCTTCAATCCACCTCTTCTTTTTCAGCTTCCTCTCTCAATTCTTTACCCGGATATCATCTTCTTTAATGATTTGAAAGCTCTTTATTTCTTCAATGGTCTCTCACCTTCACCATCCGCAAGAGTTTATCCCTCAAGTGAAATTTAAAACTCGTCTTATCGATTCTTGATCTTCAATGAGCAAGATTGATGGATTGGTTAGTCACTGATTAGCTTTGTTTGGCGGATTTAATGTTGCCCATTTTGAAAATTCCTTGAAAATTGATTGCCGATCAATTTATGGTTTACAAATTTGGTGTTGCCGATTCAAAAATTTTGAAAATTGATCTCCAATTTCCTCGAACTTGAGGCTCTGATACCACTGTTGGAAGTAGGGAAGACTGGGTGGTTAAAACAATTCAACACTTACTCACAAACATCACCATCAACCTGTCAACCTCTTTTTCCAATTTCCAAGCACACACACACACACACAAGAGAACAAATTGACAAGGGAAGAGTGTAAGAGGGGTGTAAGAGATGTAGATATAATCATGGAGTACACAGAGAAACACAACATAGGATAAGAGAGAGGAAAGGGGAAAATTAAGAAAATCTACACAAGAAAGGCCTAAAGGTTGCAGCCCCGAACTCCACGACACCTCTTGTGGAGTTTGGTATTTGACAAATTGGAGGCCCCTCTTTTACACTTTATTACCACTTTAATTATGAGTAGTACACACTACCTATCGCATGATCCTCTTAGGGTGAGTTCTCAATGTCCTATTTACAAAGTAGCCATAGTGGCTTATTAATAAAAGATCTAAAATACTGTGCTAGGATAAAATGACCAAGAGAAATATAATTTGTCGGCGCCTCCTCGTTAGCTCCCAGAGTTCCAATCTACAAACCATCATGCACTCACTGTTAGTAAAATTCAAATAGACAGCACATAATTAACCATTAATCTAGCTATCCCAATTGCAATTAACCACATGCAACAAGAGGGTGCCTAGTCTCGTAACATATAATTACTCTTTTGAGATCTACAATAGCATTTCAACTTATTTGATTTAAGAGATGAAGTGTGGTAATGGTTCAATAAGATCATTCGTGTCCATAACAGCCTTCATAAAAACTCTCAATCGTAACATTGGATTCCGAGGACCGAAGTAGATTGTTGAGCATTTTTTTGTTGAAATGGGGCCATGGGGGGGCCGTGCTAAGGGTATGCAAGACCAAGAAGATAAAAGTTTCCCCATGTGCATTGGTCCAAATGGCCTCCTATGCATCGTGGCACACAAGGGCCATTTTTGGCATGCCGAGCTCCACTGGGTCTTGCAGCGTGTCGCCGCCTCCTTGGACCCTCCATGAGGCCGCCTGTGGCCCCTTTTGGGGAAAAAAATGCATGATGGTTTTCCCTAGTCCCAAACTTCAATGTTGCAGTTGGGAGTTTTTATGGAGATCGTTCTTGATATACGTGATTCAATTCAAGTTTATTCAAATAGAATGAACAAACTAAAAAATATTGTTGGAATTAAGGTTGCAGAGAAACACACACAGCTTGGAGAAGACAAAGGAAGCTCAAGGCACACAATAGAGAGTGTGTTACTTAGTGTGCAATGGAAAGATAGATAGCCCTAGAGTGATGGGCGTATATACAATGCACGGGGGAAAAAACCTCCTAAAGAGGGAAAAAATGCCCCGGCGGTCCTAGTGTGTTCACACACATCACTACCACATGTATATGGTAACAAATCCCCCCTAGAGTGATGCGGTGAACGAGAGCTGGCACATGAGTAAAGGGAAGTGCCATGCTCTGAGGACACGATCAGTCCACAAAGGGGAGTAAGCCCAAAGCTTTGCGGAAAGCTTCAAGCTTCTCACGAGACAATGCCTTTGTGAAAAGATCTGCAAGGTTGTCCTGTGTTGGCACATAAGCCAAGCTGATCTCTCCTGCTGAGAGCCTCTCCCTGACATAGTGGTAATGCACCTCAATGTGGTTTGTGCGAGCATGAAAAACTGGGTTCCTCGCAACTGCCAATGTGCTCTAACTGTCAGTGTAGATAGTGTTGGCAGTGTCCTGTCCAACACCCAAATCAGCCATAAGGCGTCTGAGCCATACACACTCAATCGTACCTGTGAAGACTACCCTGTACTCAGCCTCACAACTGGAAGTGGCCACAATAGGTTGCTTCTTGCTCAACCATGATATACATGAACTGCCAAGCATGAAAAAAAAACCACTTGTGGACACTCGCGTGTCAAAACAACCAGCCCAATCTGAGTCCGAAAAAGCATGTAAGTCTGGCGGCAATGATCCCCCCTTGGGATAAAACAGGCCAAGATGTAAAGTTCCACTAAGGTAGCGGAAAATCCTCTTGACAGCCTGCCAATGCTTAGACCCTGGGCTATGCATAAATCTGCTGACCTGTGAGACTGCAAACTGAATATCCGGCCTCGTGTTGCATACATAAATGAGGCAGCCAACAGCAGTTTGGTAAAGAGTGACATCAGCAGGATCGCCAGCATCATGTAGACTCAACTTCAAACCTGTTTCCATGGGAGTGGCAATAGGTTTGCAATCCTCAAGTCCAAACTTACATAGCAATGTCTCTATGTAACTTTTCTGACACAAGGCAATACCACCATCACACTGCTTAAACTGTATACCCAAGTAATGATGCAACAGCCCCAAATCTTTCATCTTGAAAGTAGCATTCCAATATGTCTCTCATTTGGTCCAGTGATCAGCAAATCATCAACATAAAGAACCACGATGAGAAATACATCACCCTCACGCTTTACATACAATGTGCTTTCTGTTGGACTGTTACGAAAGCCTTGTTTGACCAAATGAGTGTCAGCTTTCTCATACCAAGCATGAGGAGATTGCTTCAACCCATACAAAGCCTTGTTACATTTGCACACTTTGTCCTCTTGTACTTTTATGACAAAATCACGAGGCTGCGTTACATAAACTTCCTCAAAGATGTCACCATTCAAGAAAGCAGTAACAATGTTTGATTGATGTACATCCCAACCAAAATGAGCTGCCAATGCACATAGAAAACGCACAGTAGTCATACGACAAGTGGGAGCAAAAGTCTCTTCATAATCTATGCCTTTTTGCTGTGCATAACCCTTTGCAACAAGTCGAGCCTTATGGCGATCGATCTCACCATCCGGTTTGCGTTTCAACTTGTAAACCCACTTTGTACCAATGGCCTTTTTGCCAGGAGGCAAATCACATAAAGTCCATGTGTCATTTTCTATAAGTGCATCATATTCTGATTGCATGGCAGCCATCCAATTTTCTGAATTTTGTGCTTCATCAAAAGACAGAGGCTCCTCAACATCATGTAAACTAGACACAACCAAAGCATAACAATATGATGCATAAGATGCATGGCGAGAGCCTGAACGAGTACGACTAGACAAAGATGCATCCAATTTACTGTCACGCAAAGTGTGCACCAGCCATTTTGGCATACCTCTAGCCTGCTCATTTTCAGCCCTTTCCTCATCAAGTACATCATGTACATCTGCATCAGTAATAGGCTGATCTAAAACATTTTCAGAAACCCCCATAGGCTGTACTTCTGCGTCATTGGAACTTACATTCGTATTTCCACCACTAAAAAGAGGCAACAAAGTGTCATAAATGTCCTGTGAGCTTACATTACTGTCTCTAGTACATGACAGCAAGGGCTGAACAGAATCTTCCACAAACACTACATCCCGAGAAACCAGAATACGTTTTGTTTGTGGATGATACAACCTGTAACCTTTGCTTTCAGCACTATAACGAACAAAAATACATTTGACAGCCTTATCATCCAATTTTCTGCGTTGCACTTGTGGCACCAAAGCATATGCCAAACAGCCAAAAACATGCATGTGCTCAATAGAAGGTTTTCTATCATGCCATGCTTCATATGGAGTAATAGACTGCAAAGATTTCTTAGGACACCTGATAAGTACATAAGTGGCACACATGATGGCCTCAAGCCAAAAAGAATGCGGTAAAGCTTGACTTTTGACCATACATCGTGTCATTTCCGTTAGTGACCTGTTTTTCCTCTCAGCAACACCATTTTGCTAAGGTGTATAAGGCACTGTACATTGGTGTTTTATCCCACGACTAGCCAGAAATGCATTAAATTCATGAGACATATACTCCCCCCCTCGATCAGAACGGAGGGTGCCCATAGTACATTTTGAGACATTTTCAGCCATATCCAGAAATTGTTTGAAGCACATATAGACTTCGGACTTCGCTTTAAGCGGAAATACCCATGCATGCCTGGAGTAATCATCAATGAAAGTCACGAAGTACAGGTAATTGCCCAAGGACGGAGTTTGCATGGGCCCACAAACATCACTATGCACAAGCTGCAACCTGCATGTGGCCCGAACTGAACCATCCTTTGGAAACTTAGAACGCTGCATCTTACCCAAAATATAGCCTTCACAAACATGTTTGACAGGTGCTTCAAGAGGCGGAAAAGAAGCAACCATATCAGATTTCTGCAAACGCAGCAAACTGGCAAAATTTAGATGACCAAAACGTGCGTGCCAAAGTTTTGCATCTGAAATAGCCCTTGAATCTGCAACAGCATTTGCAAAATTTTGTCCACACTTGTCATACAAAGTGAGCTTATACAGCCCACGGCAGAGAAGCCCAGATGCAACAATTTTATCACCAAAACTGAGATCATGAACTATACATCTGTCATCCACAAATTTGACTACAAGTCCAAGTCTAGCAAGTGCGGATACAGATAAGAGATTCTTCTTGATCCCAGGTACATAAATTGCATCAACAAGTGTGAAGGACCTGCCATTAGCTGCAGTGAGCACAATCTTTCCAACTCCCTGAACTGGATAAGAGGCGTTGTTGGCACAAGTGACTGAATTCCCATGAGGGACAGACTCGAGAGAGGTAAACAATTCACGATGTGAGGTAATGTGCTTTGTAGCACCACTGTCGAAATACCACACATGTGAATCTGCAGCAACTGACAAGCATGCATCATGGACAGCAGGATTGTAAGTGCACTCTGCGCTAAAAGCCCATTCTGCATCAACATCAGCATCACAATCTCCTTTCACAGAAGACTCAACAATGGCTGCATTTGTAGTGGAACCAGCATTTGCAGTGGAACCACCCTCTTTCTTCTTAGCCTCTTTGGCCTTCAACTTAGGACACGACTTGATCAAGTGATCATTGGCTTTACAATAATAGCAACGCATCTTCTTTTTGCACTTATCACCAGAATTTCCAGACGAAGTACTGCCAGTAGAAGCATTAGGAACATAATTTTTGCCACTCGTAGCAGAACCATAGGAAGTGGCTGCATTACTTTTACCACCCTTTCTTTGAGAAGCAATAAAGGCCTGTTCAACTGCACGCTGCCTAGTCCTGTTTTTTCTAGAAAGTGACTCTTGCAACAGCAATGTGCATAATGCATCAAACTTGACAATATCAGGATTTCCTTGGGTCATCAGTCTCCAAGTACTAGCAAATGTCTAGTAGGAATGTGGCAAGGCATCAAGAACCGTCTGCACAAGGGAACTGTCTGAAATGACTTCACCTGCAGAAATAAGCTGCTCATTGATATCCTTGACACTAGCAAGGAAAGTGTCCATATCATCTTACTCATGCATAATCTTCGACTCCAGCTCTTTACGCAGCAAAGCAATTTTAGCCTCATTACGGCTTGCATAAAGACCTGCTAGAATATCCCAAGTCTGTTTTGCAGATTTTGCAGAACGGATGTGAGGAACAATGGTGCGCTTCACAGAAAACGCAATCAATGCATGAGCCAACGCATCCTTAACATCCCAATGAGCTTGTTCTGTTGTAGGCAAAACAACTCTAACAGCTACAATCCTTGCAGCAAGACCTGCAACATCCTCAACATCGCCTACATCCTCAGAACCAGGACGTACATCAATGCCCTGCACAATGTTCCAGACACCCTTTGACACAAGAACATGTTGCATCATATAATCCCACATAGGGTAGTTTTCCCCATCCAACCTGTCCTCAGCAGCAAACATCTTGAACACATCTGTGTTGTTGTTGTCAGCCATGGTAAATGCTGCACCTAATGTGAAAACTGCCCGAAAATAGGAGAAACGGAGCGGGAACAACCTGTGCTATATAGCACAAACCGTAGAAGAATGTAAGGCACCTGTTACTATGCAGAAAACAGCACTGACAGAAATTTTGCACAAAATGATGAAATAGCCTGTGCAGTACTGCCTGTAGTGAAAACGGATGCCGAAATGAGCCCAAATCAAAATTCTGAGCAAACCAAGCTCATCGAGCTATCCCAAAATTTTTGTCGACCTGCGAACGCTTGCCAAAGCTCACTGAAATTGGAGAAGGTGAGCAGGCGTGTGCCGGAGCAGCTGGCGACTAAGCCAGGGAGGACGTGACCTGCTCTGATACCAATTGTTGGAATTAGGGTTGCAGAGAAACACACACAGCTTTGAGAAGACAAAGGAAGCTCAAGGCACACAATAGAGAGTGTGTTACTTAGTGTGCAATGGAAAGATAGATAGCCCTAGAGTGACGGGCGTATATACAATGCACGGGGGAAAAAACCTCCTAAAGAGGGAAAAAATGCCCCGGCGGTCCTAGTGTGTTCACACACATCACTACCACATGTATATGGTAACAAATATCTAGTACAAGATGAATTCAAAAAGACAATACAAGAGTTTATATCTATATTTACATCACTTGCATGCCTTTGACTGGTCTCATAGTCACAAAAAATCTTTGAGAGTCTTTAAAAACCTCTCTAAAAAGAACATCTATTGTGCATGCACTACTCTACATATAGCTATCTCCTCAACCACATGAATGAGGAGGTGGACTTGACTAATAAGAATGGATCAAGGAAATGCATCCTCAATGGCACACACTGTTTCCATGCCAAGCATTTGATCACTAGGAATGAAATCTATTTTAATATCTTTTGAGCTTACAAATCGATAAGATAAGACAAAAGAGTATACCAAGTGCATGTTGAGGATTTAGTGTATATAGAAAAATTTAGTGGTATAATGAAACTCGTTGAGTTTGAAAATAGATTCCCTCACTTTCTTATCCCTACATGTGTACATACTCACGTGCAAAATGAACTACAATGTAAAAGATTAAGAGAAGGATATTGTTTTAGTCATACACAAAATTCAATATCCAAACTAAATGAGGGACAACATGAAAAATGAAAATTACATGTAACATCTTGTGTCAATTGTTAGACTTCAACCCATACAATTGAACATTTCCACCTTTCTTTGCCTTTGTGAATGCTCCCTTCAGTGATCTCATTTATCCTATGGGAATGTGAATAGAGGCAATGGAACTATTCATTCAATCAAGCTCATCTTTGGTTAGAATCCATGGGGCTTTAGGAAGTGCAATCTTGCCATTGGAACCTCCATGTGAAGTGGTGGATGCAAGGAGATGTTTCAAGGCCCTTAAATCCTCCCTTGCCCCCTTTTGACCATAATGTGGTTCCAAAGGGTGTGAGCAACATTCTTGAATACGTTAATGGGATCCAAAAGATGTTTTATTTTTAAGTCCTTCCAATATGGAATTCTTAAAAATATGGATAACCTTGACATACCTTTTGATGGGGTAGATGGGGGTGGATCACTATTGCAATGCTCTTCCCAAATACATTCCCAATCTTCCATTGTACACTTTAGAGATGTCTTCTTATTTGTTGGATCCTTGTATTTGCTATGACTTAGGGGCAAGAAATCATGGTTGTTTGGGTTGATTACCTTATGCAAGTCATCTAGCCTCTCCGTCATCAATGATGGCCAGCAAGTAGGGCATACATTGTGGCCCAATGTGAATAACCTTGCACTCATATCGTTAGAGAAAAGCTTGAAAGTTCAAATGCTAAAGAGAGAGAGGAATGAACACAACATACCAAAATTCTCTCCAAGGTCATGATAGTCATGCATATTCCACATGGGGATATCCGTCACAATGGCCTCTCTCCTCTCCTTTGGAAGTGAAACATCGACATCCAGAGATGCCCTTTCATATCTCCTCCAACTTGTCAATAAGGGGCTCAAGGTTGAAATCAATATTTGTCACGTTGTACCTCCCTAAACAAGTAGCAAAAGAAGCATATTTCCCTCCTTGGTTTTCTCCCAGGGTGGAATCTTGTAGTTGATGATCACCACTGGCCAAGTGCTCTAGGATGTAGACTTGGTGCCAAAGGTATTGACACTGTCAATTGCCAAACCAAGCCTCAAGTGTCGAGGCTCTATCCAAAACTCTGGCCATTGAGTCTCGATGTGCCTCCATTCACGTGAATTGGTAGGGATGCACATCACTCCATCATTGTAGCGATGGTTGGTGTGCCATATGAAAAGCTCTACCATAGACTTGATTTTAAACATGACCTTATGGGGTAAGGGAGCCCCGGTCATCCTGGCCTTGTAGTCTGCTTCTCTTCACTCAAGATAGGAGGTGGCAAGTGTATGGTTATTGTGGAAAAGTATGCAATTGTTGATGCATGCATGGATGTACTCATACTCCATGCCAAGTACAATGACATACGACCTTTCCCATCGATGATCTGAAGGCATGTGATGATCTCTAGGAAGCATTTTTCCCATCAAGTCACAAATCCAGAGAGGAGCTATCATGGCGGCAACATGGCACATTCGAGTGGGAGTGGGCTATGTAAGAAAAGGACAAAGAAGTGGCAATGGGCTCATCCCACATACAACAGTGGGAAGCTCAGGTCAATCAAAATCCTAGGCACTATGTTTTTATTTGTTGTAAAGTGAGAGAGAGTGTGGTGATTCATCTTGAGTAACCTCACTATTATGAGTCTAAAATGGATGGTGTCAAGTCCCCTACTAATATGGAACTAACTAAGATTGCTTCCTTGAACCAAATTTATTTTCCATGCTTTAACTAGATAGGCTTCATGATAATTATTTTTAAAAAATCTTATTATATGTTCATTTTGCTTAATATAAAAAGTACTTTTCCATGTGCCTAAACACACAAGTTTTCCTCATTTGTGCTTCTCAATAATGAGCTAGATGTTGTACATCAAAAGTGGAAATTGATTGATATAGTGGTGTTAATTTTGCTACACTGTGGGTATTCTACTCATAGAATGAGTCATCGTCTTCCTACTCCATGGCCTCACTATCTCAAGGCTAATTTTGCTGACATCTAGTGCATAATGAAATGGATTTTGGTAATAATGTTTTGTTTTGCTTTGGTTTGGTCACTCTATCTGTGGGTTGATGCTCTCATAGTTGGAACCTAAATTGACACTATTTTGTTGGTTTTCTTTTCGATACCACTAATGGATTTTATTGTCTCTCGATTATCTCTTTTGGTTGATTATCCTTGGGAGCTTTTTGATGGTATGTTCTGGCTTATTATACTACTCTGACTCTGGCATTTGCTAGTCTTGTTCCTAATACCCACTATTTTTGGTCCCCTACCAACTTATATTATTGTAGAGAAATGGTAATTATCTCCTATGATTTGGTTTGTCTTCTCATTAACAGAGTAATTACCGTCATTCTAAGCGGTTTGATTTGTATAAAACTTGAGAGCTATTGCTTTAACTATTGTCGGGTCTCTCTTTTCTAACTGGTAATACTGAATTGTTTGACTTTTGGGGTTGGGATTATGTTGTATGTATATAACTTGCTGCTTTTTCACCTTGCTACCATGCTAACTCTGATCTTCTCTAGTGATTTGAATAAGTGTTTTACGATAAGCTTTGTAATGGTCTATGTAACGGGAAGCTCATCTAAAATCAAAATGTTTCCTAAGCAATTTCTCTGATATGGTCCACCTAAGGTTATTCTCATCTGAAGTAATTTGACTACGTTATACAAGACTCATCATGAATAATGTGCTTTTTGCTAGCTTTGAAAAGATTGGTGGCTCGTAGACAAATGTAGTATGGAAAAGCCTTGCTGATTTTTTCCTGGCCTTGATATCAAAGATTTTAGGCTACTTACCTCGTTATAATTTTTCTGACCTAGTTATTATTACAAATTTTGGTCTCTATCTAATCCATGTCTTAGTTTTAGACTAAGCAAACCACAAATGCTCCGCCACTTTGTTTGGTTGAGTATGCTCTGATTTGTTGTTGATACTAAAACCCTTTGGAAAAAAACTTGGGCTTTGATAGGGTTTGGTTTTTGGCTCAAAACACGAGTGCCAAACTAAGGTTTTTGATTCACTTAGAACGATAATTACACATTGGCTTAATATTGGAACTTTTGGACTATTAGAGTAAGTTAAAAACACCTAGTATCATTGACCAAAGTATACTCATGGCTAGGATTATACTTGTTTCACTTAAAAATTCTGATCCATTTTAGATTACTTAGCTAGTTGTCTGTTATTAATGGTTGACACTTCTTTGCTTGTACTCTACTAAAGTTTGGATCTCTTAGGGCTTTGTTCTTGGCTCAAAAAAGGATTGCAAAACTGAGGGTCTAGTTATTTTCTAACTTAGCATGATTTTGTTCCTAGTGTTAAATGATGCATGTTGTCTAAATCCAGTCATATTTTGAACTTTATGTTCTTTTTATAACTATTAAGTTTAATAAAACAATGCATACATCCTAAACACAAGGCCCTCCCAGGCAACACGGTGGACCGAGATGATGGCTTGAGCTTATTTTTGGTGTGTAGGCTCGAATTTGCTCACTATCTTTAATTAGATTTCCTCATTTGTGCTTCTGTTGTGGCTTTTGGGTTATGACTTGGATGTTTTACGTACAAAATGGAAATTGATTGATAAATTGGTGTTAATTTTGCTACATTGTGGGCATTCTACTCATATAACAAGTCATCTTCTTCCTACTCCATGGCCTTAATAGATTAGGAAGGGTGAATACAAATCTATCTCAAGGCTAATTTTGCTGACATCTAGTGTAGAATGGAATGGATTCTAGTAATAAAGTTTGGTTTTGCTTTGGTTTGGTCACTCTGTTTGATGGGTTGATGCTATCATAGTTGGAATTGTAGGACACTATTTTGTTAGTTTTTTTTTGGATAGCACTAATGGCTTTGATTGTCTCCTGATTATCTCTTTAATTCTCTTTGGGAGCTTTTTGAGAGAGAGAGAGAGAGAGAGAGAGAGAGAGAGAGAGAGAGAGAGAGAGAGAGAGAGAGAGAGAGAGAGAGAGAGAGTTTATGTGTATGTGTGTGTGCATACATAAAACAAAAGAAACGTAGTGCACTCACATTTGAATACGTTACAATGTGGGAGCGCAAAAATCCTAAAATATTTGAAACAAAACTTGCAAAACCAACAAACAAATGGAAATTTGTTACACGTGCGTGTACGCGCGCACACAGACACACATTCACCCATTAAAAAATTAAGAAAATATCATATCTTTGTGTTCTAAAAGCATGGAGGAATGTCAATGAGAGATTGTATCAAGCAAATCTGATCAAATCTACAAGCATGGATGAGATTTGGTGTTGGTGAAAGAGAAGAAGCAACAAAAAAAATGAGACAAAATGCAGAAAGGAGTCTCGGGTTTGTGTTTTACAACAGGTGTCAGAATATCCGTCGGTACCAGCGTCGAAGTATCAGTCGGTACGAGCCTCAAAATAGGTGTCAGTATCAGCGTTGATATAAGTGTCAATATATGCATCAAAAATTCAAATTTCATTTTCACTTGAATTGTCACTCCCTCTAGTCTTATCAGCACATATACTGACGCCCACCCAACGACATTGATAAGCATCGATAACTAATTAATCTCCAGTAGCGTGTACTCATCACAAAAAGAGTTTGATGAAGGTCTTGAAAAGACAAACCTATTGATGAAGGCTTTGAAAAGACAAACCAAACAATGACGTCGGTAAGCGATAACTAATTAATCTCCAATAGCGTGTACTCACAAAAAGAGTTTGATGAAGGTCTTGAAAAGACAAACCAATTGATGAAAATCCTAAAGCACTCTCAGAAGAAGAGGAAGGTAGGGTTTTTTTTTTAAAGGATGACCCGGTATTTTCTTTGCTTTCAAAGAGTTTCAATAGTTTGTCATCCTCTTGTGTTAGAGAGAATGAGAAAAAGCATTCACGATAGCTTATTTGTACAACATTGCATTATGTTTCACTTTGGATGGTTGAAGGAGCAAGGCATATCAATCAGATCACATTGGGTGTGGTCAAATGGTGTTGCTTCACAATTCAAGGCATGTAGGCCTTTCTACTTTGTATCCAATTATGAAGCGAGAACATGTAGGAGCAAGTGTAGTAGAAAGGCCTACATGGAAAGTGAGAACATGATGGAGCAAGTGTTGTGGTGAAGAGAACACTAATTCATGTACCTCTGATGTGGTTGCATATTGTAGGACCAACCTATCTAAAGGTACCAATGCTTGCTATGCTTCAAAATAGAGAGATGTTGCATGTGTTTTTTGGGAGGTCAAACTAAGAGAGGTGGATAGAAAGGTAAAATGGAATTCTCAACCTATCCCATACTGCAGGACTCTATATTCCATCCATGTCTATAACCTTCATGGCTCTATAGAGTTGGTCACCAAAAATTTGACTTGTTTTTGTGATGCTTGCATGTATGGTTGTTGGAATAGGGTCATCAATAAATCACATGTTCTAGGTTGGGAATACCATGTTTTGCAACCTTTTCCAAACAATAAAACTATCTTGGTGGATGATAAGCAAGGAATTTGACTTGTTTTTGTGATGCTTGCATGCATGGTTGTTGGAATAGGTGCATCAATAAACCACATGTTCTAGGTTGGGAATACCACATTTTTCAATCTTTTTCAAACACTAACCCTATCTTGCTGGATGATAAGGAAGGTTTACATGAAGCCCTGCATGAAGGAAAAAATGATGTATTAAGAAGTGCACTTCAAGTTGGCGATTTGTTGTGCTTTTGGATTCTACAACTGTTTCAGAAGCGATCGACTTCTATCTTGTCAAGTGTGTTGCAGAGAACCAAGAGTCTCAAGACATTTATGTGGATGAATGGAAAAATAACATTCTTGAAGTTTCATATGTCATCAAGGGATTGCATTACAAGCAAAGAGAAGCATATCCTTTTAATCCTCTTACTAGCATGCCCCATGTTCATGTACTCTTGCATCTTGAATGAAAGTGTACTCAAGAAAAATAACATTGTTAAGTGTGAATATATGTGTATACCACATTGCAGGAATAGAGAGAGAGAGAGAGAGAGAGAGAGAGAGAGAGAGAGAGAGAGAGAGAGAGAGAGAGAGAGAGAGAGAGAGAGAGAGAGAGAGAGAATAGTGGAGGGCAAAATAGAGTGTGCAAAGACACAGGAGAATTTCTTGCAAGAGATATGCTTTCAACCATCACCAAGTATCGAACTCTGTGTCTCTCTCTCAATACTTGACCATCTCTCTAGTACGACGACTCAAAGTGATATTTTCCTAAGTTAACACTAATCAATAAAGTTTTATAGGCTAAAACACCTTCTTATCGAAACTTGCACAATTAAAATAACTTACATATTTATCTTTTTAGGCTACTTTACATCCCGAACCATAGTGTGTGGGAGTTTACCTGGCCCAAGCTTCGCGTTGTTGACTGTGGGCCACTCTACATCGGCCATGTTGCCTCCATGATAGCTCCTATCTAGATTTACGATATGGTTGGCTGCTTTACATTGTACACTTGATTTTTTATTTTTTAAAAATGTTTTGACATACCCCTCTAGTCACTGTGTTGAGAAACATTGGTCAAGGGCATTCAAAAATCGAGCATGCAATGCTTCCTCGACCTAGCATCCATGATAAAAAACTTGGTCTTTGAATTTTATAAAGCAATTCTTATACATTGAGTGTATAAGAATCTGTAGATGGCACCAGAATGCTCTTTCATGTGCAGTCCCAAAGTCCTCCTTGCCACCATAATTTACCCTGTAGTAGCACCCATGTGTGTCTAGCATGGGCACGTCAGTGTCCATGTCCTCAATGGTTGGAGCGGCATGCTCCAAAATAGGTGAGTACGTCTCCCCTCCATCACCAAAATAAGCATCCTAACATGAGCCCCCGCCACTCCACATACACTTGCTACCCTAAGACAAACGCCATTGTATGATGCTTGAAGATCTTGTGGACTATCGATGAGTCTTGGGCGAAGCAAGAGTCAAATGGAATGGTGTGGGGCGCTTTGATGTAGGGGGGGCGGGTCCTTACTCAATGGAAGGGGTGTGGTTTGGTAGGAAGGTATAGTAGAAGCCGGTGCCATCCTTGTGAGGATCTGGACGTATGGAATCCCTCCTTGGATCCCCCAAGGTGTGGTCTACTGTGAAATACCATGGGCCGCAAGTTGTTGTGGACAATAGGAAGGTATATAGTAGAAGTTTGTGCTATCCTCATGAGGCTCTAAACGTATGGAGTCCCTCCTTGGCTCCCCCATGATGTGGTCTACTATGAAAGACCATAGGCCGCAAGCTCCGATCAAATGCACGTACTCCTCATGTAAAGACAATGCCTGCTGCAGATCCGGATCTAACACCGGTGTGTTGGGATTAAAGCCCAAGTGGCCTCTTATGCGGATATGGCCGGCTGCCTGCCTAACTCACTTACCTCTAACTCTTTGTATATACTAACATATTCTTTGTGAATACTAGGGATTTGGGAGATAACCCTTCTAACAGATCTCTGCGTACTGTGTACTGTGTAAGCTCACTGTGTGTGTGTGTGTGAGAGAGAGAGAGTCGACCCACGCTCCGCTCCGCGACTTCAATTGGTATCAGAGCCTTGGTTCAGTGCGGATTTGCGCAATCGCGCGCGCGCACTTTTCTGGCAGATTCTGGATCCGGAGTTCGAAAATTCACACTCGGTGTTCCGGGAGCGTTTCCAATAGGCGACCTGGGGTTTTACCCCCCTTTCGAAGCCGTTTATGCCCTCAGAATTTCGTTCTGAGCACTACAGCAGAAGATAGATTTCAACCGCAAAGAAATCCGTCTTGTGTAGATTGGCAAGCAGGAGGTGGTCGACATCAATATCGACATCGACATACATCACTTATTCGTCTTCAGAGCATCATCTATAGACCAGGTACACATATATATCATCAGATATATATATTGCAGTCTGCATTGCTACTTCTTGTGCTTGCCAGGTTCCAGGGGAGGTGTGGCCATACGACGGCTTGACACCACTGGCATGTATTGCAGATTGATGTACTGTGATTGTGGGTCTGCTAGTTGTGAGTCACGCTAGCAGACAGACCGCCGCAGCGGTCATAGGACAGTGATTGGTCTATTATAGGGTATGCTAGCTCCGCGACTTCACGGTGGAGGAACCTGTGTAGATGGATTGGCACCTCTAAAGTTGTAGGAGGGCCATGCCTGCAAATAAAACAAAGAATTCTATACCTTTGTTCAAAAGAAAATACCTACATATAAATCTAATCCATTGTTTGGACCTACCCTCTCAAGATTCAGGTCCACGGGAGGCACTCTCCACCCTGGAGGGACGCCCACCTAGGACATGAACCAACCAAAGGAAGAATGTGATGGTTGCTCCCCATCAAATGGTCTCTCATCCAACATTGACAAGAGATGCATTGGAAAGTACATAGCCTATATACATGCAAGCTCTATCATATATCTACACACACACACGCACGCACACAAATACGTATATAGCAGCATACTTAGTGCTTACATATATGTATATACAGATTCACACAGATATATATATACACATTGACGTAGATATGTATCTACATGCATACACATATACTATTAGACCTAAATAGGGGCTCATAGTGTCAGTAGTCCAATGGCACCTCTTTAGATATCATCACAATCTCAATCATGTAAAACCAACGGTATATTGCGGTAATCCATACGTGAGTGGAGCAAAAATTGCAATGCCACGATTTAAAAAGGACTATACCCAAGAGGAAGCGTTCGACCATCGGGTGCTATGCTCCCTTGCTTAGCTCCTATATCCATGCATACACACACATATACACATGTATACCTAATTACACACACACACACACACACACACACATATTATATATACATACAAATTTTCATAATAATCAATATCTAATTCTCCTAAATGATTTTCTCATGTTAATTGATCATTTAATATGGGGAAGTGCCATGGGAGAAAAAGCTAGAATATTGGTTAAGCTAGCAGACCGGCCATAGTAGGGATCCATAGGAGGGAAAATAGGGATCCAAGGGGGGGGGGGGGCATTTGCAAAAGAGAAATGTGCAACAATGGGCTTAAAAGACCCTAAGGTTCAGCCCATTAAGACTTCCAAAATGCTAAGGTTCCAAAATTCAAAGGTTGTGTCCAAAGGTCAAAAGCCTAGGGAAATTGGATTCTTTGTGTGTGTCCCAAAAGTCTTTCTCAAGCCCTACAAAGGAGGGGGTGAGCCCAAGAAGTAGAGGATGAGAGAGAAACTCACACACACACACACACACACACACACACACACACACACACACATAAGCTTCCTTTGTACACAAGGGGAAAGAGGGACACAGGTCAGCTCCCTAGCCCATATGCCCACAAGGTGTACTCAAATCCCATTGGATGGCCTTGGAGGTGGACCAATGAGAACTAGGCTAGAATAATTCTAGTTTAATTAATTTAAAAATAGTTGATAAAAGAACCAATAGGAATTAAGCTCTCTAGAAGACTATTGGACAGTCTCCCAAGGGGTCCAATGAGCACTCGGCAGCCAACAGCTTGCGTGATTCCTATTGGCCAGGAGACAAAGGGGTCCAATGAGAGTTTAGTTGCATTAATTAATTAGCAAAAGCTCTCACATAAAGGGAAAGGGGGACACATGTCAAAAGGCTATCACTTATGCTGGTTAATTTCCATTGGCTAGGCCTAGGGAGGTCCAATAGGGTTGTAGCATGAGCAATTAGCAAGGGGGGTCAACCAAGAGAGAGAGGGGGCTGATTTTCTCAAGGCATTATTCACTTACACACTCACACAATCTATGTGTACAGTAAGAAGACTATCTCTCTCTCTCTCTCTTCTCAAGCTTTAATGGAAAGCTTATCACCTACTCCAAGCTTGTGAGAAGGGAGGCCTACACCAACAACTCTTGGCTTTGTGATGCAAATCCAACCAAGAGCCAAGCTTCAATGCATTCTCACCTCCTCTACCATGCTAATTACTAAGCTAAGCTATGCTAATATGAGTGATTATGTGAGGAGATGTACATCTTTCTTGTAAGACTACTCCTTCTTCCTCTCAATCTACTCTCATACCTCGCTGGCTCTCACCATCTTCGAAGGTGTGTGAGGTCTTGGGTCTGAGACCATGAGGGAATTGGTGTTGTGTTTGATAAGTGTTTTTCTTAGTGCTTGAAGTTTCCATCTTCATTGCACTAGCTAGTATTGAAGGAACACAAAGAATTGTATTGTAAAATGTCTCTCTTGATGGGAGAAACCATAATACAAAGCCTTTTGGATGAGGGACCGGCTCCATGCAAATCCGATCCTCAACTGTTGTCAATTGCTTAATTTCTCTCTCTTTTGAAAGTATTGTTCATGCTATCTAACTAGGTGTTATGCTTTTTGTTGCTCTCTCTACCCAAGTACCCTTGTTATTCTCATTAGGAATCTATTCTAATGAGATGCTCACTATCTTCATGCTATTTTCCGCTACACACTAGTTACTAGACTATTAAATGCTACATTAGTATCAGAGCGCAAGGTTTCTCTTTCTTGCTTAAGAAGGGAGGTCCTCAAGCTATTTATAAATGGTTGGTATTATTAATTGCATGTGAGTAAGTAGAATAGGGGATTTTTCAGCCTTGCAGTGCACCTGCCTTTGTGCAGTTAACGGGGCATCACCGTCGAGAGCTATGGTCTTAATAGTGGAGTCCTACGGGGCTTGCCTATGGCTTAACCATTATTGATCTATTAGAATCTTGGACAGGAGCCGGTGCTGTTTTGGTGTTGAGAACGACCCTCTCTTCTATTCCTTGCAATTAATGGTATGTGAGCCAAGGTACAATAGCTTGAGCGCTTTTTCTAAAGGGGTAAAGAGGAGTAGCAACTAGGGCTTGAAGTGCCAAAATACACCTAAAAGTTGTTAGAATGGCTGACAATAGTAAAGAGAGTGAAATTAATGTTGATAACTTTGATTTTGCTAATGATCAGGCTACCAATGATGCCCCTATGCTTGTTAACTACCTTGTTTCTAGGCTTCAACAAGCCATGGGCAATCCATCCCTCCAAAGTGAAGTGCAATGGCAGCTTCGTGCCCATGGGATTATCCAAGCTCCCAACCATGATGAAAGAGCACCTAGGAAGCCTCCTTGCAAGACATCCAAAAGAGGCCTCTCTCCGATTCAAGAAGAAGAAGAGGATCCATACGAACATGGAAAGCTTTAAGAGCTTCCATTATGAAGCAGTTTTTGGCCGCCGATACCAAAGACAAAGTACTTACCAAATGGCGAAGCTTGAAGCTCCCTCCATATGAATCCATTCACAAATATATAGACAAGTTTTGGGACTTACAACTCAAAGCCACTGTCTTTAAGAAGTTGGATTTTGGAGAGCAAAAGAAACAATTTTATGCGGGCTTTAGTTGAAGAAATGGCGGAGTATGTCAACTCCCAAAGGCCATGCACCATATCGGCAGTTATACATCATACTATGGTGGCTTCTCGAATCAATTTCCAAACGGGGGCTAAAAGAAATTTTAAGCGCACAGAAAACAAGGGTTCCAATGAGCCTAAGGGGAAGGACAATGTCCAAAAGTTTCCTAAGGGAAAATCCAACAAAGCTAAAGAGAAGGGAGTTTACAAAGGCAAAAATAAACTCTCTCCTGAAGAGCTTGAGCGTTATCGCAAGGATAATCATTGTTTTAAGTGCGGCGAGCAAGGGCATGTGTACCACGCTTGTCCCCAAAAGAACACCCGCCATGAGCCTCCTAGAGCTACCTTGGTCGGAATCCAAGAGGAGGAAACTCACCACAAAGGATCTCCTCTATGCCATGCTTGGGGAAAGGTAAGAGAACATGATGCTTTAACTCTCTTTGACCCTGGTTCTACTCACAATTTCATATCCACAAAGTTGGCCACCAAGCTAGGCATACAAGCTTAAGAGATGGGAGATGCCCTACCCGGAGACGGTGCTTTCAAGGGGCAAGAATCTTCAGTCACTCCCTTAATCCGGAAATTGAGGCTCCATGTCCAAATCTATGTGGACAAAGAGGACTTCTTTATCTCTCCTCTCAAGCATGAGGATGTAATCCTAGGGGCACCATGGTTTTCTCGCACGGCTGCCAATGTTAAATTCCCTGAAAGGAGAATCTCCTTTAGGTTCAGGGAAAAAGATATGTACATAGATGCTAAGGAAAAACACCATACCCATTGTACATACGCAAGCTTTCAATAAGTCAATAAAGAGCTCTATTTCCATGTACATGATTTTTGTTAAAGACTCTCAAAATGAACCTAATGTTTTAGCAAAAGAAAATATACACAATCAAAAGGAATTAGAGTTATCCAATTTTCTCAAGGGGTTTCAAGATGTCTTTATTGACGACATCCCTTGTCAGCTACCTCCTAAACGAGGCAATGATGACCATGAAATTGAACTTCTTCTAGGAAGTTCACCACCTAAGAAACCTCCTTATAGAGTTTCTCAAGATCAACAAGAGGAGATTATGCGGCAAGTGCATCAGTTAGTTGAGAAGGGCATGGTTAGGCCTATCTCATCTCCATTTTGTTCTCTTGTGCTACTAGTGCAAAAGAACAACGGCACATATCGTATGTGTGTCCACTATAGAGCACCAAATAGGATCACTATCAAGAATAGGTTTCTCGTTCCACGGTAGAAGACCTATTTGGTAAGCTACAAGGGTCCACCTACTTCAGTAGAATTGACTTAAAAGGTGGCTATCATCAAATAAGGATAGTTGCTCAAGACACTGTAAAGACCAATTTCATATTCATATTGGTCACATTGCTGGCAAGCATAATCAAGTAGCCGATACACTCTCAAGAGGGGCGAGAGTGAATGTGGTTTCCATAGCAACTCACAATGATCTATCTTCTATGATAGATGAGTATGCTATTGATCCCAATTTTAGAGATGTGATTTCAGCCGTGGCACTAGGGAAGAAAGAGGAACCGTTTACTTTACAAGATGGTTATCTTCTCTATGGCAATAGACTATGCGTTACTAACTCACTCCGTGAGAAAGTAATGTGTGAATCTCATGATCCTCCTTATGCCGGGCATAGAGGGATTCGGTCTACCTTAAAAGGGATTGAAACATATTTTTATTGGCCTACCATGAAATCAAACATACAAGAGTATGTTTCTAAATGTGTGGTATCCCAAAAGACGAAGTTTGCTTCGTTCAACCTTTGCCAATCCCTAATTCACCATGGGAGAGCATATCCATGGATTTTATCTTTGGATTTCCTAAGTCTACTATCCATGGGAATACGGGAATATGGATGATAGTAGACAGGTTCAGTAAACAAGCTCATTTTATATATGTCAACAAAAAGACTATCAAAGCCCATCAAATGGCAACCCTCTTCATTTCAAAAATCTTCAAGTACCATGGCTTTCCAATGTCCATAGTGTCGAATAGAGATCCTAGAATGACCAGTAATTTCTGGAAGGGTCTCTTTGAGAATTTAGGAACAAGGCTAAATTTCTCTTCAGCCTATCACCCGCAAACGAATAGCCAAAGTGAAATAGCTAACCTAATAGTTCTCGATCTACGAAAAGCCTATGTAACGGAAGTAGATCAAAGATCCCAATGGGAGAAATACTTACCCTTAGTGGAGCATGCCTACAATAACACTGTATATACTTCCACTGGAAAAGCACCTTTTGAGGTAATTAAAGGAAGATCAAAAAGTTCCCTCCTGCTTAAGGTACATGGGAAGATCTTCGCTGATGGAAGATGAGTATAGTCGAGACTTACAAGAATCTTTCCAAAAGATTAAGGATGCTATCTCTATCTCATAGCAAAGGCAAAAGGCTGCCTGCTGCTGACAAGCACAGAAGATCCCAAGTCTTTAAAGAAAATGATAGGGTCTTACTCAAAATTCCCAAGGCTCGATTAAGGCACACGACGAGAAAGAATCCTACGGGACACCAAAAGTACTATGCTAAGTTAGCAAAAAGGTACTATGGTCCCTTCCAGATTCTTAGGCCAATCAATGAGATGGCATATCAACTCAAGTTTCCCAGTCATTGGCTCATACACAATGCTTTTCATGTGAGCCTATTAAAGCCTTACAAAGGACAGCCACCTCAAGAACCTACTATTGAAGACCCACCGAAGATCGAGGACCAAGAAAAGGTGTTGCAGCCCGAGTCCATCCTCCGACATGAAGACAAGGTACTAAGAGGTGGTAAGAATATTCGATGATATCTTATTAAGTTTAAGAATTATCCTTTTGAAGATGCTAGATGGATGCAAGGCATACAATTAAAGGATAACCTAAACCTTGTCAATGCTTACAATGCTTCCCTAGAGTAAGAAAATGTACAAATGTTAAAAATGAACAAAGTTTTTGTCTTATAAGACTCTGTTAATCTTTATTGTGCACAAATGTGAAGTAGTATGCATGCTTAGATCAAGTTTGCAGAGATGACGTCTCTCGAACACCAAGTAGAGCTTGTCATTCTACTATGGAAGATTGATAGGACTAATGTGGAGAGATGCTTGCGGCAGCTTAGGCTCTCAAGTGCCAAATGGACTAGTCTTCCATTCTGGAACGATGTCGTTGGGTAACATAGGGATCCTCTACCCGCTAGGAAAAGGACTAATGAATATGCTTTATCTTCTCTACCCCATAGTCGAGGACGACTATGATTTCAAGAGAGAGGTAATCACATAATAATCAATATCTAATTCTCCTAAATGATTTTCTCATGTTAAATTGATCATTTAATATGGGGAAGTGCCAAGGGAGAAAAAGCTAGAATATCAGCCACAGTAGTGATCCAAAAGAGGGAAAATAGGGATCCAAAGGGGGGGGCATCTGCAAAAGAGCAATGTACAACAATGGGCTTAAAAGACCCTAAGGTTCAGCCCATTAAGACTTTCAAAATGCTAAGGTTCCAAAATTCAAAGGTTGTGTCCAAAGGTCAAAAGCCTAGGGAAATTGGATGCTTTGTGTGTGTCCCAAAAGTCTTTCTCAAGCCCTACAAAGGAGGGGTGAGCCCAATAAGTAGGGGATGAGAGAGAAACTCACACACACACACACACAAGCTTCCTTTGTACACAAGGGGAAAGAGGGACACATGTCAGCTCCCTAGCCCATATGCCCACAAGGTGTACTCAAATCCTATTGGATGGCCTTGGAGGTGGACCAATGAGAATTACGCTAGAGTAAGTCTAGTTTAATTAATCTAAAAACACTTAAAAAAAGAACCAATTGGTATTAAGCTCTCTAGAAGATCATTGGACAGTCTCCCAAGGGGTCCAATGAGCATTCAGCAGCCCAATGGCTTGCCTGATTCCTATTGGCTAGGAGACAAAGGGGTCCAATGAGAGTTAAAAGTTGCATTAATTAATTAGCAAAATCTCTCACAAAAAGGCAAAGGGGGACACATGTCAAAAGGTTGTCACTTATGCTACTTAATTTCCATTGGCTAAGGCCTGGGGAGGTCCAATAGGGTTGTAGCATGAGCAATTAGCAAGGGGGATCGACCAAGAGAGAGAGGGGGCTGATTTTCTCAAGGCATTATTCACTTACACACTCACACAATCTATGTGTAGAGTAAGAAGACTCTCTCTCTCTTCTCAAGCTTTAATGGAAAGCTTATCACCTACTCCAAGCTTGTGAGAAGGGAGGCCTACACCAACAACTCTTGGCTTTGTGATGCAAATTCAACGAAGAGCCAAGCTTCAATGCATGCTCATCACCTCTACCATGCTAATTACTAAGCTAAGATATGCTAATATGAGTGCTTATGTGAGGAGATGTACATCTTTCTCATAAGACTACTCCTTCTTGCTCTCAATCTACTCTCATACCCCGCTGGCTCTCACCATCTTCGAAGGTGTGTGAGGTCTTGGGTCTGAGACCATGAGGGAACTGATGTTGTGTTTGATAAGTGTTTTGCTTAGTGCTTGAAGTTTCCATCTTCATTGCACTAGGTAGTATTGAAGGAACACAAGAATTGTATTGTAAAATGTCTCTCTTGATGAGAGAAACCATAATACAAAGCCTCTTGGAGGGGGGACCCCGGCTCCATGCAAATCCGGTCCTCAACTGTTGTCAATTGCTTAATTTCTCTCTCTTTTGAAGTATTGTTCATGCTATCTAACTAGGTGTTTTGCTTTTTGTTGCTCTCTCCACCCAAGCACTCTTGTTATTCTCATTAGGAATCTATTCTAATGAAATGCTCACTATGTTCATGCTGTTTTCCGCTACACACAAGCTACTAGACCATTAAATGTTACACAAATACATAGCTGCATAACTCTATCTCTCCCTCTTTCTATCTCTGTTGTTCTCTTTAGGGTTTAGCTCTCCCTCATTCATGTCTATCTCTCTATTTCTCCCCCTTTTCCTCTTATCTCTCTATCCCTCGCCCTTTTTCTCTATCTCTCCCTCTTTCTCTCTCTCCAGCTATCGCCCTATCTTTCTCTATATATCTCCCTCTCTCTGTCTCTCTATCCCTTGCCATCTTTCTCTATATATCTCCCTCTATATCTATCTCCATCCCCCTCTCTTTCCCTCTTTCCTCTCTCTTTCTCTCCCTCTTTCTCTCTTTCCTTCTATCCCTCTCCCTGTTTCTATCTCCCTATCTCTCCCTCTCCTTCTTTCTCCCTCTATCTCTCTGTCCCTCTCTCATTCTCTCCCCTTTATTTCCCTCGTTCCCTCTCCCTCTATCTCTTTCTCCCTATCTCTCCCTCTCTTTCCCTCTATCCCTCTCCCTCTACCACTTTTTCTCTCTAAATCTCCCTCTTTCTCTCTTTCCCTCTATCTCTCCCTCTCTTTCCACGTACCCCACTCCCTCTCTTTCTCTTCCTATCTCTCTTTCCCTTTCTCATTTTCTCTCTCTCTTTCCCTCTCCCTCTATCGCTATGTCTCCCACTCTATAAGTTTTCACTGGTTCTTCATAATAAACAGTTGGCGAGATTGTTTGTTGACTCTTGAGTGGTTCTACTGGCTGTATGTATTGAAAAATGGCTCAATTGTCTTGAGGTAAAGGTAGCTATTGGCCAAACACAGGTTGAGGTTTTCTCCCTCTTGTGCTGCATTGTTGGGTCCTATCTAGTACCTCAAAGATGGTGCCGACCCGGGGGATTCACCATGGAAAAATTACCGCACCACGTAAGTGCAACGCAAAGGGTTTTTTTTACAAGTTACATAAGCGTATAAGTTAAGGGTAGGCCCCCATTAATTTATCTCCCAAGCTTAATTTATTATTTTATTTTATTTTTCTTTGGGGGGGGGGGGGGGGGGGGGGGGGGAGGGGAGAAGTGAGAAAACGAAAACACAAGAGGAAGTTTTTGTGTTTCAAAATCATGGCTTCCCAAAATATTATGCCCTCAAACTTGTGACTCAATAGCTACAAAGATACACGCAAGAACTAACACTACTTTGTATAGAGTTCATTTGTTGAGGATGAAAGCTATAAAGAGTATGTATAGATGAAAATTTACACGGAGAACCTAACAAAACCTTATAACCATGTTTTTTGAGTAATTTAGATGGGTCAAAATTGGATGAGTAGCTAAGACACATTGAGGGTATATCTAGTTATCAATAGAAGTGGTTCCTTAGTACATTGCTAGTCACTATGCTACACGCTCTTTGACTAGTTTTACTCAGTTAGATCATGTAAGACCTAAATTTTATAAGTAAGATAGGGGTATGATAGTTTATTGCATGTATTGAGCGTAGAAACAGGGGCCATATTCCCTAATACAAGTCGTATATAGGGGTTTTATCAAAAAAAAAAATCTCGCAGGTGGCGTCCCATTTTGTATATGAGTGAATCCCTCGGGGGTGCCAATTGTTGCACTGCGAGAGGTCCATACAGCCTTTCCTCATGTGATTTTGATTGTAAAAACACTCATTCATATCATGGTTGATATATTTTTTCTTAATTGTACTCTACTTTAATGCACTTGATACATTTACTACATGTGGTTGCTATTGTCGCAAATTGGGATTTTGTTGGTAAGCTTGGTTCATCCTTCAAATCACTTCCTCGACTACTTGAACAAAATTTTGTGTGATTGAAGTAGGAGTACTACGTTTGTAGATGACTACTTAACAATTGAAGAGGTACTACTAGTGGTTGTGTCCGTGTCCTTTGATACCTCTCCGTAGGTCTTGCAGTTGTCAACTAGAGATAACTCTAGTGACTTGCTCAAATGTGGTGCATGCCTTTAAGTGCAAATCCTTTTTGAGAGTTTTGTTCCTTAATTCCTCTATAAAGAGAATTAATAGTCGTTCATCTTGCGGTAACTCTTGCACATGACATCTCTCAATATATTATTTTCTTTTTGCTTAAAGACATAGACTTGGGAGACCGTATTGTGCTTGATTCCTCTTTTGGAGAATTCCTCTACAAACTCTTAAAGAGCTGATTGCTGTTTAAGAAATCTCTGCTATTCAATGGCTAGAATAAATTCAATGTTGTTCCTTCCAAGGTCAAACCAAATCCTTCGTACTGAGTGTGGAAATCCACAACTTGTTCTCCTCTTAAGACTTGTTTAAAGAGTGAAACATGCGCGTATGGATCCTCTGATCTATTGTACTTTTTGGCAACACATTTTTCCACTTAAGATGGTCGCAATCTTCGTGTTTTGGATACCATTATCATCATTCAAGGCTCCCCTAATACAACATCTCTCACTTTGTATCCAATAATAGGTGCCCTAGTGGGAGTTTGATCTGTCGCTCTCTCATCCAGTCATAAGTCTCTAGCTTTGGTCTAGGTGTCTCGATCTCTAGTAGTATAAATAGTGTGTGGAATCTCAATGCACCAATGCGTGGTGATTGGAACCCTTGAACTCAAGGATTCCATCGGTCTAGGTACAAAAAAATGCGGTTGATTGAACGAATCTTCCATCTAGCTCTCATAGGTTTCACCCTTATGGTTTTTGGCCTCGTTTCAGAGATAGTTGGTCTATGTATGCTAGGAGTGACATAGTATTGATGAAGAGGTCCTCCAAAGTACGTATATCTCTCAAGATCCTTGTGATCTATGGTAGAGTACCATTGTCCATACTTTTCAAGCAATATCACTTGGGTATCTCTTCCTTCCTCATACGTAAAGAAATATAAGCATTTTTGCTCCGTTAATTCCTCGATATTGGGCTCGTCACACTTATAATAGATCATTTTCTCTCCATTGTCGTATTTATATAAACCCACATGTGTATTGTCAGTGTTGACTTGAGTTCCCATAATCACTCGCCTAAGCTTCACATTAGGAATGCCCAACTTTGGCGGCTTTTCCTCAAGCTCGACATCAACCTTCTCTTTGGGCTTGTTAAACCCCACTTGTCCACAATGTAGGTTTTTTTTCACAGCTAAATACATGGTTCCCTCATCATCAAAGTATCGATCATTGTTATAGTTCATAGGAACTATGTCGTTGAACTCGGTAGGTCTCTCTTCTAATTTCACTCAATAGCGATCCATACCATCTTTGCAAATTTTAGCACCCTATTCATTTTCAAATTGAAATTTCAAGTGCAAAATTTTCATGGTTGGTCCTGGTTGGGATGGTCCTGCTCCCATGATTGTTTCCTCTTTGAAACTCACACTCTTAAACTTGTCATCCATATAGGTGTATGATCTCTATCAAGAAGTATTAGAAAGACTCTGTTCTAAGATTGGCTCTAAAGTCGGCAACGATCCTTGATCGACACTCCCTTCTATCAAGATATGACTAACTTGGTCTCTAACAGTAGTATTTCTACTCTGGTATAGTCTACTTAATCGCAAATACATCAAGAAATCACTCTTGCAAAACCCTAACTTGTTACTTTTTATGGTGCATCCGTATTTTGCAATTGTTAGCACTTTGAGCTTCACTCTCTAGATTTGTAATATGTACGAAAACACTTGGTGGCTATGAGTTTACAACTGCTACGTTAGTCAAAATTTGAGGCCAACAAAATTTCATCGTACTTTTGGCAAAAATTCTTGTTCTACATGTTCTGCCGACTCTTGGATCTACAAAAATTCAAACGGAGCCAGATCAATTGTGTGTGCTACTCACGCCATCGGTAGATGGGTCCCAACACCACTTGACAAGATCGGCTTTCCTTATAGGCCGACGCAACCTCACTCTACTCCCCATGAAACACACTACATCTTTCCCTCTTTGACCAACATCTTATGGTTCCAGGTGCCCGACCACCTTGACACTAAATATGCATAAACAACACTCTTGAAACATGAAATATATGTGTTTTCTTCACCAAGGGAACCACTCATTGCTTTCCAATGAGAGCGATGTCCATTTTCCTTGAAATTCACTACGTTTTTTGTTATCATCAACTCGTGGATCTACGGAAATACAGACAAAGCCAGATCAACAGTGTGTGTTTTTCATGCCATCGGTAGATGGGACCCAACACCACTTGCCAATATCGTTTTTCCATATAGGTCCCAAGAGCCCCCGACCACCTTGACACTAAACATGCATAAACAACACTCTAGAAACATGCAGTCTATGTGATTTGTTCACCAAGGGAGCCACTTGTTACTCACCAATGAGAGGAATGCCCATTTTCCTTGAAATTCACTACGTCTTTCCATCATTATTGGCTCGTGGAGCTACGACGATCCAAATGGAGCTAGATCAACGATGTGTGCTACTCATGCCATGGGTAGATAGGACCCAACACCACTTGCCAAGATTGGCTTTCCTTATAGGCCAACGCAACCTCACTACTCCCTCTAAAACGCATTGTAGGTGTCCCTCTTTGACCAACATCTTATGGTTCCAGCCTTGACACCTTGACACTAAACATGTGTAAACAACACTTTCAATCCATGTGCTTCGGTCACCAACGGAACCACTTGTTGCTCACCAATGAGAGGAATGCCCATATTCCCATTTGCTACGTTTTTCCGTTGCTATCGACTCTTGGAGCTACGGCGATCAAAACGGATCTATGTCAATGGTGTGTGCTATTCACACCATGGGTAGATGGGACCCAAAACCACTTGCCAAGATCGGCTTTCCTTGTAGACCGGCGGAACCTCACTCTACTCTCTTGAAACACATTGCAGCTTTTCCTCTTTGACCAATATATGAGGTTTCTAGGCACCCGACCACCTTGATACTAAACATGTATAATCAACACTCTAAAAACATGCAATCTATGTGATTTCTTTGCCAAGGGAACCATTCGTCACTCACCAATGGGAAAAATGCTCATTTTTCCTGAAATCTTCTGCATTATTTCATCACCATCGATCCTTAAAGCTACGGTGATCCAAGCAGAGCCAAATCAATAGTGTGTGCTACTCATGCCATGGGTAGACAAGACCCAACACCACTTTCTTAGTGAGACTATGTGCATTTGATGATAAGGAAGATTTACATGATTTCACGAATGGGACACATGGTCTCACTAAGGATGACTTTATTTATCTTGACGATGATGAGGATAGAGGTTTAGACTTAGGACTACCATCCCATCTATACAATATCATGTTCCCTTAACCCTAAGGGGGGTACAAATAGATAGGTTAGGGCTCTTTGTGTTGTTTTGATTCTGTTCAATAAGGGTTGGTGCCTCTTCCCACTCCTAGAGGTATTTCCTAGTATTTTCTAGTGTGTACTGGAACGTATTACAGTAGCGGTGCTTTTGAACATTAGCAATATTTTTCAAGTCCACTCATCAAAACGATCACAATGGCTAGTACAAATAGGTGTTTCTTGTACATTATCATTGCTTGTTGTCTTTTCTAGCATCCATGTTTGTTTGCTTTGATCGTGATTGGTAGCAAAATGTTCAACATATTTGCTTAGTATTAGAAATTAGATTTGATATGATTTTATGTCATAGTCCCTTCTCTAGGTTTATTAACCAAGAATTTTGGCTAAGCCAGGTTTACCAAGGTAGAGCGTTAGAGATCTTCTCTTAATACTATAGGAGATGCCCTCCTAATTTTCAATCGTTACTTAGGTTCTTAATGCGATATTATGAAGCATTGCATACAATGTGCTAGTGCTTTTTAGTGGACTTAATTCCTCTTGACCTTTAGCTTAAGTATTATAAAGGAAGTTTGACTATTGAGATGAGCTTGGGAAAGGTAATAGTGTCAAAATGACACCCCAAAATTACAAAATTCAAATGCAATCAAAGAAAAATAAACAAAACAAAAAACAAAAGTGTCAAAATTGTAAAATCTTAAGCTGGAGGAGAAATCTCGACTTGATTTGGTACTTCACTCACATGTATTGCCTATGGTACTAGATTCCTAGAGGTTCCCAGTGTGGGCGCATTTCCTTGAGAATCAAAAAGCCCCGGGCATACAAAATAAGCACACATGTCAAATGACTTTGAATCGATCCAAAAAGAAAAAAGAAAAAAGAGAGAGAACCCAAAAGATCAATCAACACCCTAAGTGGAAACAAAGCATATATCATAAACACTTTGGGGGATCAAACGAAGAAAACAATTTAGGCAATGATTTCATGTGTGATTTCCTTTATCGTATCTTAACTAGATGGTCTTCTAGGTATAGCCTCTAGTTAGCCTTAGGACATTAAATACTTTTCTCTCAGTGATTAAACAGCTTAATTAGCTATAGAGAATTGAGAAGCTTGCCCATGGTAATAATAGTTGACCTTTAGTGCCTATTGAAAGTGAAATTAGTGACCCTAGACTTTTGGATTCATTGACCTTTACAAGTGCTTATGCATTCATTTTATTGCATTTTAATGTTTATGAATCAACAAATTGTTTAATATTTTTTACCAATCATTCTTTGTGCTTGTTCACTTCAAATGAATTTTAATTAACCATGTTCTTATGAGAATGCAGTTATTGTGCTATTTCTTGTTGATTTGGCAGCGTTCTAGTGAAGATCTAGATTGCGCTCTAGTTGAGGACAAGTGAAAATTCTTGTAGTGTTAAACTTTTGATTGAGGGCAGGTCCATGGGCCACTACTCTCATCAAGATATTAAACTAATAGGCAACGCAACCTCACTCTACTCCCTCTGAAACGCACTCCATCTTTCCCTCTTCGACCAACATCTTATGGTTCCAGGTGCCTCACCACCTTGACACTAAAAAAGCCTAATTAAAATTGTGGAAACATGCAATACATGTGCTTCCTTTGCCAAGGGAACCACTTGTCGCTCGCCATTGTTGCTCATCAATGAGAGGAATGCCTATTTTCCCTAAACTCCACTTCGTTTTTTTGTTGTTGTCGACTCTTGGAGCATCGATGATCCAAACGGAGCCAGATCAACAGTGTGTGATGTTCATACCATGGGTAGATGGTACCCAACACCACTTTCCAAGATTGGCTTTTCTTATAGGCCGACATAACCTCACTCTACTCCCTCTTAAATGCAGTGCATCTTTCCCTCTTTGCCCAACATCTTATGGTTCCAGGTGCCTGACCACCTTGACACTAAACATGCCCAAACAACAATCTGGAAACATACAATCCATATGATTCATTTTCTAAGGGAACCACTCGTGGCTTGCAAATGAGGGAAATGCCCATTTTCTCTGAAATCCGTTGCGTTTTTTCATCGTTACCGACTCTTAGAGATACAACGATCTAGATGGATCCAGATCAACGGTGTGTGTTGCTCATGCCATGGGTAGACGTGACTCAACACCACTTGCCAAGATCGGGCTTTCCTTATAGGCCAAAACAACCTCACTCTACTCCCTTTGAAACGTAGTGCATCTTTCCCTCTTTGACCAATATCTTATGGTTCTAGATGTTCGACCACCTTGACACTAAAAATGCTTAAACAACACTTTGGAAACTTCTTTTTTTCATGTGCTTCGTTTGCCAAGGGAACCACTCATCGCTCGCAAATGAGAGAAATGCCCATTTTCTTTGAAATTCGCAGCATTTCTTTGTCTTGCCACCGACTCTTGGAGCTATGGCAAGATCCAAAAGGAGCCAGATGAACGATGTGTGCTTCTCCACCATGGATAGATGGGACCCAGCACTACTTGCCAAGATCGTCTTTCCTTATAGGCCAATGCAACACAATCACCACAAGCATCACATTGGACCTCAAATGGCTTTGAGAGATCCAAAAGCATGAGAATTGGTTGGGAGGTACACTTCTCTTTGAGCTTGTCAAAAGCATTTTTCTCCTTAGCAGTCCATGAATACTTAAATTTCTTCTTTGTTAATTCATGTAATGGTCCTGCTCTTTGAGAAAATTTTGCTATGAAGCGTCTATAGTACACACACGTACCAATAAAGCTTCTTAGCTCATGTAGATTCCTTGGATTAGGCCATGCTTTTATTACCTCCAATTTTGATGGATCCATTCGAATACCATCTTGGGAGATAGTATGACCTAAGTATTGAATCTCTTGAAGGAAAAAATCGCTTTTCTTTTGGTTGCGAAAAAGCTTGTTCTCCCTCAATGCTTGAAAATCACTTGGAGATGTTGCTTGTGTTCCTCCAAGAACTTGGAGTAGATGATGATATCATCAAAGAACACTCCAATGAATTTGCGATAGGGTCTAAAGACTTTCTCCATAAATCGATTGAACATGGCCGGTGCATTAGTCAAGCCAAAAGGCATGGCTAGATATTCATAAAGACCAAGAAACGCGGTCTTTAGGATACCTTTATCCACTATCCTTATTTGATGATAGCCACTTTTAAGGTCAATCCTATTTAAGTAGGATCCTTCTACCTTATCAAACAGACCTTCTAACCAAGACACGAAAACATTTGTTTTTGATAGTGATATGGTTTAGTGCTCGATAGTCCACACACATACGGTATGTACCATCTTTCTTTTGCACTAAAAGGACTGGAGAACAAAAGGGAGAGGATCTAGGTCACCATCCCTTTGTCAATCAATTCTTGTACTTGCCTCATGATATCCTCTTGTTGAGCTTGGGAAACTCGATAAGGAGGCTTGTTAGGAGGTGAGCCTCCTGGTAGGAGCTCAATTCGATGGTCATCATCCTCTTGTTTTGGAGGTAAGTCCATAGGGATATCATCAATGAACACATCTTGGAATCCTTTTAGAAAATTAGACAAGTCTAACTCTTCTTGATTCCTACCATTTACATTTGATGAAACATTAGAACTTTTTAGGGACTCTTTAACAAAAATCATGTATGCAAAAACTGAGCTCTTCATTGATTTTATCAAAAGCAGGAGGATTTACAAGTGGTGTAGTATGACCAGACTCATTAGCAGCTATATACAGGTTCTTTTTCCTGTAAGTGAATTAAATTATCCTTTCATGGAATTTTATGTTGGTAGTCATGCGGTTGAATCATGGTGCCCCTAGGATAGCATAGGAGGACTCAGTGAAGCCCTCGTCTCCAAAGGCCGCATCAAATTGCTAGATGAAGGCCTGGATGGCACCAAAGGTGCCATCATAGGTGAGAAAAGAGACACTCTTTCCTCCCTCTTTGAACTTCTTGAGCTTTTGTGACCATCATCATGTAGGGTATGATTTGTGATGTCCTCCCCTCTTGTATTCTCTAGGAGAATAATCATAGCTTTCGTTGGAAGAGGAGGAAGGTGAAGAAGAAGGAGAAGAGGGTGACCTCTTTCTTGTCCTTTTCTTCCTTTGTTTCCTTTCTTCCCTTTTGGGGTGACGAGGAGAAGGACTGTGGGTTGATTATTTCCTCTTGGGAGGAGTTGGCAATTGTCTAGACCGCCGTCTTCGTGAAGCCACATCTTCGGAGGACCTTAAAAATTCATTACTTTCTTGCTCTTTGGATTCCTCCTCTCGTATGGGAGAGAGTCTTCTTTTGGGGTCTCTTCAAGAGGCCTCCTAAGCTCTCTCTCCTCTTGGAGAGGAAGGGAAATCCTATAAGCCTAAAGTTGTTGAGTAACTTTGGCTTGCAAAGTAGGGTTGCCCATAGCTTGTTGCAACCTAGTAACAAGATAATTGACAAACATGAGGGATCGTCATTAGCACCTTCATGGGCAAAATCAAAGTTATCAATGTTGATTCTACTCTCTTGGTTATTGTCAGCCATGTTAACAAAATTTATGTACTTACATAGTGTATGCTTTGGCAATTTAAAACCTTAGTTGCTGCTCCTCTTTGCCTTTGAAAATCAACACTTAAGTATCTACACCCACGACTCAAATTGGTTAATTATAGAGAGTAGTGGAGTGGGGCTAATATTGCAGATTTGCCGAGGGTTAGCTTCTTTTGGACTTCTTATGGCTCAATAATGGTAAACCCATAGGCAAGCTTATAAAGACTCCATTATTCAGACCAAAGCTCCCGAGGTGTGAACCATATCCCACATAGTGGGCTCAACAAAACCGATAATAGATCCCATTCCCACTACCTTGATATAGTAAAAAAAATCAAATATTTATAGGCTACTTAAGGACCTCCCTTCTTAAGCAAGAAAAGAAAAACCAAATGCTCTGATACCAATGTAATGGAAATGGCCTATGAACTTTGAGAGTAGCGGAATTAGGAAATTAGAGAAAGCATTTTTGTGAGATTACTTTGAGAGCATAGAGGGTGAACTTAATTGATGGTAGCAACATAAACATAGTAGTTAATTAACTTGGCATGAACAATACTTTTGCAAGAGAGAGAGTTTAGAGAACATGACAATAGTTGAGGACCGGTCCCCCCTCCAATAGGCATTTGTATTATAGATTCTTCCAATAAAAGAGACTTGGTACAATACAATCTTTGTGTTCCTTGTGACCTAGGTAATGCAATGAATATGGAAAACTTCATGCATCATAAGCATAACATAAAATTTTCAAAAATCATTAACTATCCCAAGCCTCAGTCCCAAGGCCTCAAACACCTTCGAAGGTGGAATGAGCTAGCGGGGAATGAGGGTAGGGAAGAGGAAGAAGAAATATTCCATGGGAGAAAGAGTTAGTTCCTCACTTATCATCACTCTTCTTTCTATCATACATAATAGCATAGTAATGAAGATGGAGAAGATGGCAAGCTTAAGCATTGAAGCATGGCTCTTGGTTGGATTTTCATTCCATAGCCAAGAGTGTTGGTGTAGGCTCTCAACTTCTCTACTAGCTTGGAGAAGGAGATGGAGCTCTTGCACTTTTCACTTCACACAATGAGAGTGTGTGTAGGAGAGTATACCCCCCAAGCTAGCCCCCTTCTCACTTTGGTCGACCCCCCCTTGTAGCTCAAGCTTGAAGCTCATTGGACCCGTGCAAGACTGGCCAATCACATGCAGGATGCATTACAAGCAACAAGGTTAGCCTTGGGGCAAGTGTCCCCCTTTCCCCGTTGACAGAGAGGACTTGATAAATGCAACAAAAAAAAATTATATCTACTAAATTACCATTGGACCCCTTGGGAGGCTAACCAATAGGCTTTAGACACACCATGAGGGCAACATGAGGAGGAACTTGACAAGTGTCCTATATGCTTTCTTTGTACCAAGCTAGCCTTGTGTGAGTGTGTGTGTGTGTCATATCTCATCCCCCTAGCTTTAGGGCTCGTCCCCTCTCTTGTAGAAATGGCATTTTACTTTTTCACACCTTACCCTCAAGCACCTTAGTCAGCAAGCATGACAAAGCACCTCAAGCTTGGGTAGTGTTCCCACAAGCACCTCAAGCTCCCTAGTTGGCAAGCACGACAAGCACCTCAAGAATGTTAGTAAGCAAGCACAACAAGCACCTCAATCACCTTAGTCATCAAGCATGAGAAGCACATCAAGCACCTTAGTCATCAAGCACCTCAAGCTTAGTCATCAAGCACCTTAGTCATCAAGCACCTCAAGCTTGGGCCGGGTTCCCACCTCAAGCTCACCCCTAGCTTACCTAAGGTCAAAGGACTTTTAACAGTAATCTTTGGAGGTCTTCAATGAAGCTAACCCTAAGGTCTTTTAAGCTCCATTAGTTAGCCTTTCTCTTTGACAAACCATCTCTCATTTGGACTCCTTTACCATTGGACTCGTGTTGAGATAGATCTGTAAGCACATGTCTATATTCTAACCCTTGTTCTTTTTTATCCTCCCACATCAAATGATCAGTTTAATATGAGAAAATCATTTGGGTTGGTTAGATATTAGATTTTTATGACATTATATGTATATGAAATCCTTGTTAATATCAACACCCTTAGCAATACAACTTTTATTCATGTGTTGTGTGCTCTTGAGCTTCTTTTTCCATCTTCGTATGCATTCTTGCATCAACAATTGGTATCAGATCATGCTTTGATATCCTAGGAAACATTTTTAGCACCCTCCTAGCTCACTTTCTTTAATTGAGATGATTTATGGTGAGCAATCAAATGGGTAGTAAGCTATTTGAGTTTGATATTGTCAAAATTGTGATTCAGGCTCATTTTAACCTCTATTTACATGTGGAAATATTTTGCAAGTAAATTTGTCCTTTTGTGTAGGTATTTTGATAGTGTAGACTTTTATAAAACCAACAATTTGTAATGTAATGTAGATTGATAGCACAGGACGATTGTGAAATTTCTTCTCTATACAGACAACTTTTGTATCAAATGAAGTTGTTAACCATGGCTGATAAAAATGATGTTTTCTATATATCGCCTCTTTAGGAAAAATTGGATGGTGACAACTATCCACTTTGATTATATACCATGCAACATGTCCTTGTTACAAAGGGAATATTGTGTTGGGTTTATATAAGACTAGATTCTACAGATATAGGTTTTGGGGATGATGGTGCATGTTTTAGCCTCGGAGGGCTCACCCATAAATATGTTAATATAGCACATGAGTTCAGCATAAGGGGTTTTTTAACCATTGATTTTATCTTTATTTAGCATTCAAAAGGGTATCAAACAAAGAGGCTTACACATATTGAATAGGAAAAGGGTGTGTTTTATTCATTGAAAATCTACAGGTAAGGGAATTTTTTGATAACCCTTGAATGCATGTGATAAAGAGGGTTTACATAAAGTGAGCCCCCACCCCTCCTCCTTCCGGTTTTCACATTTATGGTGCTAGAGTTGCTTTTTGCATACTACTAAGCAGGCATGTTGGGATGCTAAGGATATCAAAGCTCAAGTTGTAAGGTCTCCATTACTCCACACATTTATATCAAAATAGGCATGGGACATACTAGCTTCTTTGATGCAATTTAGCAAAAACTACTTACCTACATAAAGAGCTAGAGTCTAAGGTTATGCATGAGGAGGATGATATGAGTATATTTTTTGATGTGCGAACTTCCATTGGTGAGGTCATTCTTGATAGTACTCTTGTGTAGATAGTTCTTGATGCTTTGTCAAATTCGTATGAGACTTTGCCTCCATAATTAGGCTTCTGATAGAGAATAGACTTAATGATGTAAAGTTTAATGGTCCTGTCTTTATTTTGCTACAAGAGACACAATCCAAAAAAAAAACAAAAGGGCTAAGTGTTGGAATTAGGGTTGCAAGAAAACACACACATCTTGGAGAAGATGAAGGAATCTCAAGGCACACAATAGAGAGTGTATTACTTAGTGTTCAATGGAAAGATGGATAGCCCTAGAGTGATGGGTGTATATACAGTGCACGGGAGGGAAAACCTCCTAGTGAGGGAAAAAATTCCCCAACGATCCTAAGTGTGTTCACAGACATCACTACCACATGTATATGGTAACAAATCCCCTTTGAGTGATGCGCTGAATAAGAGCTGGCACATAGAGTGAGGACATGATCAGTCCAAAAGGAGGAGTAAGCCCAAAGCTTTGCAGAAAACTTCAAACTTCTCATGAGACAATGCCTTTGTGAAAAGATCTGCAAGGTTGTCCTATGTTGGCACATAAGCCAAGCTGATCTCTCCTATTGAAAGCCTCTCCCTGACATAGTGGTAATGCACCTCAATGTACTTTGTGTGTTGATCATTGAAGAGTTGCACAAACCACCCTATGTTGGACATAGAGGATTTGTTGCTACTTTTTAAAACTTATGTCGTGATTTCTATTGGCCTACGATGAAAATGGATATTAAACAGTATGTTTCAACTTGTTTGATTTGTCAAAAGGTCAAAGCAGTAAAACAGGTAAGAAATTGGGACTTTTACACCCTCTCCCTATTCGTGAAAACCTTGGAAACATATTTCAATGGATTTTTCACTAGATTTCCACTTACTGTTCACAAGCATGATATGATTTTGACTGTCATTGACCATTTTTTTGAACAAGCATACTTCATTCCTTGTAAGAAAACACTCACAGCACATCAAGCTGCACTTCTATTTCTCAAAGTTGTCTTTCCACATCATGGTTTGCCTAAAGTTATAATATCTTATCGAGATTCCAAATTTTGTAGTGCTTTTTGGACTACTGTTTTTGAAAATCTTGGAACCACACTTGATTTTACTTTTGCATTCCATCCTGATTCTAATGGTCAAACCGCAGTTACTAATCGCACTATCATTGACTTGTTAAAAGCTTATGTTTCTTCTCACCCCAAGAAAATGGGATCATTACCTGCATATTTTACAGTTTGCATATAACAACACCACTCACACTACCACAGGTAAATCTCCATTTGAAATTGTGTATGGTCATTCTTTGCCTACTCGTGCTTCACGTCTTTCCAATAGTGTGCATGTCGTTGATGATTTTACTGCTACTTTTCATGATATTAATGCAAGTGTGCATTTTGCCATTAAACACTCACAAGAACTTTACACTAAGCATGCTAACAAGCACCGCAAGGCACACCAATTCAAATAAGGTGATTATGTTATGCTCCGCATTGAAAAACGAAGGATCAAAAGTGTTGATGCTAATGTTTTTGTTAAACTTGCTCCTCGTTTTTACGGTCCGTTCAAAATTTCTATTGTGATTAATGATGTTTCCTTTCGTTTAGACCTACCTTCACATTGGCACATTCACAATGCTTTCCACATTAGTCTTTTAAGACCTTTCAGAGGACCCCTACCAACACATCACATTTATGAGGATCCACCTTCACTCAAGAAGAACAACTCATCCCTGCACAAATAGTTGATCACAAGACCACCACCACCACACGCATTGGCATGGTTTATAACCGCTATCTTTTGACCTTTAAAGGCAACCCTCGAGAGGATGCCAAATGGATGCCTTTAAAAAAATCCACAACTTCCCAGACCTTCTCCACACTTTCTATCACTCACGGTCCAATTGATTCTTTAGATATCAAGTGAGGACAGTTGTTATACCTGGTGGGAGGGATGTTACAAGACTGGGCACCCTCCTATTGCATGTGGTTAACTGCAATTGGGATAGCTAAATTAATGGTTAATTTTGTGTTGTTATTTGAATTTTACTAATAGTGAATGCATTATGTTTTGTAGATTGGAAGTTTGGGAGTTGACGAGGAGGCGCCGACAAATAAGAATTCCCTCAGTCATTTTATCTTAGCACAGTATTTTAGATCTTTTATCAATAAGCCACTATGGCTACTTTGTAAATAGGACAATGAGAACTCACCCTAAGAGGGTCGTGCAATAAGTAGTTTGTACCACTCATAACTAAAGTAGGACTAAAGTGTAAAAAAGGGGGTCTCCAATTTTTTGCACAAATAATAAATCAAATATAAATACCAAACTCCACAAGAGGTGCTGTGGAGTTTGGGGCTGCAATCTTTAGACCTTTCTTGTGTAGATTCTCTTAATTTTCCTCTTTCCTCTCTCTTATGCTATGTTGTGTTTCTTTGTGTACTCCATGATTATGTCTACATCTCTTACACCCCTCTTACACTCTTCTCTTGTCAATTTGTTCTCTTGTGTGTATGTGTGTGTGTGTGTGTGTGTGTGTGTATGTGTGTGTGTGTGTGTGTGTGTGTGTGTGTGTGTGTGTGTGTGTGTGTGTGTGTGTGTGTGTGTGTGTGTGTGTGTGTGCGCGCGCGCGCGCGCGTGCGTGCTTGGAGATTGGAAAAAGAGGTTGACAGGTTGATGGGGTGATGTTTGTGAGCAAGTGTTGAATTGTTTTAAGCAACTGGTCTTCCCTACTTCCCAACATTATAAATATTCAAACTGTCATGGAGACAACCCTTGTATGGCATGTCATAAAATCTAATATCCACCTATCCCAAATGATTTCTCATAGTGAACTGATCATTTAATATCGGGAGATAAATAGGAATAAGAGTTAGGAGACAGATATGTGCTGCTAGACCTATCTCAGTATGCTCGTTAAAGACCTCCAAAGTGAAGTGTTAAAAGTGCTTAGACCTAGGACCATAAGGTAAGACTATGGACACCTTTAGGTACCTTATACCTTAGGCAAGCTAGGACTGAGCTTGAGGTGCTTACTAACTAGGTGCTTGAGGAGCTTCCTGACTAAGGTGCTTGAGGTGCTTCAAGTCAACAAGAAGCCTACAAAGGATGGGGCGAGCCCTAATTGTAGGGAAATGAGAGAGAACACACAAGCACACACACACACACCACCCTTCCACAAGAGGCATAAAAAACACATGTCATGCCCCTGGCTATGTTGCCCTCATAATGTGTCTAAATCGTATTGAATGGCCAGAAAGGACCAATGAGAATTTAGATTCAATTAAATAAGTAAGCAAGCTCTCTCTCTCAAAGGAGAAAAGGAGGAACGCTTGTCCAAATTCTACCCCTATTGCTTCTTACGACCAAAGCCTATGATTGTTTAGCCCCAGACTTGAGCCAATGGGCTTGAAGCTAGAGTAGAAGGGAAAATTTGATCTCTCTCTCTCTCTCTCTCTCTCTCTCTCTCTCTCTCTCTCTCTCTCTCTCTCTCTCTCTCTGCGCCCATGAGCCTCACACACATTTTCTCATTGTGTGTTATGCACACAAGCCATCTCCTTCTCCAAGCTTGAGAAGTGGAGAGCCTACACCAACACCTCTTGTCTATGGAATGAAAATCCAACCAAGAGTCAAGCTTCAAAGCAATGCTCATCATCTTCTTCATCTCCATTACTATGCTATTCTATGCTCTAAGAGTAATGATATGAGAGGAGACTACTTATTTCTCGTATATTACATATTCTTCTTGTTCAGTTTCCTCACTCTCTACTAGCTCTCTTCCCCTTTGAAGGTGTTTGAGGTCTTGGGATTGAGTCCAAGGACAAGTTTATGCTATTGCAAGTACGTTTAATGGTTGTTTTGGACATAATATCTGTGCATGAATCTTTCCATCGTCATGGCATCAACAAGGTCTCAAGAAACACAAAGAATGTATTGTACCAAGTCTCTCTTTATGAGAGAACATATAATACAAAATCCTTTTGGAGAGGGGACCCGGTTGCAAGTAAAGCCGGTCCTCAATTGTTGTTAATTTCTCTAATTCTCTCTCTTTTACAAGTATTGTTCATGCCAAGCTAACTAAGTGTCATGTTATCTTGCTAACTCTAATCAAGTACTCCCTCTCTATCTTCATTAGGAATTTTCTTAATAAAATTCTCACTACTACTGTCACTTTAATTCTGCAACAATCAATGTTATTAGCTTAATCCCGTCAAATTGGTATCAGAGCTATTGGTTTCTCTTTTCTTACTTAAGAGAAGAGGTCCTAAAATCTTTTTACGAAAGTTTTTTAAGCTATCAAAGAATAAGTTAGCATACACCTAAATTTTGTTAGCATGGTTGACAATAATAAAGAGAGTAGAATGAATATTGATGACTTTGATTTTTCACATGAAGGTGCCTAGTGAGTCTCCAAATCCTTTGGAAGATGTGGCTCCACGACGACAGTGGTCACGAAGATCTCCAACTCCTTCTAAGAGGAAAAGATCACCGCATAGTCCTTCTTCTCACAATCCCAAGAAGTAAAAGAGGAATCGAATGAAGAAAAAGAAGAGAAAGAGGTCACCCTCTTCTCCATCTTCATCACCTTCTTCTTTAGAGAGAAAGAGGTCACCCTCTTCTTCATCATCATCACCTTCCTCTTCTTTCGATGAATGTAGCAGCTTATCCCCTAGAGAGCCTAGAAGGAGGACATCGGAAGTCTTATGCTTCTTGGAAAAGGTCCTGAAAGCTCAAGAAGTTCAAAGAGGGAAGAAAGAACATCTCTTTTCTCACCTACGATGGCACCTTTGGTGCTATGAACAAAGTCTTGGCCTTCATCTAGCAATTAGATGATGCGGCCTTTGGAGATGAGGGATTTATGGTGTCCTCTAAGCTAAGACATGTAGCTATGCATTTTCAAAATTCTACCAAACAATGGTGGGCTAGTCTATGAGCTAATGGCGAAGCTCCAAGGACGTGAAAAGCCCTAAGAGCTTCCATAATGAAGCAGTTTCTTGCAAGCGACACCGAAGACAAAGTTCTTATCGAATGGCAAAGTTTTAAGATATCTCCCTATGAGTGTATCCACAAGTATATGGACAATTTTTGGGATTTGCATCTCAAAGCCACTGTCTACAAAAAGATAGAATTTGGAGAACAAAAACGCCAGTTTTGTGCTAGGCTATCTAAAGCCATGGCCAAATATGTCAGTTCTTGAAGGCGTGCAACCATCTCTGCAGTCATACATCATACTATGGTCGCTTCACAAATCAACTTCCAACAAGGGGCTAAGAGGAATTCTAAGCTCATGGAAACTAAAGATCGAAATGAGCCTAAAGCGAAGAACAATGCTCAAAATAATTTTGAAGGAAACTCTAGAAACAACAACAAAAAAGCTAAGGAAAAAGGCGTCTACCTACGTAAGAATAGACTCTCCCCTGAAGAGCATAGAGCATTTTCGTAGAGACAACAAGTTCTTCAAGTGCGGGGAGCAAGGACATGGCTATCGCACTTGCCCCCAAAAAAATGTATGCAATGAGCCACCTAGCACTTCTATTATTGAAACTCCAAAAGGGACCGCTCATTCCAAAGGCTCTTCCCTCTCCTATGCTTAGGGGAAGGTGAGAGAGCATGATGCCTTTATCCTTTTCGACCCTGGCTCAACTCACAACTTTATATCAACAGACTTGGCTACCAAGTTAGGAATACAAGATTTTGAGATGGGAGACACTATGACTGTTGAGGGTCTTTCAAGGGACAAAATGCCTCCATTACTCCCTTAATTGGGAAATTGAGGCTTCATGTCCAAAGCTACATCAACAAAGAAGAATTTTTCATCTCCCCTCTCCAACATGAGGATGTTATCCTAGGGGCACCATGGTTACAACGCATGGATGCCAATATGAAGTTCCTTGAAAGGAGAATATATTTTAAGTACAGGGAAAAGAACATGTACATAGATACTAATGAGTCGGGTAACACCATACCCCTTGTAAATACACCTGCTTTTGATACGTCAACAAAAAACTCAATTTTTGCGTACATGATTTTTGTTAAAAAAATCTCTAAATGATTCTAATGTTTTACTAGATAAAAAAGATCGCAATCAAGAGGAATTAGAATTGTCTAATTTCCTAAGTAAATTCCAAGATGTTTTTATAGATGACATCCCTAGAGAGCTATGTCCAAAATGAGGGGATGCCGATTATGCAATATAGCTTCTACCAGAAAGCTCACCGCCTAATAAGCCTCCTTATCGAGTTTCACAAGCTCAACAAGAGGAGATCATGAGGCAAGTCCATGAACTAATAGAAAAAGGGATGGTGAGGCTTAGCTCTTCACCATTTTGTTCACCAGTCCTCTTAGTACAAAAGAAAGACGGCACATATCATATGTGTGTCGACTATAGAGCACTAAATAGAATCACTATCAAAAATAGATTTCCCGTCCCATGGGTAGAATATCTATTTGATAAATTACAAGGGTCTACCTACTTCAATAGGATTGACCTTAAAAGTGGCTATCATCAAATAAGAGTAATCAATGAAGATATCATAAAGACCGCTATTCGTACAACATTTGGTCTTTATGAATATCTTGTCATGCCTTTTGGCCTCGAGGGGTTCATTGTTCAGTACCCCCCTATATAACATGTGTTTGTGGGGTATTTTAAAAAAAACCCTCTTTTAACATGTCTGAATTAATAAAATGATCCCTTATTTTAAGGATTTTTTCCAAAATTGAATATAAAAACCTCTTATTTTAATGTATCTTTGTTAAAATTGCATAGAAACTTTGTATTTTAAAACCCCTCCTTTCGAACTCACGTTATACATTAACATGATTACATAGTGCACCCCCTGAGATTTTGGCTTGACAAATTCTCTGGCCACATTCAATCGCTTAATGGAGAAAATCTTTAAGCCCTACCGCAAGTTTACCAGAGTATCCTTTGATGATAGCATAAGCAACACCTTCAGGTAATCTTTTAAGTTCTGAGGGAGAATAAACTTTTCATTAATCAAAAGAAAAGTGATTTTTTTCTACAAGAGATTCAATACTTAGGTCACATTTTCTCTCAAGATGGCATCCGAATGGATCCATCAAAGCTAGAGGTAATAAAAGGAAGGCCTAATCCAAGGAATCTACACAATCTACGAAGCTTTATTGGTATGTGTGCATACTATAGACGCTTCATAGAGAAATTCTTGCTAATACCACGACCATTACATGACTTAACAAAAAAGAACGTTAGGTATACATAGACACAAAAGAGAAAATTTATTTTGACAAGGTCAAAGAGAAGCTTATCTCTCAACCTGTGCTTACACTGCCGGATCTCTCAAATCCATTTGAGGTCCAATGTGATGCTTGTGGTGATTGCCTGAAGCAGTTTTGCTTCAAGAAAGGCATGCCATAGCATAAGAAAGTTGAAGATTTAACTCTGATGAGCGAGTTTTTGGCATATATGAAAAGGAGCTACTACTTGTTCTACACGTCCTAGACTCATGGAAGCACTATCTTTTGTGAACTCCATTCATCCTACGCACAAATCACCAAAGCCTCAAGTATTTTATGACACAAACCAAGCTCTCCGACAAACAAATGAGGTGGGAAAATTTCCTTTTGCAATTTAATTTTCACATTGCTCACATTGCTAGCAAACATAATCAAGTGGCCGATGCACTATCACGACGGCTAAGAGAAAATGCGGTATCTATAGCAACTCACAATGATCTATCTTTTATGATAGATGAGTATGCTACTGACCCTAATTTCAAGGATGTCTTTTCAGCCCTTACCTTAGGAAAGAAAGAGGAACCATTCACCTTGCAGGATGGTTATCTCTTCTATGGCAATAGGCTATGTGTTATTAACTCACTTCGTGAGAAAGTAATGTACAAATCCCATGCTCCTCCTTATGTGGGGCTTAGAGGGATTCAACCTACTCTTTGGGGAGTAGAGACTTACTTCTATTGGCCTACTATGAAAGTAGACATACAAAGAGTATGTTTCAAATGTGTAGTGTTCCAAAAGACGAAGTATAATAGAGGGAAGCAACTTCATCCATTGCCAATTCCTAATTCACCATGGGAGAGCATATCCATGGATTTTATCTTTGGATTGTCCAAGTTTATCCATGGGAATACAGGAATATGGACAATCACTACAAGAGGTTGTGTGCTCTTGTGACGCTGTTAGCGACGGAAATACACTGGGTTTTTATAACCCTCGGTGTCGCTAAAACCGTCGCTAATAGCGTCGCTACGAGAGCGTCGCTATATAGCGACGGTTATAGCGACGTTTACACAGAAGTCTATAGCTACGCTTATAGCGACGCTCCAGAGCCATAAATAGCGACGGTTATAGCGACGCCCGAGAGAATTTTTTTTTGTGGCAGGGCATTGAATGCCCTGCCACCCATCAACCATATTGTACTTGATTCACTTTTTAAAAAAAGTGCAAGGGTAGATAATAGACCCAAAATAGTCACCCACAAGACGCATTGTTTGCAAAATTGACAATTGTACACATCATAGGCAAAATGAATTGATTGGCAAATGTAATAATGACAATTGTACAACATCATAGGCATAAAGAATTGATTGGCAAAATGAACTGGGGTGACAAATGTAATAATATACATGGTTCAAAAAGACGTATAAAATCCGTCTCATGATACATAAGCTATGAGAAACCCTAAACTAATGCTATCTAGCTACGGCTAAACTGACGTCGTCTAGTCAGACGTCTCATCGCGTCCAAGCGGCGTATCTGTCAGATTCTGCAAAAAAAGACAATAAGACAGCTTTCAGTAAGTATAAACATATAACGACATTTATAAAACAATACAAAAAATAGAAAAAAGTAAACCCTAATACTAACCATGCCGCCGCGAGAACTGAGAATGTCCATCAAGGCGTTTAAGCCCTTCCTGCCTGCGTACTCGCGCTCATACGGTGTGGGATCACGTCCTGTCATCGACCACTGTCAAAACATACAAAGATTTCATTATGTTACAATTAAAAAACTAATAAACCCTAAACTATCGAACATAAAGAGCAATGCGAAAACACTTACAAAATCGGCCTCAAATGATGCCCATCCACCGCTCCCCAAGTGGTGCGAGCTCCCTGCCTCTACTCACGCTCTGGCTGCATCCTTTTGTTGCTTCCACTTGTCGGGATTCTCGCGCGCTGCTTTCTTCGCATTCTTCCAATCTTCTTTGGCTAGCCAATCTGGCCTGTTCCACCCATGCTTGATTGCTTTTTGCACTTCGGAACGCTTGTGTTTGCAGTATTCGCGCATTCGAATCTTCATCAGGTCTTCATTGAAGCGTTGATCCCGTGTTGGAACGGGAAACTCATCATGAAGTATGCTGATGACTCTGTCTTTTAAATCACTTGGTACTTCACTCCATTTGTTTAGTATGTAGTGTCTAAACAGCTGAGAGCAAAGACCACGCATACGCGAGATCACCTTCTTGCCGTCATCATCCATGATGATGCCGCCGTTGAAGTCGACGGAGTAAGGCAAGCCCTCTGGCCGGTGACGCGTGAATCTGGGTGTCCCGGCAGGGGTCTCTAGCGGCGTGTCGATGGGGGTACGGACGTCAGGTGTCTCCACCGGCGTCTGGGCCCCGAAGCGAGGAGTGTCGAGTGGGTGGCTCCTGGCGGAGTAGGTAGAGGTGTGTAGCTGCTAGGAACAGTCAGCCGCGCAAAACCTGGCGTAGATGGCGATGTTGTGGCTGGTGTGGGGACAGACAAAGAAGGGGAGGGTAAAGAGCCTCGTCGAACACGAGGCGGTGTGGAGGCATCGGCGGCGGAATCCCCACAACAACCGCCACAGCCACCACTAGAGCGCCGGTGTCTACACGAGTGTGAAGATCGTCTCGTCGACACCGAAGCTTCGGAGCGCGCCGAATGCTCCGAAAGAGAGGGAGATGCAGATGGAGTAGAAACGCGCGATGATGCGCCAGAGCGATGACGCTCCACGTACCACTGTCTCTGATGCGGTGACAAAGAAGAAAGAAACTCCTCATCATCCATACCTACATTAAACACACGAATATTTAAACTTAATATTGAATGAATAGAGTAGACAATGACACAAAGACCATTAAATACAATGACGTAATGACGCATATAAATACAATGACGCAATGAATTGAGTGATAGAAGAGGCAAGTCGAAAACTCAGAATTTTCAATCAAAAGATGTGAGCGCGAGTAGAAAAGAGCGTTATACACCATGGAAGGTACTTAGAGAGCCAGAGCTTTTACAACACGGAGCAAAATTGTTCAAATACAATATTTGTGGCTTTAAGAGATCTCTCTCTCATCCTCGCATAACTCAGCATAACTTCCTATATCTATATAGAGCTCTCCGTTTAAACATATATCCTCTGTTTCATTTTGTAGCTCCTCTGCATGCACCCCATATAGAGTAGTAGTGGCTTGATGCTCGTCTGGCACCACCACAGCGGCTTCTGATTGAGCATCTTCTCTGATCTCCTCCATTGATGCCGTTGTGATTGGCACATGGTAGTCTTCATACGTCCTTGCACTACGAGGGGCTACTTCTATGACGTACCACCAGTTTGATGTAGACTTTGTAGGATGAAATATTACCTGCCAGAGCCACATAACTTACATGAGAGCTTTCAAGCACATAACTTATAAAAGGGGGATGTTAACTATTTACATACTTACTTGTTCACAATGCTCGGGTAGTACGAAAGTGTCTCTTAGGTCAGTCCATTTCTTAGTAGAATCCACCTCAAGAAAACCAGACTCTCCTCTACGCACAGTAGCGTTGCGACCCTCCATGATTATCTTGAACCATTGCACGTCGAACAAGTCGACAAAAAATCCTCTGTAATCGATCCTCAAAGTAACGTGCCGAAGTAAGTGAGTACCGCCACCACAGGATCTGCATCAGAGGAACGTCGTCGACTACACTGTTCAAATTTTGCCATGATTCCACAATCTAGAGTAAAACGCTTTTTGTCGATCCGTTCCACCCTAAAATGTCGACCTTTACACCATGCTGCTGTGTATGACTTATACTACAACGAACAAAGATTATGAGTGGCCGTTCAAACGTTTAGAAATAAAGTCACTAGCTAGTCGTACATTGCAAACTTACTTTGGTCGCGCAACCCCGAGAGTACTCCCACTCTTCCTCAGTCACTTCGTCACCGCATTGTTGTGCGCTTTTCAATTGGTTGTGCAACCATCTTAAGCTCATGAATGTTGGTAGGCTCTCTAGACCCGTCGGATAGTGCATCAGTGGTCGTCTTCCCCGTCTCCACTCGATTCGTGCCCTTTGTCGCTCTTGCTTTGCATCCTCATATTGTGAAATCCACTTTTGCATCACTGGATTATGAAGCATGCAAAATCGGTTGATTTTAGCCTCTAGATCTTCCGTCATCTTCTTCTCAATACCGAGATTGCACATGACAATCCCAGATATGCGCTCATCATCTATGGTTCGCCATAGCGTGTCCCGGGCTTTATCAAATCCGTCTAGCCACTCTCCAATGTACACTAGGGACTCTGATACCAACCAACCTTCTGCCATGCTACCCTCCGGACGTGCCTTTTGACGCACATATCCCTTAAGCTTTTCATGAAACGTTCTAAGAAGAACATCCATCTGGAATGAACTGTGCCAGCTATTTCCACCTCATCAACTATGTGAACAAGAAGATGCACCTGAATGGTTAGCATGGTAGTAGGAAAATGTTTCTCAAACATGCACACAAGCTCCGCAGCATTTAGTTTGGCAAATGGTATGGAGACTACGTTGATCTCCTTTTGTGAGATCCATTGCACCAGCTTTGCAAGTTTGTAGATTGTGTTAGGGATGTCGAGAGACAAACATCCCTCAATGGCAACCGGTAAAATAAATTGTAAAGTATGTGCAGCAATGATATTAAAGTCCACATTTTATGCAATGATATTAAAGTCCACTATGAACATACCTGACACATTTTATGCCAATCGTGTGACTTCAAACCGGTAAGCTTTCCTTCTTTAGTAAAACACGTTCGGAGCGAGTGCATTACGCCAGTGGGGGTCCGCAAAGATCGAATGGTCTCTTTTACTTTGCGTTCTTGGGCTCCTGTGAAAATCCATGGTGCTTTAGGGAGTTTTATCGATCCATCAGACGCTGTTTGCGGCCAATATTGCTCCATACGATCCACATTTCTAAGGTCAACTCTGGCTCCCAAAGTATCTTTCTTGCCGGTCAGATGGTCCCATAGTAGATTACCCACATTCTTGAATATGTGCATTGGATCGAGCAAGTGATTGATCATGAGTCGGGGCCAGTATGGTAACTCGTACCATAGAGATAGTCTCTTCATCCCTGGAGGCAATCCGTCATCGCACATCTCCTTCTGCTCTAACCATGCTTGTGCAGACATCCTTGGTGGCTCTCTTCCCAAAAAGCCGTCGCGTAACACATGATTCTCTGGAAGATACGCTTGATGACCTTCGTAGATTTGCTTCTTCAGTGAGGGCACCCTACGTGCATTCAGTCTAGGTCCACATGTGACACATGCTCTGTATCTGCTTGTTTGAAGCCCTGCATGTATACACATGATAATAGATCAACTATGGGAAAAAACAAGATTTACAGTGTCTGAGTGAGGAGTGTCAATAGATCACCTGAGCATTCTGTTAGCCCGGGATAGTCATGCATGGTCCACATTAGAATGCCTCTGATCAAAGCATTCCGTCGTCCTGTGTGTCGGCTCATATCCACAACCTCTATGCCAATCCACAATTGTTGTAGCTCTTCCAATAGTGGACGAAGATACACATCCATATTCTCCACTTTATATCGCCATGGCACAATCAAGCTTAGCCATAGGTGCCCCTTCTTCGTAGTCAACCACGGGGGAATGTTGTAGTTGACGATGACAACGGGCCATACACTGTAAGATGTTGATCTTTGACCAAATGGATTTACGCCATCCATAGCCAGGCCTAAGCGCAAATTTCGAGCTTCCCTGGCAAAATCCGACCATGTTCCATCTATATGTTTCAGGCTGCGCAATCTGCAGGAATTCGTAGCACACCATCCGAAGATTTATTCTCCTCATGCCATGATGCTAGGGCGGCCATGGACTTACATTCGAAGAAATGCTTGATGCGAGGAAGCAGAGGAAAATGTCGCAAAACCTTTTGTGGAATTTTTGTCTCGTGGAGATCTACTCGATATCTTTCGGAATCACATTTCGGACACTTCTCCATGTCTATGTATTCCCCTCTGAAAAGAATGCAGTCATTAGGACAAGCATGGATAGAATTGTAATCCATCCCCAAGTTTCGCAAAATCTTTCTTGCTTCATCTCGGGAATCTGGCATCACATTGTCAGCTGGTAGTATGTGCTCTTTAAGCAATCTACACAACATAAAATTACGATACAGTCGTGTAAAAATCTATCAGATCATTATACATTTAGAGTTTTATTAAAGTAAACTAATTGTAATAGATCACCTGAAAAGCGCTGTGACGCTAGTATCACTCCATCCAAACTTTGCCTGCATGTTGAGAAGAACCAGGAGTGCTTTCAATCTAGACATACGTGCTCCATTATACAATGGCGTATCGGCTTCACTTTTCATATCATCATAGATAAGCCTTTCTGATCCATGATCGTCTCGATCATTTCATCAATCTCGGGCTCAAACATTGCCTCATTGGGAATATGCTCTGCATGATCATCCCCGAGCTGTCAGAGGCTACATCTTGTGGCCTCACATATGCTGCTTGACCAAAGCGCCTGCGAACACGTCTATTGGGTTACAAGATTGCTGCTTGTTGGCCAGCGTCAGAGTCCGACGAGTTATAATTGGCAACAACTCGATCTATAATAGATGGATCGAACTCGCCAAATTTACGAACGTGCTGCAAAGAAACACGTCTTGTCCGTCGCACAGTATGCTTGCATTGATTACAAGGACATAAGACCCTCGTTGAGAGATAGGTGTTTCGGTTGGACGGTCCCACATCCTCGTCACTACTCATAATGAGGATAAAAATCTTATAACCTGGACAACAAATTTAATATTGTAAATTTAAATAAACGTAAATCTTACTAAAAATAAACCTAAATCTAATTTAACGTAAGTCTACATCTAACCTAATCTTTAACGTCTTTTGGGATAGTTTCCTACGACGTTAAAACTCTCTTCTTCTTGTGTGTGTGTGTGTGTGTGTGTGTGTGTGTGTGTGTAAACCTAAATAAACCTAAGTCTAATCTAATATAACATAAATCTAAATCTAACGTAAATTATGTTATATTAAAAACAAAGAACTAAACTAACAGGGATTATAAGAACCTTAAAACTGATTTAACACATAATTTTTCACATAACTCGGCAAGAGTTGGCATTCTCATCACTAAAGATGTGAGAGTTAACTTCCGGCGGTGACGCTGCCTCATCTCCATCCACATCTGACGACATCAATTGGCCCTTTGGACCGTTCTTGCTCTTGTTACTAACTTTGAAGTTGTTGTTGAATGACTAGAGGTTGTCTAGATGGTCATTGTCGGGGATGTAGTGACTCTTGCCGCCCAGAAGATCCACCTTCTTCCCTATCTTCTGAAGACATTTCACCAGTACTTTTGGATCGACGGAGCCCACCATGAGTGAAGGCAGCAATACCCTATATTCCATTGAGGGCTTTCTTCACCCGCTTCATGCAAGCATCGTAGTCTATGGAAACCTAAATATAATCTAATTTAACTTAAATAAACCTAAACCTAATTTAACGTAAGTCTACATCTAACCTAATCTTTAACGTCTTTTAGGATAGTTTCCTACGACGTTATAACTCTCTTCTTCTTGTGTGTGTGTGCGCGTGTGTGGATGTGTGTGCCAATAAAAAGAGATAAATGGTATAACCTTTCTATCACCCATGCCAAGTATGATAGATTGGTTATGCCATTTCCCTCTTGAATAATAGGTCTTGAGTTCAACTCCTCGTCGGCTAGATCTTTAGGTCTTTTAATTTTAATTAGTTTCCTACGACGTTAATAGTTTCTCTCTCTTTCTCTCTCAATGTGTGCGTTTTTTTGTTTATGCATGTTTTCTCTCTCTTTTCCTCTCTCAATGTGTGCGTTTTTTGTTTATGCATGCTCTCTCTCTCTTTTCCTCTCTCAATGTGTGTGTGCATTCTTTGTTTATGTATGTGTGTCTGCGTTTTTGTTTATGTTTGTACTCTTTCTCTCTCTCTCTCTCTCTCTCTCTCTCTCTCTCTCAAAAACACTATGTGTGTGTGTGTGTGTGTGTGTGTGTGTGTGTGTGTGTGTGTGTGTGTGTGTGTGTGAGAGAGAGAGAGAGAGAGAGAGAGAGGGAGAGAGAGAGAAAGAGGGGAAGGGAACATGAGAGTGAGGAGAGGGAAGGAGCATACCTGGCTCTCCTTCCTCTCCTCGTGTGTGTGTGTGTGTGTGTGTGTGTGTGTGTGTGTGGAGAAGAAAAAGAGAGAGGGAGAGCGTTACATGCTCCTTGCTTGAGGGCGCCGAAAAACTCAGATCTGAGATCTGAGTTTTTGGGCGCTCTCTATTATTTTTTTTAGCCCAGCCGGCGTCGCTATTAGCGTCGCAAATTTACTTGTAAATTTGCGACGCTCATAGCGACGCCGAGAAATTTTTTTTTGAGCGTCGCTAATATGAATAGCCTCTTGTAGTGAATAGTCAATAGGTTTAGCAAACAAGAACATTTTATACCTATCAAAAGACTATTAAGGAACACTAAATGGCAACCCTCTTCATAACTCAAGTTTTCAAATACCATGGCTTGCCAACATCTATAGTGTCGGATAGAGATCCTAGATGATTTCAAGAGAGAGGTAATGTCATAAAATTTAATATCCACCTATCCCAAATGATTTTTTCATATTGAGCTAATCATTTGATATAGAGAGACAAATGGAAAAAATAGTTATGATGCAGATTTGTGCTGCTAGACCTATCTCAGCAGAGGGGACAGAAGGAGGGGTAATTATCTCTCAATAGGGGTCCAAAAGGAGATGGCCTACCAAAGAGCAATGCGCATATAATGGAGTTTGAAAGACCTTAGGGTTAGCTTCATTAAATACCTTTAAAGTGAAGTGTTAAAAGTCATTAGACCTAAGACCACTAGGTAAGACTATGGCCAACTTTAGGTACCTTAGACCTTAGGCAAGCTAGAGCTTGAGGAGCTTCTTAAGGTGCTTGAGGTGCTTCAAGTCAACAAGAAGCCTACGAAGGAGGGGCGAGCCCTAATTGTAGGGAAAGGAGAGAGAACACACACACACACACTCAAGAGCCACCCTTCCATAAGAGGCATAAAAGACACATGTCAGGTCCCTAGCTATGTTGCCCTCAGTGTGTGCTTGAATCTTATTGGATGGCCTATAGGGAGGACCAATGAGAATTTAGATTCAATTAAATAATTAAGCAAGTTCTCTCTCTCAAAGGGGGAAAGGAGGACACTTGTCCAAATGTTACCCTATTGCTTGTTATGACCAAAGCCTATGATTGGCTAGTCCCAGGCTTTAGCCAATGGGCTTAAAACTAGAGTAAAAGGGAAAATTTGATCTCTCTCTCTCTCTCTCTCTCTCTCTCTCTCTCTCTCTCTCAGCCCATGAGCCTCACACACATCTTCTCATTGTGTGTTATGCACACAAGCCATCTCCTTCTCCAATCTTGAGAAGTGGAGAGCCTACACCAACACCTCTTGGCTATGGAATGAAAATCCAACCAAGAGTCAAGCTTCAAAGCAATGCTTATCATCTTCTTCATTTCCATTACTATGCTATGCTATGCTATGCTCTAAGAGTCATGATATGTGAGGAGACTACTTCTTTCTCGTATGTTACATATTCTTCCTCTTCACTTTCCTCACTCTGTGCTAGCTCTCTTCACTGTTGAAGGTGTTTGAGGTCTTGGGATTGAGGCCAGGGACAAGTTTATGCTATTGCAAGTAATTTTAATGGTTTTTATGGGCATAATATCGGTGCATGAAGCTTTCCATCTTCATGGCATCAACAAGGTCTCAAGGAACACAAAGGATGTATTGTACCAAGTCTCTCTTTATGAGAGAACATATAATACAAAAGCCTTTAGGAGGGGGGAACGGCCCCAAGTAAATCCGGTCCTCAATTGTTGTCCATTTCTCTGATTCTCTCTTTTACAAGTATTGTTCAAGCCAAGCTAGCTAGGTGTCATGTTATATTTTTAACTCTAATCAAGTACTCCCTCTCTATCTTCATTAGGAATTTTCTTAATGAAATGCTCACTACTGTCATTTTAATTCCGCTATAATCAATGTTATTAGCTTAATTTCGTTACATAACAAGTTGATAAATCAATGTTCTTTAAGGTCACTCTCTTGGCATGCACCATACAAGAGATGCCGTCTTGAAAAAGCTACACTAGTATATCCTCAAATGTGTATCGTAGTGCCAATAGTGCAGCTTGTTGTATTCTTGTGACTAAATCATTAGATTTCTCCATTATTTATGTGACTACTCAACAAAAGGCTACTTTAGAGATGAGGGGTTCAGTTCTCTTTTGATATTTTCTTCTCTCTTCAAGCCATTGTTCTTTGTCTCCATCTCTATTTCTTTTGAGTTTTTGGTGGTGGTGGTGGTGGTGGTGATGGAGTTGGCTATCGGGCCCATTCAGGACAGTCATTCTTATACTTGGTCCTTCTATGCCTCTTGCTCTTCAGGCGTCAACTTGCCTTTTTTTTCTTTGCACATTTTTTTGCGTGTTATGGAACTTAGAGGGGTTTGAGCTCCCAATTACACCTTTCCTAGGTAGCTCTGCCCTATCCTTGGCCTCCTTCATTTTTGCATGTGCTCTTGCTTGTAATTTGGCAAGGCAATCTCTCTTTGCCTTTGTCGTTTCCCACTTCCTCAGCTAGTTCTATCTTCTATCTTCTTTCCACTTCTTTAGAACTTCTTTCTTTGCTTCCTCTTTCCTTTTCTTCTCCTCTATGAGAGGTATGGATTGTGTGTTCCACACAACCCGCATAATTTGCATCTGTGTAACCCACAATGGATACATCAATATTCCCAAAACATAAGAACTTGTTTGTCATACCTTTAAAATATCTCAAGATGTTCTTCATTGCATCCCAATGCTTTTTGCTGTCAGGATTTTCCATAAATCAGTTAGCCACTGCCACTGCAAAAGCAATGTTTGATCTCGTGGCTGTCTTGGTGTACATGAGATTGCCAACTACTAAAGAATATGGCACCTTGGATTTCTCAATATCAAACTTGGGAGCATCATTCTTGCTAAGTTTTGCATATGCCTACATTGGGATAGTCAAAGAGAGCAAGTGATGCTCTTGAGAGAGCAAAGTCTAGCAGTCACGCATTGAAACAGATCTACACATATATCTTGTGTCCCTAAGCGATTTTAGCCAGGATTAGACAATCTATTGGTCACTGACTGCCGAGAACCTATCTACTACCAAGAGGCTATTGAAATGGAAGATAACGTGAAGTGGGAGCAGGCAATGCAATCTGAGTATAACGTGAAGTGGGAGCAGGCAATGCAATCTGAGTATAACTCAATTATTGCATATGAGACTTGGTAACTGATAGAATTGCTAGAGGTCAAACAAGCCTTGCCTTGCAAATGAGTGTATAAGAAGCACACAACAGAGGATCACGAGCCTAAGTACAAGGCTAGATTGGTTGCTAAGGGTTTCAAGAAAATGAAAGGCGTGGATTATGATGAAATCTTTTCTCCAATGGTCAAGATGACTACATTGCATCTCATGCTTGGACTAGTAGCCACTGAGGACATGTCTGTGCATTTCCTTTCAAGTAAGATGCCGCCCTTCACACCTTGGAGTGTTCTATGAATCAACCTCAAGAGAAAGCGATGTCATACTACTGTGAAGAAATTTCTTCACAAGGATCTTGATGAGGATGTCTACATGAAACAACCAAAGGGTTTTGAAGTCAAACCTAAGAAGCCTATGAGGACAAAAGTGGTGTGTAGATTATGTAAGACATTGTATGGCCTAAATAAGGATCAAGGAAGTGGTACATGAAGTTTGACAAATACATGCAGTCAAACCTAAGAAGCCTATGAGGGCAGAAGTGGTGTGTAAATTATGTAAGACATTGTCTAGCCTAGATAAGGCTCAAGGCAGTGCTACATGAAGTTTGACAAGTACATGCAGTCCCAAGGGTATGAAAGGAGCCAGAAAGATCACTACTTGTATACCTGGAATTTGAACGATGGTTCACTTATCACCTTGATACTTTAGGTTGATGATATGCTCATTTTCGAGAAGTCTAAGAATGAGATTGCCCTTTTGAAACAATCAATTAGTACACAGTTTTCTATGAAAGATTTGCGAGATGCGAATCACTTTCTTGTTATGTGAATCAAGCGAGATTGAAAGCGTGGAATACTAGAGTTGTCACAGGAAAAGTATATCTAGAAAGTCTTGCAATGTTTTAATATGAAAGGGGGGAAGGCTACTACGATAGGTACATCGCTAGTAGACTAAGTTGTTTGCGTAACTGAACTTGATGCGACGTCCTCAAATCTCTTTTTTTGCAATACTCAACCTCTTTCACAAGTTGTTTGTGCATCTTTGATTCATTAAGGAACCACACTTTAGCTTTACATCATGTGAATGTTTATATACAGCACTATGCATATATATATCACATAGATTATAGCACACATGATACGATTGGTTTTTAATCATCTTCTCCTCTTTCCTAACTCTTTGTAAAAACTTTCAAAAGCATGCTTCAATCTTGAGAATAAATTATGAACAATTGCTCCTATCTCTGCCCTAAAATGGACCCACCATCAAAAAAATGTGAGATAGTGGTTTAAATTTCTTGCAGAAATAGCACTTAAAAGGATGTAAATCTTACCCCATTGAAACATCCCCTTTCTTTCCAAGATTGTTGTGCCTACCAGTATCGCCATATGCCCTCCCACAACCCAATCCGTAGCCAAATCCTATCCCTATAAAGAACACTTGTAAACTACAAATAACTCTTCAAGATTCCAGGTGTCATACTCAATAACCCATTCTCCATTTGCATTATAGCCACAGAAGATGCATTTGTGTGACTTGGGGTCCAACTTCTTTTGAATCTCTTTAGGAACATGTGAGAATTCCTCACACCCAAACACTCATAATCGATCATAATTAGGCTTCTTGCATGTCCACATCTCCTGCGAAATCTTTTAGTTCAATGGTGTACTATGAGACTTATTGATTCTCTGCACCCCTGTCATAATAGCCTCTCTCCAAAACCCTTGAGATAAGCTGCCATAGATAGCATGGAAGTGACCTTCTCTTGAATAGTCATATCCATGTGCTTAGAAATGCCATTTTGAGAAGGTGTGTACGGCATAGTAAACTGTCTCCAAATTTTCCTTTTGCTACATAAGTTCTTGAGCTCAGTGGAGACATACTCTCCCATGTTGTCACTGTACAAAGCCTTCAACTTCTTGCATGACTGCTTCTCAACCATTGCAAGAACTTCTCAAACGTAGGAAAAACTTTTGTCTTTCCTCTTTAATAGGTAGGCCCACATCTTTTGAGTAGAGTCGTCTATGAAATTCTAGAAATATAATACCCCCCTAGAGACTAATTATGCGGCATAAGCCCACATAGATAACTATGACCAAGCCTAGAGGATTCCCTAACTCTCTGTTCAATGGCGAAGTGGTAACTCCAATCTGTTTCCCGTATATGCAATGCTCACACAAACTAAGATCAGAAAAGTTTAGCACGGGGATATAGCCCAAATGGTGTAATTGTTTCATCCCCTTCTGCCTGATATGACCAAGCCGGAAATGCCACAACTCAATAGAAGGCAGCTTTGCAGCATAGATAGAGTTCTCTTTTGTAGAAGAAACATACAAGGAATATAATTAGCTAGACTTTGGTCCTTTGACCATGACCAAGTTACCTTTTCTAATTATCCACGAACCATTGTCAAACATTGGAGTGTATCCAAGGTCATCAAGTTGTTCTACTAAAACCAAGCTCTTAGTTAACTTTGGCACATGTCTAACACCTTGCAGCGTGAACTCGATACCATTGCACATACACAGCTTCACATCTCCAATGCCACGTATCTCAAGCTGATGAGGATCACCCAGCTTAACCGAACCATGTTTAGAAGCATAACTCGAGAATCACTGCTTGTGAGGAATAACATAAAAACCGGTACATGAGTCAATAATCCAATTCTGCGCATAACATTCATCAAAAGCTAACAATGTCTCTGGACTCAAATCAGAAGTGAAGACTAGTACATCTGACAATGACTATGGTACGTCAGGAACACCATCAACATATAGAGACTCAAACGACATTGAGTTCCTCTATCTTCACACTACTCTGAAGAGGTGTAGAGCTTACGACAATGGCTTTGCCCCTCTCTCTTTGCAACAAATAGAAATATTTCTTCATGTGTTCTTTCTTGTGACAATGGTAGCATTCAATGTTCCTCGTGTCATGTCCACGGCTCTTTCCACGTGCATTCTTGTGATCCTGAGAACAACCACGACTACGACTATGACCTATGTGCTATTGATTGTTCCTCTGGTTACTTCCACTTACCATATATGCATCAACCTACCCACCAGTGAGCAAAGCACTAGTGACATCACTGAAAACAAGCTTGCAATTAGGGGTGGAGTTACTAATGACAGTCTTAATTGTATCCCATGATGCAAGCAAAGAACATAGCAAGAAAATGTCTTTCATTTCATCATCAAAATTAATGCCCTTTGATGTACCTTAACATGAAAGAAGGTAGTAGTGCTAGTATAAGCTTCTTCATCAAAAACACTTTGTTGGATGCACTCTTACCATCTCATACTAACCATAAAGACTCCCAAAGTTCTTTAGCATTGGTCTTATCAATAATCGTGAAGAATATAGACTCACCTAGATACAATCTAATAGTTGCCATGGCACGAGCATCAAGCTCCTCCCATTGATCATTAGTGTACAATCCCTCTCTGCGCTCTTTCAATGGTGCTATAAGTTCTTTGTTGATTAGCACATCAAGCATTCTCTGCTTCCATATGGTGAAATTTGTGCCATCAAACCGTTTAATGTAGTAATCTTCTTTCTCAGAAGATCCAGCCATACTAAAAAGAGCTAACTACAAGAGAGTAGTGCTAAGAACTTATGAAAAAAAGTTTTGACTAAGTCTCTCTGCATGCTTTGCTTTAAGGTCGCTACCTTTGGAAGCAATGGTCACCTTGCCTTGCAAAACCATATATGGAGCCTGGTTCCTTAAACTTGAGAACTTTTCTTGAGCCATGCATGGCTTTTTCATCGAAGGCATACCATGAATGCATCCATGGTGACTTGTAACATTAAAAACATGTCCTTTGGTTGCGCTTAAATACTTGCATCTCCCCTCAAATGCTGAGAACATAAGTGGTAAATCCATATGAATACACCTATCTGGAATGCCCACCTAATGAAAAACCTTGTTTTCCCTTTGAAAGCTTTAACATAAAACATTGATACACATGAATTTTTATGTTTTGAAAACCTTGAATCATGGAAACCCTTTGAAGCTCTCTCCCCGTGGCTACTATGGCCTTGCCTCTGTGTAGAATGACTCCCCTAGGAAGGAATCTTGGCCAAAATCTTCAAGTGGGTGGCCCTTGAATGTGAACCAAAGGCTTGGCTATGGCAAAAATTGGATGCCGACTACACACACCCACACAACACACACACACTCTCAAGCAACTCGCTACGTAGTAGCAAGGCGACCATGTTTGGAGCCATAGCCATGTGATTCTATGCACCTCATCCTCTCTCTTGCATGTGTGTAACTTGCTATGGCCCTCGAATGAGCTCGCTCAAGAAGCAAAAAGACCTCGTAGCAAGAAGGCGACCATCTTTGGAGCCATAGCCATGTGATTCTACGCACCTCACCCTCTCTCTTACTTATGTGTAACTCGCTACGGCCCTCGAATGAGCTCGTTCAAGAAGCAAAAAGACCTTATAGCAACAAGGTGACCATGTTTGGATCCATAGCCATGCGATTATGTGCACCTCACCCTCTCTCTTGCTTGTGTGTAAGCCTCTTTTTCCACACAACTTACAACTTGTTAGAGGCCACCACAAAAGCCTCAAAGAGGGGCGAGGGATTGGGGGGAGAGAGAGAGAGAGAGAGAGAGAGAGAGAGAGAGCACATGCTTCACGACCCCTCTTTCTAGTTGCTTTGATACCACTGTGAGGACCACAGGAACTACAACATGCCTTCCTCCACCCAACCACCTCAACCTATCTCCAAAAGACCCCTTCAATTGCATGCATAGATGGCCATGCCAAGAGCTGTGGCACCCCTTGGTCCTACCCTTGTAATGACATGGCCTAATACACTTAGAATCAAATAAACATGATAGTGAACGAGAGATTACGAGTAGAGAACTTCATTGTGATCTTGAAAATTGTTTTATATTTGCAATCACGTGAGAATAGAAGTGTGGAAGCTCTCGGAGGCAACAGCTCTCTTCTTTTTGGTAAGATAAAGGTTTCTTTAATATGACTTTATTTCTTACATACACAGGGTTGAGGCTATAACTCTAATTGGCCATATAATTGATACAATTTGGAAGCTAAGATCCTGAATCAGGTCTAAAATCTAATGCAACAACCTTCCTTCAAATAAGTACTATTTGAGAAAATAACCTCTGAACCGACACGGCCAGCATCGCCATTTTGTCTGCGCTTGAGCTGCGTGCGCCTTCGCCTTTGCCATTCGGCTTTGTTAAGCAATCCGAGCTTGCTCACTTCGAGATGGAATGCGTTTCTGTAACACAGAAGACCCGCTTGTTAAGCAGCTCAGTTCCTGCAGGAATTGTGCGCTCCTCAGTCTTGCAGATGCTCTTTCGTTTCTTGAGAAAATCATTCCACCCTATCCCTCCATCGATGACCTGGCTTGCCTCTTGCACAAGTGCAGCAAGGAGGGAAACTGCGTTCAAGCACGGCACCTACATGTCCACATTCTTAAAAGCGGGATAGACACTCACAGATTGCTTGGATATCACCTGGTTCCAGTGCTGGCTGAAGTTGGATGCATGGATGATGCCCAACGAGCTTTTAAAAGGCTGCCATTGCCAGACAAATCATCCCTTAATTCCGTCCTGACAGGGTTTATCGAGCATGGAAAGACACAATTGGCCCTCTCACTTTATGATAGAATGCTAAGTGATGGTTTGCCATGCCTGAGTGGTCGCGTCTTTGGTGCTCTGATTAAAGCATGCAGAAAACTGAAGAACGTATATAAAGGCCTGCAAATACATGCTGAAATGGCCAGACTCGGACTGCTTGAAATTGATCTTTTTGTTTGCAGTGCTTTGGTAGACATGTATGCCAAATGTGGCCTACTTGCCAAAGCACAGCAGGTGTTTGATAGACTTCTAGTTAAAGACGTAGCTTGTTGGACTGCTCTGATGATAGGATTAACTGAACATGGATATGGCAAGGAAGCGCTTGATTGCCTTCAGAGAATGCAACTTGAGAGCATCTCTCCAGATGCAATATCCTTACTGTGCGGCTTGAAAGCTTGCAGTATTGCGCAAGCTCTGGCCACAGGCAGAGAACTACATTCTAAGATTGAGAGTCTTAGCCTGCTTGAAAGCAAACCACTTATTGGCACTACTTTAGTTGATATGTACGCAAAGTGCGGTTGTCTATCTCAATTGCAGGGTGTGTTTGATAAGCTTTTACATAGGGATTGCATCTCATGGAACGTTCTTATTGCAGGTTATGTGGAACATGGACATGATGAGAAAGCAATTTTGTCCTTTGAGCATATGCAACTTGAAGGTGTCTACTCTGATGCTGTCACGTTTGTTTGCATCTTAAGTGCATGTCGAAATATGCCTGCAATAGAGCTAGGTGGGAAAATACATGCCGAAATTGAAAGAAGAGGACTGCAAAGTGATCTCTCTGTTGGGAACTCCTTGGTTGATTTTTATGCCAGGTGTGGACTCCTAGATTTAGCAAAGGAAATGTTTGCCACACTTCCATACCGAGATGTGGTCTCATGGACCTCAATGATTGGAGGCTGCGCTGATCATGGTCATGGAGAGGAAGCATTGGAGTGTTTAGAACAAATGAGGGCAATGGGTATCCCCCCAAATGCTGCCACCTATATATGCAGCTTGAAGGCTTGTGGCATCGCAAGTCTCAGAGAGGAAGCTCAGCATATGCACCATGAGGTTGAAAGAAAGGGTTTGCTGGCAAATAACCTTGCTGTCGGCAATGCTGTGGTTGATATGTATTCCAAGTGTGGCATGCTTGATTTGGCACAGCAAGTATTTGACAAGCTTCCATTTCAAGACGTGGTCTCATGGACAGCATTAATTGCTGGGTATGTTGAGCATGGTCAATGCGACAAGGCATTGGACAGTTTTGAAAGGATGCAATTGGGCAATGTCTCTCCAAATGCAGTCACATATGTCTGTATACTGAAGGCTTGTGGAATGCTAGGAGCTGTATATAGGGGACAAGAAATACATGCTGAGTTGAAAAGAAAGCAGGAGATGCAGAACAATCCTACCATTTGCAGCATGGTAATTGATATGTACGCTAAGTGTGGGTCCCTTGATCGAGCACGCCAAGCTTTTGATAGCCTTTGTGTCAAGGATGTGATTTCATGGACAACGTTGATTGCAGGATACGTGGAAGACGGCCAGGGAGAGGCAGCTGTCAACTGCTTTGAACAAATGCAACTTGAGGGTGTTACTCCAAATGCTGCCACATATGTGTGCTGTTTGAAGGCATATGCTAGCATAGGAGCCATAGATAAGGTTGAAGAGATACATGAACAGATGGAGATAGAAGGCCTATTGGAGTTAGAGCCAGTAATTGGAAACACCTTGGTGGGCTTGTATGGCAAGTGTGGCCGGCTAGCCAAAGCACAATCTGTCTTTGACAAGCTTGATAATCAAGATGTAGTCTCGTGGACTGCACTGATTGGTGGCTTTGGGGAGCATGGAAAAAGTGAGAAAGAACTTGATTGTCTTCATCCGATACAACTAGATGACATCTCTCCAAACCAATGCAGTCATTTTTCCTTACAGTCTGAACAGTTGGTGTTCTCGACAATCAGGTAATTGTAGGCATAATATGCACAGTAAACAGGTGGCTGTTTGAAGGAGATTGCGTTGTTGGAAATATTTAGGTAAAAGAATATGTGTACAGTAGGGTTCTATTTTCATAGCACGAGGTGTTTGGACTATTTGCAGATGGGATTTCATGTGAACTTGTTGGTTTATGCTGAAGCAGTAATTGATTGTGCCACCGGTAGTGTGGAATACTGTGATTGGTGCTTTTGAAAACGGGGGAGCTAGAATATGGTCAGCAGTCCTTCAAGAGTGCTGTTTCTTCTTTGGACAAACCATGTGTGCAGCACATGTTAGAAAATCTCAAACTTTTGTCAATACAAATAACAATGATGAACCCGAGCAATGAATGCATGGCACCTTCGTTGCTCAGTGCTCACAAAGATGATGTGTTTTATTGCAGTACTGATAGAATGACCTTGTCAATACTCACAAACATAGGGTGACATTTTCAGTTGCTTGTCTTTGTGATGAGGACCTTGGGGGTACGATAATCTCATACATCTTGCTGGTATTTTAGGCACAGGCCTTAAAGCTATGGTGATCGCTTCATTTATCCCACATAAATCTGTACAGACTCACACATATACCTTAGACGACTACCCGAATTACTGGAGTGAGGTAAACGAGAAAACGTTATCCTTGAAGGAGAGGATATAAGCACTCATACAATGGAAACAATAGGTTGAGTACCAGAAAGGTTTACAATAATGAGCCATTAACTCTACATAAGATGACAATGTCTATAAAATAAGACAGCAGTGTGACTGTCTCAATTAGATGAAGCGCCATGACATGAAGAGAGAGAATCTAGAGTCAACCGGTACCAAGAAGGCGGAACAAAATCTGGCCATATAGGCCCATGAATTGAGGCGGCATTGTGCCATGTCTTGTGGCAATGATGTTGCATCTGTATGACCTGCTTGAGTGGCAGTTTTGAGTCGGTAAGAAATTTAGAAAGGTAGTTGATTTTTTGTAGCTTTTGGAACATAATGCCCTAACCTTCTCGGATTTATCTATGGAATTATGCCGAGCTTATGGTGGGTGCCATAGCTCTTATTTTCTTCAACCAAGAAGCAACAAAAAATTTCATTTCTCAAAAATCTGGATGTCGACTACGATGAAATCAATTCAAAGATCGAGGCAGAGTTAGCTAATAGTGACATTAGCAAAGTTACACCACTTGTTGGTTGTCTTCCAGTTAGCTTTAAAGGATATCATGGCAAAGTAAATTTTCACATCCAGAAATTGGGGCATTGTGACCCATTGTTAGGAATGCCTTAGCATGATCAGAACGATGCGAATACTGTTATTTGACATCGAGTCATTACCTTGCAACTTGATGGAAAGCCCATTACCCTTTGAGCCTGACTGCCATAGAGAGTCTCTGAATGATTGTCTTTCTAACTTCTATTTCTATATATAAAGATATTTTGTTTGAGAATACTATTCGGGTATTGTTTGGACTTGTTTGAACCTTGTTGGGTATTGTTTGAACTTTGATTGTTTGGATTTGGTTGGAATACTATTCGACTAGTTTGGAAATCTTCTGTACAGACAAACTTGCGTTTGAGTACCGTATAGATGTAAATTGTAACTCCTCTATGCGGGCAGATGAAAGTCCGAGTACTGTATAGATGTGACTAGGATATCTTTTGCGTGGAAAGACCCGAGTCTGCCCGACTCCGACTTTGGGTCAGTGTGCCCGAAACATTTCACCCTACAGGTAAAGCACCTGGAGTGTAACGCCTAAAAAAACAAATTCTACTTAGAGAATTTCACCATTAAAAAGTTATTTACTTATTATGTACATGCTATTTCAAGGTTAACATAACATGTGTCTCTAACTTGGCTACAATTCTAGGTCCTTTTCTTCCTCCACATCACATGCATTCATGTATACACTTGTCATGTAGAGGGTAATTGGTGAACAAAACGAGAGTCTCTCTCTCTCTCTCTCTCTCTCTCTCTCTCTCTCTCTCTTCGTGTGTGTGGGTGTGTTAATATAAAGAAAAAAATGGTATAACCTTTCTATTACCCTAGTGTGGTAGATTGGTTATGTCATTTCCCTCTTGAATAACAAGTCTTGAGTTCAACACTTCAACTCTCGTCGGATAGATCTTTGAGGTCTCTTGGGATTGTTTCCCACGACGTTAAAAATTCTCTTCTTCTTCTTCTCCTCTCGTGGGCCACGCCGCGTCACAACTCAGAGAGCTGTGTTAAGTTGTAATTGACATTCATGTACAATTATATCATATATCTTTATTAAGATTGATTATTGGGCAAAAATGTGTGCACATGCACTGCACTATGAACACCTATTCTGTTTTTACGTAACTCTATAAATACACAAAATTGGCTTTTCGGTCAGACATTTCAGTAAGGCCTTAGCCTAGGGTGAGACATTTCGATGTGAAACGCCCACATTTCGCGTCTGAAACGTTTCGCGATTACGCAGCCAGAGTACCCTACATTTTGGAAGAGCTTTATGTATGTATGTTTACATGAATGCTTTGTGACTTGTGCATTTGTGGCATTAGCATTTGTATGGCGATCTGTAGCATTTGTGAAGCATGATTGTAGTGCATCAAAAGTTCCAACTTCGATGAGATAGACTAGATATGTGGTCTTAGTGCATCAAGACATTTGTGAGGGATCAGTGAGATCTAGATATGATGACTGAGATGAGTTGGATAGAATCCGATAGTCAAATTGGATTTTATATTGACGCATGCTAAAGAATGTATTGTCTAGTGGAAATGGTCATGTCTGGTGCAGCGCAATTGAAATGATGATGAGATCTAGACTTTACACTTCCCCAATTTTTATTTTTATTTTCCGAGAAAAAGATCCTTCTATTAGTTAATGAAAACTGCCCATAGGGCTACATCCACCTCTGCAAGAGAGGGCTACAACAAGCATGATGGGGAGACTCTCCCAATGAAAAAACAGCATATATACAATGGGGCTAAATCAAGAGATGGGAGGAGGGAAGAGCCACACAGGTGGACAGTAGTGCCATCTGAGCACCCCCTGGACAATGGTGTAGAAAGGCCCAGGGCGCCAGAGTCGAAGGAAAGCCTCGCGGCGCTCCCAGCCTCCCGCATGCGGTCGGAGCTGCCCTATAGTCCCTCAAGCTGTCCTCTGAGAGTATGGATCAGCTCTAGCCAAAAGTCACGAACAGTCTCTACTGGTGGCACAGGGCGAGCCTCAAAGATGCGGAAACAACAAGCCCGCCAGATGAACCAGAGCTAGGCCGTTGATGAGCTCCCAACACTCCTCTCTCTCACTGCACCACTCCTGTGGGGTAAGGTCTGTAGCAGGCTGGAGTGTAGGTCGCCCCCCTGTATCACTATCATCCTGCTGGTGGAAGATAGCTCAAACTGAAGTGCCGGGCCCGTGAGGGTGGACCAAGCCACTGCCCCCCAAGTGTACTGTCGAGCCGTGGAGAGGGCAGGCATCAGCCGAAGAACTCGTAGCCACACCTGCTGGGCCGAGGGGCAGTTTCAAAGACAGTGTCGCTGACTCTCCACCAACTGGTCACAGGCTGTACATGCGACCGAGAGACCACTATGCACAAGCCAGCTCCCTACTGCTGTGGCTCTGTGTGCAACCAACCACTGGAACAAAGTGACGCGCCTCGGCTGTCTGGAGTCCCAAAGCCTCTGCCAAAAAGCTGCCAAGAACTCAACTGTGAGGCCCTCCTCCTGCCAATGACGTGCTGCAGCGGGGCGGGCCTCTCTCTGTGCTGCAAGTATATGACGTCCAAGCCGAACAGTGTACTGAAAAAAAGGGACTCCTGGGCGGTCTGCAGAAGAGAAGGGGTTCCTCCAAAGCCACTCACCAGGATCCCACTGTACTCGTGCCAGTGGACAGCACTCCCAAGCCCATAGCCTTCAGTGTCCTGTCTCAAGAGCTGTTGGGTCAGGGTCTATGACGCAAGTCCTCCCACAGATGCCCACAACTCGGATCCTCTGGAAACAGCACTCTGCTACCTGCGGGGCCTCTACTGCAACTCGTTGTAATCGTCCCCCACCCTGAAGCTCGAAGAACAGGGCTGGGACAGTCTCTGTATAAGCCCTGACTGAAATGAGAACCTCCAGTCGTGTGAAGGCTCCCATCCACCGGGGTGCTACTGGCTCGAGAGGCGTGAGCCACTCAGCTGGAACTGACTCTGAGATGTCCTGACACATGCTCTGAACCCCTCTCATGCCCTGTAGCTGGACAGTCTGCACCTCCTCTGACAAACCTGTGAACTCTAGCCAGTCACCTAGAGAGCGCGCTGGACCTGCTGCCATGGGACCCCAAGAAACATGAGGCCTACTCCCAACCAAGTGGCCTCTCTGAGTGCTAACCATGGGGTTCCAGACGAGGGGCTGCCGTAGGCACTCCTCCGTGCACGTCGGCTGTCTCTGCTCTAGGCCACGCCGTAATAGCTCCCAAGAACACAGCAAACTCACAGCGAATCGGTCCTCCAGTCTCCTGCTCAAACCAACTCGGCGCAACTCTGTAAAGATCCATCTGGTCGAAGGTTGCCAAGGGCCTCCTGACTGAGGCACCCTGGCACGAAGCCTCTGCAGCAAGAACTCCTTCCAGGGCTCCTCGCCTGGAAGAAGTCCTCTGACGACGAACTTCCCAAGAAGGGCTCTGCTCTGCTGTGCTGGATCAATGATCCCAAGCCCTCCCTGCGAACAAGGAAGTGTGATGACCGACCAAGCCACCTTGGCTCGGGCAATCTGAGTGTCGCGACCTGACCAAAGGAAGTTCCTGATCAGCCTCTCTACCTGGCTGATGCAAGAACTCGAGAAGATCCAGCAAGAAGTGATGTACCACATAGTCGCCAACAACACCTGGTTGGCAACTACTACTCTACCAGCCAGCGAAAGTCGTGTTGAGCTCCAATGTAACAGCTTTCTCCTGATGGACAGGAGAAGAGGAGCAATCTGCTGCTCGGGGGACAAGTCCAAACCAACCTGACAACCCAAGTACCGAACTGCAGTCCCTAGAGGAATCCACCTGAAACCCTCTCCTGGCATCCAATCTGGCACAGGAGCACTACCAACCGAGAAAGCCACTGTCTTTCTCCAGTTGATCAGTGCACCCGATGCACAGCCGAAGGTCTCCAAAGCCTGTCCACATCTGTGTAAATTGGCTTGCTGGCCCTCTAAGTACAAGGCTGAGTCGTCTGCAAACTCAGCGTCCAGAAGCTCATCTCCCCGTATAGGGAGTGCTAAGCCCCTCGAACCAACCTGCTGTGACACCAAAAATCTGCTCATCGCCTCCGCATAGAACAGAAAGAGAAAGGGGCCAAGAGGACAACCCTGTCTGACCGATCGTGTGAGCATGAAGCGCTCACCTCTACCTCCTGCCAAAAGCATCTGACTGTGAGCGTGTCTGTATAAAGCTGACACCCCTCTGATCCAAGCATCTGAGAAGCCCATCCTGCGAAGTGTACCCTCTAGAAATTCCCAGTCAACTCTGTCGTATGCCTTCTCAAAATCGAGAAGAAGAATCACAAGGTCCTCCCCACGGAGACGTGCCAAGGCAGAAGCCTCCCAGAAAGTGAAGATGTTGTCAAGGATACTGCGTTCCTTGACAAAACCTGTCTGAGTCCCATGTATAAGGCTCTCCAAAACTGGCTGAATCCTCAAACTCAGAGCCTTGACAAGAATTTTGTAGGCTCAGTTGAGGATGGTGATGAGGCGCCACTGTCGAATCTCATCCAAGGAGCCACCCTCCTTCGGAATGAGGTAAATCAGGCCCTCACTCATGCTATCCGGCATCACTCCTGTGTGCAGAATGTACTGAAAGGCACTACAAAGATTTGGGCAAAGCAGTACTCCAAGAAGAAGCTGGGAGTCAGCCCATCCTCACCTGGACAACTACCACGAGGGAGGGCCCTAAGAGCCGTGTGCAGCTCCTCAAGCTGAAGAGGTATCTCTTGCCTCTGGCGCATCTCCTCAGTCACAAGACAAGGCATCTGCGCCCAAACCTACTCCCTGCATGCATCCTGTCTCTCTGATTGGGGCTCAGCCGACAGTAGCTCACGGTAAAAGTCAGTAGCAACTGCACGCATATCCTCAGGCTCACAAACAACTGACCCATCGGGTCTCCTCAGCTGATTGACCTTGGCATGCGAGTGCCGAGGTCCCACTGTCTCAAAAAAAGCACCTGTCACTCTGTCACCCACCTGAGTCCACTGAGATGCCTGTCGGTGAAAGGCAAACTCATGGCGCCTCTCCTCTGTGCAAGCAAGCTCCTGTCGAGCCTGCTGTAACTGCTCCTCCAACCATGGACTGTCTGGATGCTACTCCTGCATCCTCTGTAGTGAAGCAATGCCTCGTCTAAGACGCTGCTGCTCCTCTCTCACTGCAGCCCGTCGAGCCAAAGACTCTTGGAGAAAAAAGTGGCTAAGCTGAGCTAGGCCTAAGGCCACTCTGTCTGCAGGTAGAGCCTGGCTGTCCATGCCCTCTGTCCAGAGAGCCTCTACCCTCTCTCTGAGTGCTGAGTCCAACAAGACCCGCTCTAGGATACGAAGCATCGTGCTCCCACTCCTCTGCCTGTCTGCCACTGTGAGGATCACTGGTGCATGGTCCGAGAAGGATGTCCATGCCAGGATGCCCACTGATCCCCCCAAGTCACTGAAGTGGTCACTAGTGTAGAAGCGATCTATCCACGATAGATTCACTCCTCCCACTCTGCGGTCCGATCTAGAGAAGGCAAGACTCTCTGGAGGCCTCACAAAGCCAGAATGCTGCCATGTATCCGAGACCCTCAAAGTCATACACAACCTCTCCCAAGCTGCTAACTCGACTCCATGTACAGTAGCATGGTTGCCTCCGATCCTGTCAGAGGGGTCCTCCAACATGTTGAAGTCCCCTCCTACACACCAATGGTCAACCTGTGGCAAAGACTCAACAATCTGTGACCAAAACTCTGCACGAGCACTCGCCACATTGGGCGCATAGATGTTGAGGAAGCCCACAAGGCCACCCTGAACCTGCAAAGTAATCCACTGAGCCCTGCCTGGCACAATAATCCCTCTGCCCACAATGGCCTGCTGCAATGAGTCCGCAATAGTCATACATACCCCACCCTGGATGCCTCCAGGTCCAAAAGCAGCTGACCAAAAGATATCATAACGTCCCCGCAAAATCTGACCACATCGCCGAATGCAGCTCTCAGACAAATGGTGCTCCTGAAGCATAAGGAGATCAATCTCTCCTCCCACAAGGCAACGTTGAAGCTCCTGACGCAATCGGCCCCGTTGTCGCTGAAACTGGGGCCCACCTAATCCCTGCACGTTCCACGAGACGATCCTCATGGGGAGCGAGAGAGAACGGATGCTGCCGCAGCAGCAAGACGGGCTATCTTCGAGGCAGGCTTGGATGGGGAGTAATCCGCATCCGAGCGTCCTCTAGATAGGCGAGCCTGTAGTGGGTGTCTGGCCCAAGCCCAAGCAGAGCGAGCCGTGCGCAAAGCAACCTCCTCTGTCCAGGAGTCCTCATGAATGTATACATAGCAAGGCAAACACTGCGTATCAGCAAAAAAGTACACCACAATGTGCCTACATCCTGCTGAGTCTGAGGGTGTCACCGCAAACTTGGCCAGTGGCCACAAAGTCTGCAGCAAATCTGTAACTCCAAGTTCTCCCATGTGGTGAGAGAACTCGAGAACCTGTGTATGCAACCATCCCACCACTGAGTCTAGGGACCACTCTGTCTCGGTCCAACCACAGAGGGGAAAGGAGAAACCAATTGCTGAGTCCAAGGCCTCTGTCCCCCTAGCGGCGAGGAACAGAGCGTGGACCCTGAAGCAGGTTGCCTCGTGGTCTGCTGCGGAATCGCCGAGAAAGCGAGTGAATCCGTAATCGAAGAAATCCCAGCGGCATCGGAGGTCAATGCTCGTCAGACCACGAGGGATAGCTGCAAGGGAAGATGTCTGAATCTGCAGAGGGGGCCGCAAGAAGGGCTGACCCTCTCTCGCTAGGCGACTCGTGGCAAAGGCACTGCCAAGAGATCTCCTAGCCGCCGGCGAGGGACCAGTCTCCTGAGTCGACTGTGGTACTAAAGCAGGAGGAGGGGGAGAAGGAGCTGTGGGGGGGGGGGGGAGAAGAGAAGCGGGGTGGGGCGACAAAGACAGGGAGGCGAGGTGGGGAGTGGGCGGGAGCAGAGGGCGGGGGAGGGGATGAGGAGGAAGAGGGGAAATCTGAAGGTGGGGTGGCTGGCGAGGGTGAAGCGGAAGTGGAGGCTGGCGTAGGGGGCTCCTCCTGCTCAAGAGGACCAAAGCGGTTCCCCGTGGGAACCCATTGCTGCTGAGTAGGCACCTGAGGGCCACTCTGAGTGCCAGGCTGCCGCTGTGGCCCCTGGCGTCGACGGCCACGGGCCTGCTGCCATCCCTCCTCCGCTGGAGCCCCACGCTCGGAGGGTGGCTCAGAATCTACGCGCTGTGCCGCTGGCTGTGGCTGCGGCCCAGCCTGCAGCCTGCTAAGGCTGAGGTGCAGGTCGTGGCCTCCTCCGTGGACAGGCCTTCGCTAGATGGCCCATCTGTCTGCAAATGAAGCACTGGTTCGGGAGACCCGAGTACTCCACACTGTCTAAACCAACCCCCACTCACCCGAGGCAGAAGGATGACCTTCGGGAGCGTGTGGGTATCTCTGACCAAAACTCGAACTGAAGGGATGCCAACCGCCTTGGCAGCTACTGATGCTGCCGTACGAGGTGTCTCCAGGACAGTCCCGATGGCGGAGCCAATCCTGGAGAGAAGTGGAAGGTACTCCCTCCGTAAACCCAAAAACCAGACTGAGATGGGGATGTCTGCCTCCTCTACTAGCACATCCGATGTCGGGTCAAAACCATGTCGCCACTGTCGAAAGTGGGCGCGTGATGCTCGGATGGCCAGTGGACTCATAACTATGACCTTGGAGGCCATCTCGGAAGTCTCGAACTCGATCTAGTAGTACCTCCGTCCGAGGATCTGGACATCCAAAATCTTGCCCACCTCTGCGAGAAGGCGGGCCTGGAGAAGGTCTCGCAGCTCTTCTCTGCTAGGACGGGTGCCGAGAACCTTGCAGATGACAGAAGTCGCCTGCAAGCGCTCTACCTCTGCGGCAAGGCTCGCTTGCTCTGTCGGCAAAAGAGCAAGTCGAATGGTGGGCTCAACGGGGTCGGGCGAGGGGGCTTCAGGCGAGTCCCTTTGTAGCGGAGCTGGAGCCTCCATCTATGTCTACTGCTGAGTCGAAGAAGCGGATGGTGAAGAAGAACTGCAACCGAGTACGCCGAACACTAGTCCGAAGAAAAAGCCATGCAGAGCCAGGTGCAGAAAACCTTTGGGGGCAATGCGGACAGGGGGGGGGGGATATAGTGGCGAGCGAAGAAACAAAAGGCTGCGGGGGGGGAGGGGGGGGGGGGGGGGGGGGGGGGGGGGGGCGGGGGGGGAGAAAACAACCAGGGAATGGGGGGGCAACGGGCGGGTTAAAGGGCAGCTAGGGGCGAGAGCGGCGGGCAGCTGGGGGCAGCGGTGGCGGGCTGGGCTGGGCGAGGGAGACAGTGCAAGGGCGAGAGGGGGGGCAGGGGAGGCAGCGCGAGGGCGAGAGGGGGGGCAGCGCGGGGGGGGCTGGAGGCAGCGCGAGGGCGAGAGAGAGAGAGAGGGGGGGGGGGGGGGGGGGGGGGCAACGATGGCGCAGGGGGGGGGGGGGAGCGTGCAGCAGCAGCAACGAGCGTTCGTCGTAACCAATTTTCACTTCTCCAATTTTTTACTTCTTTCCTTGCATGAATGGGTGCTACTTAGCACGAATGATGGTTTTTTTTATTTCCTTGTAGAGAGAGAGAGAGAGAGAGAGAGAGAGAGAGAGAGAGAGAGAGAGAGAGAGAGAGAGAGATGTGTAGAGAGAGAGAGAGAGAGAGAGACCCGATGGGATCTCCCACACCGTTGCCAATGTGGTATTTGCTTTTGATTGTGTAAATGTACACATGCAATACCTCAATGCAGACTATACTGACTCAAATGGGGAATGTCGCCTCGCTAACTCTTCAAAATGAACCACCTCCGGGGTTGATTTGATGCACCTTTGGATCCGTCTCGATGAGGGGTTGTTGATGGCCACCAAGGGGTAGATCTGGGGGCTGATTTGCGCTCCCAATGTGAGAGGAATGAAGGGCTGAGATCTGGCTGCAAAAACGCAATCAATCCGTCGCACAAAGCAAGGCTGAAAACGCAGATGATGATGGAGCCGAGGATGGACAGCAATGGGAGCACTTGATGCAGCGAGAGAATGGCTGAGAAGAGGCTCAATGGGCTGCCGAAGGTCCGGGCTACAGCAGGGAAGATAATGTTTGCAGATCCATGCGATCTCTGGGGAGGAAGCGGGCTGAAAACTGAAAACCCTGGCTGATCTGCTGCTTGTACAAAATGCAACGCTGATATGTGATGTTGGAGGAAAAACGCGAAACAGGCTGATGCAAAAACGCTAGGGCTGGATCTCTGCTAGTGCTCCTACACTTATCCAAAAACGCTGGCCCATGTGCTCCTTGTATAGGACTTTTTAGTCAGGTCGGGAATTTTAGGTCAAGTCGAAAAAAATGTGCTAATGTGCGCACAGTGGAGTTTTCAGGCGATAACTCACTACTCTATGAACCATTTGACGAAGACTCGACCGACACGCTCCTCTAACCTAGACCTACATGCATGTCATGTCAGATGCCCACCGAAGTGTAATAATATCTGTCAAAACACTTGTACAAACCATTTATGCAAGAGGGTTCCAAAATTGGAAAACCTAATCTAATGCACTCGTCCGAGTGCAGGTCCTGCGTGAACAGGCTCACAAAATTGCCGATACTAATCCTCCTAGGATTCTAGACACTCCAATCTGGGGATAGGTGCAAAATTGTCTTTGGCAGTTGATGAAGCATGTCCACGTGGCACATAGAGCCATGTGCACGTGACATCCCTTCTTGCTTAAGATGAAGTGCTGGTATCGGACTCCATGCAAATAACATGATGATCTTGAATGAATGGCCTTCTAGATAATGTCCTCCACGGCTACTTTTGAGAGGAAGGCTCCCCCGGGTGATGTGGAAATGTCCAAAGGATAGGGATGGTGATGATACATCTACTTGCAACAATTGGATTGTCTCTTGGATCAACAATTTCCTTGTTGGTTACAGGTGAGCCTTTGCTGCCCCAACTCGGATGGTATGAATCAAACAGCAAACCTGATCGATACACGTAGAGCAACTGGCCGTTCATGCAAATTTTGATGCTCACGCAGGTTACCGGTCAACCTATACCTATGCTGCCTCTACGCAAGAAGATTGGCAAGAGCAACGCTGAATGAAAGATGAAGATGGATATGTCCTTTGAAATGCCCATGAACCATGGCAAGTACGATGTCTCATGAATGTTGGGTTAAAGGCCCAAATGGCCCCCTTTTATTTAATGTTTATTTTAAAGGTACTAACCTTTGGCCAAGTTCACATTGAACTTGTCCACTAACTTATTAAATTGGTCCTTATACAAATAATAAAGGGATAGTGAGTTTTTTACAACTCACTCACTTATCCCCTTACAAACCAACGAGCGCTCTCTCTCTCTGCTCCATCGTTTTGCTAGCGCCCCCTTCCTGCAACCCAGCGCCTCCTCTGCAACGCGCACACCCCGCACACTCTCACGTGCTCTCTCACTTGCACACACCGTCGCGCGCTCATCAACTAGTATCAGAGCAAAATTAGGGTTTGCTCCCAAACCTGCAAACGCTGATTTTCAGCCAAGGAGGTCAACTTTCACGCGAGATTTTACACTTTCATCGCCAAAGGACTCGTCCCCGAACACTAGAGAGCTCCCGGCAAGTGAAATTGACCTAAAACAGACTGAAATTAGGTCAAAATCAACAAATTTCAAGTTATGAGAGCAAAAATACAGGTTTTGCAAATGATGTATTAAGGTGTGCGAACACTTTTGCTAAGTCCCCGCTACCCGAAAATACTAAAATTGCCGAAAAACAGGTCCTAAAACAGGTGTTTTCAGCAAATTTCAGATTTACGCAGGTTTTTGCAAGTGTTTTTATGATGCGGCAATCTACGCACGTTTGGCAAATTTTGGCTATGTATGACCATTTGTGGCTCAATTTCATGCAATTTGATGCTACAAATTGGGGCTTTTGCTCTTACATGCTTCTCAAGGCTGTGCATTAGCCTTATGTATGTTCTGTGAGGCTAAAAACAACTAAATTTGTTGTTTTTTAGCACAAATTCGCTCGCTGAAATTTCCTGCGTATAAATTTCAGAAATTGTTTTTTGTACCCAAATCGACCTATTTTGCCCCAAATTGCTCCTGTGACCATTTGGAGCTGTAGTGCACACCTCTGTGAGGCTATACTCCGTTTTTTGCGCATTTTGCCCAAAAATTCAGCATATTAGTCCTCTTATTCGTGCAACTATGGCCTCATCTTCTTCGGATGTAAAGAATCTCTTCGAGATTAAGAGGTTCGATGGAACAGGCTTCGACCTTTGGAAAGACAGGATCCAGGGAATCCTATTTCTTAAGGATTGTGAAGGGACACTTGAATAGGTAAAGCCACAGAATATGACAGATGAAGCATGAGTTAGCCTGAACAAGACGGCTGTTACATACATTAAAATAGCCATGACCGATGAGACAGTCATTGATGTGAAAGATCTCACAACTACTTTTGATGTGTGGGTGAAGTTAAAGGGAATGTATGAAAATACAACGCCTGTCAACCAAGTGCATTTGATGCGAAAACTTGTTGGTATGCAACTAGATGAGTCCAAGAGCGCTGCAGAGCACTTGTCGTTGTTCGCAGGTACTTTGTCGCAGTTACAAGACTCAGGCTTGCCTCCTTTTGATGATAAGTTGAAAGATGTCTTCTTGCTTATGACCTTACCTGAGTCATGGGAAACATTGGTGGTTTCATTATCCAATAACCCCAATTTGACCTTTGATGGTGTTAGGGGTTCTATCTTGAATGAGGAAATCAAGAGGAAAGCAAGTGGAGAGGGAGGCAGCTCTGCCAACATGGTTAGAGGCAGGACAGAAAAGAAGAATGCCTATGCACAAAGGAGTAAGAGTAAGAGTAAGGAAAGGGGAAATGCTAGCAAAGGCAAAGGTGATGTGACTTGCTATCATTGTGGCAGGAAAGGTCACAAGAAACCCGATTGCAGGTACTACAAAGCCGAGTTAGAACGGAAAACGAATGGCGGAGACAAAAAGAAAGAGAAAAGGGAAGTCAAGACAGATGCACAGGATAGCTCAAAGGACAAAGAGAAGGCCAATGTGGCTTCTAGTGTCATGATTGAGGAGCTGTCAGATGTAGAGGACATCTTGTGCCTCTACATCTTGTGTGCCACTTTGTCAGATGATGATGCTTATGACATTGATGCCTCTCTTAATGTTCATTCACAAGAAATGCAGATCACCAAGAGTGATCTTATTGATGCTTTGTTGACTGTCAATGATGCATTGTCCCAGACTTGGATTGTTGATTCCGGTGCTTCATTTCATGTGACTCCTATCAAGGAGTGTTTCTCTACTTTTGATGTAGGCAAGCGTGGCCATGTATACTTTGGAAACAATCATGCATGTTCCATTGAGGGTATTGGCACTGTGCATCTCTCCATAGATGGCACAAATGAGCTTGTCTTGCATGATGTTAGTTATGTGCCGGGAATCAAGAACAGTCTGCTTTCTGTTGGTCAGATGGATATGCATGTTACAGCATTTTGTTTGAGAGAGGATCATGGAAAATGACTAAAGGCTCAAGGCTGATTGTAAAGGGCACAAAGAAAGGGACACTTTACTGCATGCATGGAAAGGGCGTGTTAGGCAAGTTTATTGCATTGGCTGAAATTAACTCTCACATGGAGTTGTGGCACAAGAGGCTTGGCCATATGAGCCAAAAGGGCCTTTCCAAACTTTGTACTTTGAACAAGCTTGATGCTAAAGGCACAAAGCTTGACTTTTGTAATGAATGTCAATATGGCAGGCAAGTAAAGCGTTCTTATTACTCTGGTGTCTCTCCTAAATCTTGTGTGCTTGATCTTGTACATTCTGATGTATGTAGCATGCCTACTAAGTCTATGGGAGGTGCATGCTATTTTGTCTCTTTTGTTGATGATCATTCTAGAAAAATTTTGGTTTATTTGCTTAAATCTAAGGATGAAGCCTTTGCTGCGTTTAAGAGATTTCATGCATTTGTGACCACCCAAACAGGTAGAAAGCTAAAATGCTTGCGTACGGACTATGGGGGGGAGTTCACAAGTGCTGAATTAAACAAATTTTGTGAAAATTTGGACATTAAGAGGGAGCTTATTGTGCCATACAGCCCCTCTTCTAATGGTGTGGCTGAAAGATTCAATAGGACACTTTGTGAGAGGGTGAGATGCATGCTGTCCACAGCTAATCTCTCTCCTGGATTTTGGGAAGAAGCTTTGAAAACTGCAATGCATATATGCAATCGATCCCCTCACATGTCTTTGAAAGGTGACATCCCTAAAGAGGTTTGGTCTGGCAAGCCTGCTTTATATGATCACTTACGTATTTTTGGTTGCGAAGCTTTTGTGCATGTTAGACCTGAGTTGAGGAGTAAACTAGATGCGAAGTCCATTAAAGGCCTCTTCATGGGATATGGTGAAGAAGGCGAAATGGGTTACAGGATTTGGTTACCTCAGCTCAAAAGGGTTGTACACAGCCGGGATGTTGTTTTTAACGAGGCAAGGCTGCATCAAAACAATTGTGCCTCAAAGCATGACCATAAAAGGGTGAAATTTCAGCATGACCAGCCACCTGTTAGGCCTATTTTTGACCCTCAGGATGCACCACAAATGGCTGAAAATGTAGATGATCCAGTGGTGTTTGAGCCAGATGATGTTGGGCAGCAAATTGAGGCTCCTGAAGGGCATTTGCAGCCAAGAAACAATGCTGAAAATGGTGCTGAAAATGATGTACAGCAGCCCATTGTTGATGATTTTGTAGTGCCACCTGATGTAAACCCATTGCCGGATAATGTGGATCATTGGGTGAGGCGGTCTACTCGTCAAAGACGGCCTGTGAGTCGATATGACCCCTCTTTGCATTACATTATGTTGACAGATGAGGGAGAGCCTCTTACGTATAAAGAGGCAAAGACATGTGAGCACAGCAACAAGTGGGAGCTTGCTATGCAGGAAGAGATTAAAGCTTTGCATGCTAATCATACTTGGGATTTGGTTGAATTGCCCAAAGGAAGGAAGGCTATTCCTAACAAATGGGTGTATAAAATCAAAACTGTTGATGCAAAACCCAAATAGAAGCCAAGGCTTGTGGCAAAGGGATATGTTCAAACCAAGGGCATAGACTTTCAAGAAGTGTTCTCTCCTGTTGTGAAGATGACCACTTTGCGTGTACTGTTTGCCATAGTTGCTGCTCTTGATTTGGAAATGGACCAAATGGATGTACATACCGCTTTCTTGCATGGTGATGTGGAAGAAGAGCTTTACATGAAGCAACCCGAGGGTTTTGTTATCCCTGGTAAAGAACATTTGGTATGTATGCTCAATAGAAGCTTGTATGGGCTGAAACAATCATGTAGACAGTGGTACAAGAAGTTTGATCGCTTCATGCTTAAACATGGTTACAAAAGAAGCCATGCAGACCATTGTTTGTATACCAAACGTGATGAGGATGGCAGTCCTATCATTCTTGTGCTCTATGTAGACGATATGTTGATAGCTGCAAAGAAAAGAAGCACTGTTGATGCTCTTAAAGGGAAGCTGAAATCTACGTTTTCAATGAAAGACCTTGGGACAGCTGAACATATACTTGGAGTGCGTGTTACACGGCAAAGAGACAAGCGCCTATTGTATTTGTCACAAGAAAAGTACATTGAAAAGGTGCTGGACAGATTTAACATGGCTGAAGCAAAGCCTCTTGGTGTGCCATTACAGCCATATGTCGAAATCTCCAAGGATGATTGTCCCAAGTCAAAGGAAGAAGCCAATGACATGCAAAGTGTGCCTTAAGCTTCAGCTTGTGGTTCACTTATGTATGCTATGGTTGCTACTAGGCCTGACATAGCCCATGCAGTGGAAGTTGTGAGCCGGTTTATGGCTAATCCAGGCAGGTTGCATTGGGATGCAGTGAAGTCCATTATGAGATACTTGAAAGGGACTAAAAACAAATGCCTCTGCTATGGTAAAGGACCAATGGCGTTGAAGGGATTTTGTGACTCTGACATGGCTGGTGATGCGGATACACGGAAATCCACAAGTGGCTATGTATTTACTCTTGCGAGAGGTGTTGTTTCATGGTGTTCTAGATTGCAAAAGATTGTTGCATTGTCTACGACAGAGGCTGAATATATTTCAGCCACTGAAGCTTCCAAAGAAGCTATTTGGTTAGCACGCCTATGCAGTGAGTTTGGTTTGCCTGCCAAGGCACCTATGCTTGGTTGTGATAGCCAGAGTGCCATATGTCTGGCAAAGAACGCCATGTTCCATGCACGCACAAAGCATATTGATGTGCGGTATCACTTCATACTAGAAGTGCTTGAGGATGGCCTTATTACATTGGTTAAGGTCCATACATCACAAAATCCAGCCGATGCTCTCACTAAGTGCTTACTCAAAGCACAACATCATCTATGCATAGAGATGGTGGGAGTCACGTAGCTTAAAGGCACCATTTATGCCTTTAAGTGGGAGGTTGTTGGGTTAAAGGCCCAAATGGCCCCCTTTTAATGTATATTTTAAAGGTACTAACCTTTGGCCAAGTTCACATTGAACTAGGCCACTAACTTATTAAATTGGTCCTTATACAGATAATAAAGGGATAGTGAGTTTTTTACAACTCACTCACTTATCCCCTTACAAACCAACGAGCGCTCGCTCTCTCTGCTCCATCGTTTTGCTAGCGCCCCCTTCCTGCAACCCAGCACCTCCTCTGCAACGCACACACCCCACACACTCTCGCATGCTCTTTCACTTGCACACACCGCCGCGCGCTCATCAATGAAACCCCCAAGTAACTCCTCAAAGATACAGGCTCCTCTTCGGGCTTCGACTAGATTGTCATGTGATGGAAGTACAAATGAATCATCGTCTTTGCAACGGATGTGGCTGCGAATGCAAGCTCATAATGCCTGCGGTGGGTGCCTCGAATTGGAACCCTTTGGCTCCAAATTGATGGCCACCGATTGCTAAGAATATGAAGATGGAGTGAACCCCATGTGCTGCCAAAGATGTGTATAGATCTATCACGATGCAATGCCTCTTCTGGAATGATGGAATTCCCCAAGCAGGTGGGAGAGATGGTTCTGTAGACAATGCCAAGACTTCAAAGCTGATCGGCTGATCCGGATGACACTTTCCTTTGTCGTCATAGGCCGCGAACAAATCCAGATACTCGCAATCAATATCGTCATGTTTCCAATGCATGTCTTCAATGATGCGATCTGTCATGTCGAAGAAGCTATGACTGCAAATATCCATGCTAAGATTACTTTATGTCGAGGTGGTTGAGTGAGCACACCAAGTCAACTGTCCTCTCACAGGCGCACCACAATAGTAAACCCTAGTATACAGTGCTTGCATTTCCTATACTCAAGGCACACAGTCCTACGCACAATGGTAGGTCTTGCACTTCCCTGAGTGAGAGAAGCGTCCTTGGGCGAAATGCTACAACACACAATCAAACACTCGAGAGAGAGAGAAAAAAAATTCAAAGATTAGCAGATTAGTGCAAAATCAGGTGCAACGGAATTGAAATATTTAGACTTCACACTTCCACAAAACTTAACTTCTTTTCTTGCTTGAATGGGTGCTACTTAGCACGAACGATGGTTCCTTTTATTTCCTTGTAGAGAGAGAGAGAGAGAGAGAGAGAAGAAGAAGAAGAAGAAGAAGAAGAGAAGTTTAATGTCGTAGGAAACTATCCCAAGAGACCTTAAAGATCTATCTGACAAGGGGAGAGAGAAGAGAAGAAGAGAATTTTTAACGTCGCAGGAAACTATCCAGAGAGAGAGAGAGAGAGAGAGAGAGAGAGAGAGAGAGAGAGAGAGAGAGAGAGAGAATGACATCCGATGGGATCCCAACCAACGCTCTCAAGGACCCCCACACCGTTGCCGATGTTGTATTTGCTTTTGATTGCTCGACACATGCAATACCTCAATGCAGACTCTACTGACTTGAATGGGGAATGTTGACTCGGTAACTCTTCAAAATGAAACACCTCCGCGGCTGATTTGATGCACCTTTGGATCTGTCTTGGTGAGGGTTGATGATGGCCACCAAGGGGTAAATCTGGGAATGATTTACGCTCCCAATATGAGAGGAATGAAGGGCTGTAAGCCAACTGCAAAAATGTAGCTGATCCGCCGTCTAAAGCAGGACTGAAAACACAGATGATGATGGAGCCGATGATGGACAGCAATGGGAGCACTTGATGCAATAAGGGAGTGACCGAGAAGAGGCTCAATGGGTTGCCGAAGGTCTAGGCTACATCAAAGAAGATAGTGTTCGCAGATCAATGCAATCCCCGACGAGGAAGAGGGCTGAAAACTGAAAATGCTAGGCTGATCTGTTGCTTGTAGAAAACGCAAGGCTAATATGCGATGTTGGAGCAAAAACGCCAGACAGGCTGTCACAAGACGGGCTCCACATGCCAATAGAAAAGAACAGATTGAACAACTCTAAGCACTTCAAATAACAACTGAATTGAAAGAGAGAGACGACACATGACACGGAGTGGCTGAATTCCACCCCATAAGGTCTTGGCCCCAAACCTTGGCACCCCTTTCGGTATTTCTTTCTATTGCATCAACACAGTACAAGCCGGTACTCCAGACTCTGCACCTTCTCCAAGAAGCATGCCAGAGAATGAGCCCTAGCCTCATATTCAAAGACCCTTGGCCTGAAAAGCAGTTACAGTGAAAAGCCTTTAAAACTCAAAAGCTTCTGGTCCAAAAAGCAATGCCAAAAGCTGCCAGCATAATTTACGAAAATCCATACAGCTTGCCACGTCATCGATCAACGCAAAACCCGAAAATCCGTACAGTCTACCACGTCATCATGCCAGAGCAATTTTCGAAAATCTGCCACGTCATCAATTTTGGCGTGTGTCCGGATCCTGCTTTATAATCCCTTTATGTCACTGGGGCCCATCGAAAGGGGTCCCCATAAGTTGGTAGAACTTCTTCTGTTACTTGTTCTTCTTAGGGTTTATGCCCCTCGACCGGCTTCTGTAAGTTGACTCCATTCTTTAGGCTTTGACACGTCAACAGTTTGTTACATCTCCCCTTCTTGAAAGAGAGTAATCGTCCGCGATTACAGCATATCTGCAAAACAACTCAAGTTAGCTCAAAAATTTCCAAGGGACATTCCGAGGTACAATCAATTTGCTCTTTTTATTAAGGAGTTAGCTTCTCCTTTCTACTCTTTTGATCAAGGAGTTAGCTTCTCCTTTCGGTTGTTTTGATCAAGAAGTTAGCTTCTCCTTTCGGCTGTTTTGATCAAGGAGTTTAGCTTCTCCTTTCTGCTCTTTTGACCAAGGAGTTAGCTTCTCCTTTCGTCCAGATCAGAACTCTTGATATTCCGGCGTAGTAAAATTAGCTATCACACCCAGACCGTAGTGATCTTCCACGGGTGTCTTGATGCACTAAAAAATTACATACCCAGGCAATCTCATCCAATTAGGAATATTCAATAATTGGCACATCACAATGCAACACAAATGCTTACATATGCATGTTACAAGACACAACAAACAGCGCCACTGAGCACTCCCCCGAGACAAACGGTCTACGGTATGAAGCTACTCAACGACTACCTCGTCACCCCCCCCCCCCCCCCCCCCCCCCCGCAAATAACCTAAAAAGGTCCGGGCCATGAGCTCAGAGGACTATACAACCAAACGCTCCCCAGACCGCAGTCTGCGTCGCTTGGAGGTTCAAGCATACAACCAAACGCTCCCCAGGCATCAGCCTGCGTCGTTCGGAGGTTTTCTAGCATACAACGGAATGCTCCCCAAGCATCGGCCTGCGTCGTTCCGAGGTTTTCAAACATACAACGAAACGCTCCCCAGGCGTCGGCCTACGTCGTTCCGAGGTTCAAACAGTACCAAAACAGTATTTCTCACTTCTCCTCCCGGAAGTAAAATCACCAATCATTCAAACCAGTATCAAACCAGAGTCAAACAATTCAAATCGGCACCAAAACAGGTTCAAAACAGATACCATCCATTTCAAACAAATTTCAAACAGGATCACCAAACAAGATCAAACAGAACTCAAACTTAAAAAGCAATCTCGACATCAGTCGAGCTTGAAAAGTCGACTGACTTTCCATCTTGAAACCTGCACCAAAAATTAGGGTTAGGTTCCTTTCATAAGGTCGTAGCCAAGCACAGCATGGTCCATCAGCTCTTGGACAAACAGTGTTTTTGGTGGCGGCGATGGTAGTCCCAAGATAGAAATCGCACTGGATCTCCAAGGTCATCTACTTGTGAAGAGACATCTACTGAGAGATGTTGAGAAATTTTAAGTTATAATCTGCTAGGGTTTCCATGGCAAGCATTTCAGGATATCCACCTCTGCCAGAAGTTGCACTCCGAAGGAAGATGTCAGAAACCATATAACTTCGGGCAAAAAAAAAAAAAAAATCTTGAAAGCTTGTCAAGTACTTGGAGTATGCTGCTTGGTAACTGTAGACATCAACATCTGCATGGCATTGCTTCTGAGAAAAAAAGTGACTTGAAACAAATCTGGATCTTTCTCTTGCAAGTGATCTTAATTGGCTTATGCCCTGTAAGACATGAGCGGTGAAGACGGGAGCGCGCCCGATGCGCAATGAAGTAAGGGTGGGAGTGGCTAATAAGTCCGAGTTGGAGGGCGAAGATACCTCGAATAAAATTCCAATAGCTCTGTCTGCTCTTTTGTAGGACCGGTATGCTTTCAAAAAAGCACACGCCTGATGCTCTGATACCACTGTCACAAGACGGGCTCCACGTGCCAATAGAAAAGAACAGACTGAACAATTTTAAGCACTTCAAATAACAACTGAACTGAAAGAGAGAGACGACACGCGACACGGAGTGGCTGAATTCCACCCCAGAGAGTATTGGCCCCAAACCTTGGCGCCCCTTTCGGTATTTCTTTATATTGCATCAACACCAGTACAAGCCGGTACTCCAGACTCTGCACCTTCTGCAGGAAGCATGCTAGAGAATGAGTCCTAGCCTCATATTGAAAGGCCCTTTGCTTGAAAAGCAGTTAAAGTAAAAAGCCTTTAAAACTCAAAAGCTTCTGGTCCAAAAAGCAATGCCAAAAGCTGCCAACGTAATTTACGAAAATCCGTACAGCCTGCCACGTCATCAACCAGCGCAAAACGCGGAAATCCGTACAGCCTGCCACGCCATCATGCCAATGCAATTTTCGAAAATCTGCCACGCCATCAATTTTGGCATGTGTCCGGATCCTGCTTTATTTTAATCCATTTATGTCACTCAGGCCCCATCGAACGGGGTCCCCATAAGTTGGTAGGACTTCTTCTTCTATTACTTGTTCTTCTTAGGGTTTAGGTCCCTCGGCCGGCTTGTGTAAGTTGACTCCATTCTTTAGGCTTTGACACGTCAGCAGTTTGTTACACAGGCTAATGCAAAAACGCTAGAGCTGGATCCCTTTTACAGGACTTTTAAGTCATGTCTGGAATTTTAGGTCAAGTCGGAAAAAATGTGCAAATGTGCGCAAATTGGAGTTTTCCAATGCTAACTCACTACTTTGTGAACCAGTTGACGAACAGACTAGACCGACATGTTCCTCTAACCTAGACCTACATGCATGTCATGTCAAATGTCCGCCAAAGTGTAATAACATCTGTCACCTCAATTATTGCAACCAGATCTTGAAGCCTTTCAAATGGAACCTATAGTGACTTGATACAGCTCTATGAAGCAATGTGAGAGCATGGTTCATGATGCTCAAAGGAGCAGTTAAGCAATTGTTATCTACTCTTTCCATACAGAGTTTGTGTGCATAAGTTTGTACTTGAGAGTACTCTAGAAGACTTTTATGTTTGATATATGTTAGTAGTCAGGTTGGTGGGATTGTTTAACCGTTCAACACTATATTTCCGGAAGCATGTATATCTTTGATTCCCATCATAGACTATATGTGATATAAGGAGATATCAACGTGTATTATTGGCATGCAAGTGTCACCTGCACATGGCTCTGAGTGCCACGTGGACAAGCCAGTTTTCCCCTTCTTACTAGATAGGAGTGTCTAGAATCCTAGGAGGATTAGTACCGGCAATTTTGTGAGCCAACATCTGTGAGCATGTTCACAGGACCTGCATGTCCGGACTCCGGACAACTCCATTAGATTAGGTTTTCTAGTTGTGGAACCCTCTCACATAAATGGTTTGTATACACGTTTTGATAGATGTTATTACACTGCGGTGACCATCTGGCAGCATGTAGTTCTAGGTTAAGGAATCCAACAAGCCACTCCCCGCATCAATCGGATTCTCGAGTGGACAAATGTGCGACAATTTCACCCAAACTAGACCCCCCTGATCAATTTTCAATAAATCAATCTATTGATTTATTTTGTTGGGTTTGGTGGACAGCTTGCCCTAGCTAAGCCTTAATACTTATAACCTGCAAATTTCACCTATAAAGGGATCCTGAAGGCCAGCCTTTTCAACAGATTGTGCAAGCGCTAGCAGAAGACTTTAGGTCAGCCTAGCGTTTTTCATCTCAGGTCAGCCTTGGTGTAGGAACCCTAGCGTTTGCAGATTACAGCCCTAGAGCCAGCTGCAAGCTTGCAGATCAACCAGCGATTTCAGATTTCAGCCTTTCCCTTGCCGAGACCGGCGCGGATCTACAATCGCTAGCCATCTCCGTTGCGGTTTGGTAATTCGGCAACCTATTGAGCCCTCTTCTCGGCAATTCCCTCACCCGTATTGAGTGCTCCATTGTCGGCCTCGTCGAGATTTGCGTTCTCAACCCTTCATTCCTCTCACATCGGGAGTGCAAATCAGCCCCTCAGTGGCAATTCGCAATCCCACATCGAGGAGGATCCAAAGGTGCATCAAATCCACCCTGGAGGTGCATCGTCTTGAGGAGTTACCGAGGTGATTATCGTCATTCAAGTCAGTAGAGTTTGCACTTGAGATATTGCATTGTGTGTACATTCCATTTACGCAATTCAAAGCAAATACCATATCGGCAACAGTTACGGGGGGGCCTTGAGAGGGTTGGTTGGGACCCCATCGAGTGTCGCTCTCCTCTTCTCTCTTTCTCTCTCTCTCTCTACACATCTCTATTGCATTCTCTCATTCCCTCTCTCTAGGGAAAGGTAAAAAGAACCATCATCTAAGCTTAAAGGAACCACTAACGCAAGGAAAGAAGTCAAGGATTGTGGAAGTGTAAAACTCGATCTTCACAATTTCAATTCCGCTGCACCTAACAACAAGCAAGGTCACTTGCAATATTTCAAGGGTGGGGTATGTCACTAAGAGGTTTATGTTTCCTGTTGCCTTTATTTCTATTTATTTTATTTGTACTTGTTTTCCCCCGGAACTCTTGAAAAGGTGCAAGTGGACATTCCACACAAATTGTGACAAAGATTAAATATGCTCAAATGAGCTTATTAAGAATGCACACATACTAATTAAGAGACTAAGAATACTCAACTGAGCAGCTTATTAGAAAAAGGTTTAATTGGAGGGAGAAGCAATGAAAAATGCTAATGAGAAATGGCTAAGATCTTAATGTGATTAAGAAATATTATTCACGTGATGGTTCTGATACCAATTGTTAGGATCTATGATGGATGCAAGAGTGTACCATTCATGGGGGGGGGAGGATGGAAAGAGAGCAATGGAGACAAGGTAGACTCAAAGGATAACTAGATTAGCTCAATGAAAATGGAAATACAAGCCTCTTATATAGACTTCATAGAGAGTGACATCATGGCTATGTCATGGGATTATGCATCACTATTTGTATCACCTATCTGTAACAGGCTTGAACACTCCAAGGGAGAAATCAATAGCAACCTCATGATATCCTCTTGTTGAGCTTGTGAAACTCGATAAGGAGGCTTATTAGGCGGTGAGCTTTCTGGTAGAAGTTCTATTGCATAATCGTCATCCCCTCGTTTTGGAGGTAACTCTCTAGGGATATCATCTATAAAAACATCTTGGAATTTACTTAGGAAATTAGACAACTGTAATGTCTCTTGATTGCGACCATTTTTATCTAGTAAAACATTAGAATCATTTAGAGATTCCTTAACAAAAATCATGTACGCAAAAATTGAGCTTTTCATTGACTTATCCAAAGCAAGCCTATTTACAAGGGGTATGGTGTTACCCGACTCATTAGCATCTTTGTACATGTTCTTTTCCATGTATGTACTTAAAATATATTCTCATTTATATTCTCCTTTCAGGGAACTTCATATTGGCAACCATGCGATGGAACCATGGTGCCCCTAGGATAACATCCTCATGCTAGAGAGGGGAGATGAAAAATTCTCCTTTGTTGACGTAGCTTTGGACATGAAGCTTCAGGAATCGACACGCACAAGCGAACTTGGGTTCGTGCGACCGCAACAAGCAAAAAAATTCCTTGTGATTCTTGTGGTTCTTTCCTTGAGTGATATAGAACACTGCCAAAGCTCTGATACCAATGTAAGGTGCAACGGAATGAATGTTTGAACTTTGCTCGAGATGAGTGCTCCGAACTGTGCTCAAGGTTCCTTTTGTTCTTATGGAAGGGAGAGCCTTCCGTTCTTAATGAGAGAGTGCAATGGACACAAACAAAGTGAATGGACACTGTGCGTGAAAGTGTATGAGACTGAGAGATAGAGAGAGAAGAGAATACGACACCAGAGAAGTTGTAAAACCCTCCTCCCAAGGCCCCACTCTCGTCGGCGAGAGTGGTCTACTATTGATTGCACAAACTGGTACAAAGTGGATGCATGTGACTGATGCAAGTCTAGGCTAGGTCAATGTCGACGACGGGGATGACGAGACCGGTCTAAGGGCTGAAATCTGCTACTTTCTATCTGCTGTCCAACAACGCAAATGGACTGAAATCTACTGCGGCTGAAAACGCAAGAGAAAACATTGATTTTGCTGGTCCTTATTGCTAAATTTTTGCTCCTAAAAACGCTGATATGGCTGGTCTTAATGGCTGAATTCTGTTGGTCTTTAGGTGGTCAAAAGCTGAGATCTGTTGGTGCTCTATTTGCTGAAAACGCCATGCAAATGGGCGATTTGGGCTTCTTGGAAAAACGCTAGGCTGAAGATGATCTGGCGGTGACACTTCTTGATGAAAAACGCCAATGATTAGGGGACTATGGCGATGCTGTTGCTTGCTGAAAACGCTAGGGGCTGATGTCTTCAGGCGACAGATACTTGATGGAAAACACTAGGGCTAGGGGAGTCTTTGCTTGGAGGAGAAAACGCCACCAAGGGTTCTTGTTGAGAAGTTGCCTGTTGAGCTTGTGCTCCTGCTGCCTCTTCTGCCAATTAGTGCTAGTTTAGGTTTGCTTATATACAAACTTACTCAATTTGCCCTACCTACTTTCCAACAAAAGTCACTTAAAAATAATAAGTGAAAAATGTCAAAAATAGGGAAAATAGGCTAAATGCACTGGAAAATTCCCCTGAAGGATTCTGATGGAAATGCTTATGATCATGCTGTGTGTAACCAGAGGATATGCATCTACACTAAGTGTCTGGACATGCACGGTCTGCGAACAGACTCACAAAAGTGCCATATCACTTCTAATCTAGATTGACTGGACTGACTGAACCCTTGTCGTGCTGTAGCTTGTCCACGGACACATAGGGTTGGATGTGTCATGTGACAACTTCAAAAGAGCAAAATGCTTTTGACAAGCTCAAAGAGAAGCTCACCTCTCAACATGTGCTTATACTATCAGATCTCTCAAAGCCATTTGAGGTGCAATGTGATGCTTGTGGCGATTGCCTTGGAGCAGTTTTGCTGCAAGAAGGGCATGCTATAGCATATGAGAGTCGAAGACTTAATTCTGATGAGCGAATATTGGGTATATATGAAAAGGATCTATTAGCTGTTCTACATGCCCTAGACTCATGGAAGCACTATCTTTTGGGGACTCCATTCATCCTACGAACGGATCACCAAAGCCTCAAGTACTTCATGACGCAAACCAAACTCTTCGACAAACAAATGAGGTGGGCAAATTTTCTTTCGCAATTTAATTTTCATATTGCTCACATTGCTGGCAAGCACAATCAAGTGGTCGATGCACTATCACGACGGCAAAGAGCAAATGCGGTATCTATAGCAACTCACAATGATCGATCTTCTATGATAAATGAGTATGCTACTGATCCCGATTTCAAGGATGTAATTTCAGTCCTTACATTAGGGAAGAAAGAGGAACCATTCACCTTGCAGGATGGTTATCTTTTCTATGGTAATAGGCTATGTGTTACTAACTCACTACGTGAGAAAGTAATGTATGAATCCCATGCTCCTCCTTATGTAGGGCATAGAGGGATTCAACCTACTCTTTGCGGAGTACAAACGTACTTCTAAGTTCTATTGGCCTACCATGAAAGTAGACATACAAGAGTATGTTTCAAAATGCGTAGTTTGCCAAAAGACGAGTATCATAGAGGGAAGCAACCTGGATTGCTCTAGCCATTGTCAATTCATGATTCACCATGGGAGAGTATATCCATGGATTTTATCTTTGGATTACCCATGGGAACATAGGAATATGGACAATAGTCGACAGGTTCAGCAAGCAAGCACACTTTATACCTATAAAAAAGACTAGTAAGACACATCAAATGGCAACCCTCTTCATATATCAAATTTTCAAGTACCATGGCTTGCCAACATCCATAGTGTCGGATAGAGATCCTAGCACGACGAATAATTTCTGGAAGGGTCTTTTTGAAAATCTAGGTACAACGTTAAATTTCTCCTCTGCCTATCATCCCCAAACGGATGGCCAAAGTGAGATAGCTAACCTTACGATTCTAGGTCTACTAAAAGCCTATGTTACGAAAGTAGATCAACGCTCACAATGGGAGAAATAGCTACCCCTCGTAGAGTATGCGTACAATCACACTGTACATACTTCTACATGAAAGACACTCAAGGCTTGCTCAAGACACTAGAGACATAAAGGACACATTTCAAGCATCTTGCTGAGTTGCCTCCATTTAAGTTTAAATCCTATTGGATGGCCTATGGCAAGGACCAATGAGAATTAAACTTGAGTAAATTAAACTTAAACATTGTAGAAAAGCTTGTTAAAAGAACCAATGAGAAATGAGACCCCCCTAATTCCTATTGGACAGTCTACCAAGGGGTCCAATGAGAATTAAGCAACCCATAAGCTAGCTTAGTTCTTATTGGCCAATTGATTGAGAGGTCCAATAAGAATTTAGCTTCATTTAAATAATTATCTAAGCTCTCTCTAAAGGGGAAAGAAGGACACTTGTCACCAGGCTACACACCTTGCTTGTTATCTCTCATTGGCTAAGCCTTGACATGGACCAATAGGATGCAATCATGAGTAATTGCAAGAGGGGGGGTCGACCAAAGCAAGAAAAAGCTCTCATTTTTGCATACTCAAGCACACACACTCACACAACTTATGTGTTGAGCAAGAACTCCATCTCCTTCTCCAAGCATTGAGAAGTAGAGAGCCTACATCAACACATCTTGGCTATAAAATGCAAATCCAAGCAAGAGTCAAGCTTCAATGGTATGCTCATCTTCTCTACCATCTACAGTACTACGCTAAGCTAAGCTCTAAGAGTAATCTATGGTAAGGAGAATACTTCCTTCTCGTATGTTACATCTTCTTCCTCTTTACTTTTCTCACTCCCTGCCAACTCTCTTCACCTTTGAAGGTGTTTGAGGTCTTGGGATTGAGGCTAGGGATAAGTTTATGCTATTGCAAGTAAGTTTAATTGCTGTTTTGGACATAATATTGGTGAATGAAGCTTTCCATCTTCATGGTATCAACAAGGTTTGAAGGAACACAATATTGTATTGTACAATAGTCTCTCTTTATGGGAGAACATATAATACAAAAGCCTTTTGGAGGGGGGACCGGATCCAAGTTCAATGAAGGTATCGTAAAGACCGCTTTTTGCATGACATTTCGTCTTTATGAATATCTTGTCATGCCTTTTGGCTTGACATATGCTCTGGCCACATTCAATCGCCTAATGGAGAAAATCTTTAGGCCCTACCGCAAATCTAATGGAGTATTCTTTGATGATATCATTATCTGCTCCAATTCTTTTCTCCACGTAATCTTTCAAGTTCTGAGAGAGAATAAACTTTTCATTAATCAAAAGAAAAGTGATTTTTTCCTACAAGAGATTCAATACTTAGGTCACATTATCTCTCAAGATGGCATCCGAATGGATCCAACAAAGCTAGAGGTAATAAAAGGATGGCCTAATCCAAGGAACCTACACGAGCTACGAAGCTTTATTGGTATGCATGCATAATATAGACTCTTCATAGAGAAATTCTCGCTAATAGCAGGATCATTACATGACTTAACGAAAAAGAACGTTAGGTATACGTGGAATTCTGTAAGGTGCAGGGAATGAATATTTGAACTTTGCTCAAGATGAGTGCTCCGAACTGTGCTCAAGGTTCCTTTTGTTTTTATGGAAGGGAGAGCCTTCCGTTCTTAATGAGAGAGTGCAATGGACACAAACAAAGTGAATGGACACTGTGCGTGAAAGTGTATGAGACTGAGAGATAGAGAGAGAAGAGAATACGACACCAGAGACGTTGTAAAACCCTCCTCCCAAGGCCCCACTCTCGTCGGCGAGAGTGGTCTACTATTGATTGCACAAACTGGTACAAAGTGGATGCATGTGACTGATGCACGACTAGGCTAGGTCGATGTCGACGACGGGGATGACGAGACCGATCTAAGGGCTGAAATCTGTTGCTTTCTATCTGCTGTCCAAAAACGCAAATGGGTTGAAATCTCCTGCCGCTGAAAACGCAAGAGAAAACGCTGATTTTGCTGGCCCTTATTGCTTAATTTCTGCTCCTAAAAACGTTGATATGGCTGGTCTTAATGGCTGAATTCTATTGGTCTTTAGGTGGTCAAAAGCTGAGATCTGTTGGTGCTCTATCTGCTGAAAACGCCATGCAAATGGGCCAACATACACTTGCACGCACAGTGTCCATTCACTTTGTTTGTGATCATAGCATTCTCTCATTAAGAACAGAAGGCTCTACCTTCCATAAGAACAAAAGAAACCTTGAGCACAGTTCGGAGCACTCATCTTGAGCAAAGAGCAAACATTCATTCCGCTGCACCTAACAGATCATGCTATGTGCAACCAGAGGATATGCATCTACACTAAGTGTCTGGACATGCACAGTCTGCGAACAGACTCACAAAAGTGCCATATCACTTCTAATCTAAACTCACTAGACTGACTGAACCCTTGTCGTGTTGTAGCTTGTCCACGGACACATAGGGTTGGATGTGTCACGTGATATCCCCTCCTTTTCAAAGTGAGGTAAAGGTACCGAACTGTATGGCATCGAGGGAGACCGCCAATAGCATCTAGAATCCTGGAAAGGACTCTTCGCCGGCCCACTCTGATGTGTGGGTCGTGCGGTACTTGAACTTCATAAAGGTCTGCAAAGCTTGCTTCTTTGGGCCGCGCCAAAAGCGACACAAAGTCTTCTGTGGCTCTTTCAATGCTTCAACTTTGTCTAGAGGCCTGCTTCTTCCTTCTTCAAGAATCTCCACGGCTGAAAATTCCTGAAACCATTTCCAACACAAAACCATAAACATACCTATTCTATGTAAAGTGAGTGGAAAAAATCTTGTCGTCCTAATAGACTGTGCATGCAATGTAGATGAACAAAGAGCTTCAACTTTGTCTAGATGCCTGCTTCTTCCTTCCTCAAGAATCTCCACGGCTGAAAATTCCTAAAACCATTTCCAACACAAAACCATGAACATACCTATTCCATGTAAAGTGAGTGGAAAAAATCTTGTCGTCCTAATAGACTGTGCATGCAATGTAGATGAACAAAGAGACGGAGTGCCAAACCTTCACCACACACATGCAAACAATGAGATCGAATCTTTCTCTTACGATCTAGAGCAATCAATTCTGGCAATTCACAACGGAAATGCCCATGTTTGGTGCTCATACTTTCATGTGCTCGTTCTACGAATGTGTCATGCCAAGGAAGAGACATGGAGTGTGACTTCCTTACATACATACTTTTCAGCTTTTCATGAACAATCCGCATACATTCGTGCTCATTCATGAGTGAAACGTGCTCAACGTACAATATGTCATGCCTAGGAAAAGGGATCACATAAAGACGCTGACTAAAATACAGGAAACGGTCACGAATGAAACATTTGAACAATGCGTGCGTATGAATCATGAGAACACATAATACTTCCTGTGAGGGTTCTGTGGACCAAGGCTCGAGAGCCAAGATTGGTTCTTCCTGAAGGGGTTCTTGGGACCTAGGCTCGAGAGTCAAGATCGGTTCTTGCGTGCGGAGGTCTCTTTGAACCTCACGATCGACCTCCAAGGCCGCTCATCTTGCTTCGGCTTCCTCCTTTCTTTGTGCTTTTTTTTCGTTTCGTTCATCGCGCTCGCGTTCTAAAGCAATGCGAGTCGCTTCTTGTTGTATTGCATTTCTTTCGTTTCGTTCTTCGCGCTCGCGTTCCAAAGCAATGCGAGTCGCTTCTTGTTGTGCCAACGCAACTCGATTCGCTTCTTGTTGTGCTAGCGCAAGACAAGTCACTTCGCGATTCGCTTCTTGTTGTTGGGCCATCATGTCCAACATCGACTTGACCATCGCCTCCATGGAAGTTGGTACAACTCGTGGCGTAGATAGGGAAGGGGGAGGGTCGGAAAAAACTCCTGGTGGGAAAAATTCTTCGCCACCTCCCTCATGCTCATCACCTCCAAGCGAAGTATCCATTCCGCTTCGAGTGATGACCATACACTGTAATCTTGGGTTCTTAAGTTCACGAGAACTTGGGTTCTTGTGGGTCTTGGGTTCTTGGGTTCTTGAGGGTCTTGAGGTTCTTGAGGGTTTTCTTTCGCTTGCAATCTGTGTTTGAGAAGGATCTTCTCTTCACCCGAGTTCTGCTCTTTTCCGTGGGCGCACCCCTTGTCGGCCTTGTGCTCACACCAAGGTTGCTTTTTCCCACCTCTCGTCGATTGGCCGGCCTCTAAGTGCACGGTCCGCTCTCAATGAGTGAAAAGAGGCACAAGGGGAGGTTGGAGAAGCCCTTCTTTCCTGGGATTCGTGTCACTCTTCAAAAACTTGTTTTGAAGTGGTTATTTGGTGATGTGGTGATTGATTCTTCACTTGGAGTGTCCAAGTCTGTTACAGTGGTATCAGAGCACGATCGATTTCTCTTCTACGGGAAATCCGATCCCCAATTTTTTTCTTTCCACGGCACCAATGGCTTCACACAAGGATCAGTCGACTCCCTCTGCATCTGGAGATGCGGGGCAGGGATCACAATAAAGATTCCAGCAGAGAGTATGGCCCGCCTCGGCCTACTCAAGCAGAGCGACGAGAGATGGAGCGTCGTCAATTGATCGGCGATGCAACAAAGATGATGCTCAATTTTGCGAAGGACCCAAAGTTTGCAAAATATATGAGCGAGACTTCTTTTCAGGAAGTGCATGAGCAGTGGCAGAAAACCACTACACCACCCCCGAAACCCGCTCTCAAGAAACCTTCTACTCACAAGAAATATTCAGAGAAGGAACTAGAAGAGGTGGTTGATGCACGGATTGCTCAGCTTTTTGACACACAAAGGAGAGTCAAAAAGCACGGCAAAAAGCAGAAGAAAGGCATTGACTTCCCGGGTTATTTCGGTCATCAGTCGACATTTGACAAAGCAAACCGTGTTCACTTTGAAGGAGTACCCAGTTCTTCTTTTTCTTCTTCTTCTGACACTTCTTCTAGCTCTTCAGATTCGAGCCAAAAAGACAAAAAAGGTAGAAAGCGAAGCAAGAAACAACGCTTCGGAAAGGGCAAGAAAAAGGCAAGGAAGTCTAAATCTCGCCCAGAGACTGACAGTTCTACTGAGGACTTGTCTACAGCCAGCTCAGATTCCGATGACGAAAACTTTTATGCGAACAAGAAGAATTTTTATAAAGCCAACCAGTATGACTTTCTGGAAGATAAAAGCTAGAAAGTCCGAGAGTTTAAGGAAGGTGGACAGTCGATCAAATTCGACGCTTTTTCAGGATACTCAGATGCTTCGAAGGCTTTGTCTTTTATACAGCATTTTACATCGCTTTCGCGGGAGGACGCTACTCAGAGCACTCCAAGATTCCGAGAGCTGCCTCTTACTTTAAGGGGAATGCTCGCACTCGGTGGTCCACGCTTCTTTAAACAACACTGCGCCAGTTAAATTGTCAAGTGCAGCGGAATGAATGTTGTATTTTCTCAAGATTAGTGATCTTTATTGCTCAAGGTTCCTTTTAGTTCTTAGGGAAAGAGAGAGCTTTCCGTCTTATGGAGAGTACTATGAAAAAGAACAAAGTCAGTGGATATTGTGCGTGCAGGTGAATGAGACTGAGAGAAGAAGAGAGAAGAGATACGACACCGAGAGGTTGTAAAACCCTCCTCCGAAAGGCCCCACTCTCGTCGGCAAGAGTGGTCTACTTTGATTGCACAAGGTGTACAATGCGTATGCAATGGACTGATGCAATGGGACTATGCCAATGACGACGACGATGGTGACGACTTCTTCTTGATGGCTGAAATCTGAGATCTTCTAATCGCTGATGTTCGGGACTGTTTCGGTGGCTGAAAATGACTGTTTTGGCTGCGTTTTTATGGCTGAAAATGGGTGAACATCTGCAACCGATCTGGGGTGGTTCTGCTACTGTGCATAAGTCTGAAAACGCTGTGGTCTGCTGTAGATGAAGGCTGAAAACAAAAACGCTGGCAGGATCTGTCTTTTACTAAAACACTAGGCTGATTTGTATCTCCAAAAACGCTGGTTGCTGAAAGAGAAAACGCTGCCGATCTGCTGAATTTGCTACTGCTTGGGATCGCCAGTGTTGGGGTCTGCAAGGCAGGGCTGCTTCTTCAAAATGCCAAGGTTGAGATAACCAAAAACGCTAGAAGGGCTGATTCTGCAAAACGCTGGAGAAGCTGGATCTGCTGGCCATGGTGCTGCGGGGGGTACTGCTGAGAAGTTGCCTGTTGAGCGGGAAGCTCCTGCTGCCTCTTCTGCCAGAAAGTGTGAACTTTGGTTTGCTTATATATTAACTTAGCAAAATTGTCCTCCCTACTTTTGTTGGAAAGTCGCTTAAAAATAATAAGTGAAAATCCCAATAAATAGGAAAATAGGCTAAATGCACTGGAAAATTCCCCTAACTGATCCTAATGGATTCTGATGGGAATTCCTATGATCATGCTGTGTGCAACCGGAGGATATGCATCTATGCTAAGTGACTAGGCATGCACGGTCTACGAATAGACTCACAAAAGTGCCAAATCACTGCTAATCTAAACTTGATCGGACTGACTGAACCCTGCTGTGGTGTAGCTTGTCCACGGACACATAGGGTTGGGATGTGTCACGTGACATCCCCTCCTTTTCAAAGTGAGGTACTAGTACCGAACTGTATGGCGTCGAGGGAGATCGCCAACAGCATCCGGAATCCTAAAAGGGACTCTTCACCGGCCCACTCTGCTGTGTGGGTCGTGCGGTACTTGAACTTCATAAAGGTCTGCAACGCTTGCTTCTTTGGGCCGCGCCGAAAGCGACACAAAGTCTTCTGAATCTCCTTTCTTGCTTCAACTTCGTGTAGAGTCCTGCTTCTTTCGTCTTCAAGAATCTCCATGGCTGAAAATTCCTGAAACCATCTCCAATACAAAACCATCAACATACCTATGCCATGTAAAGTGAAGGAAAAAAATCTTGTCTTCTCTAAAGACTGTGTATGCAATGTCAATGAACATAGAGATGGAGTGACAACCCGTTCATCAAACACAGGCAAACAATGCGCTCCAATCTTTTCTGTTTGATCAAAATCATTCAACTGTGGCAAATCACAATGGAAATGCCCATGCTTGGTACTCATACAATCATGTGCTCTTTCGGAAACTGTCATGCCAAGGAAGAGACATGGAATGTGACTTCCTTACATCCAAACTTTTCAGCTTTTCATGAACAATCCGCATACATTCGTGCTCATCCATGAGAGGAACGCGCTCAACATACAATATGTCATGCCTAGGAAAAGGGATCACATAACGATGCTGACTAAAATACATGAAACCTTCACGAATGAAACATTCGAACAATGCGTGCGTATCAATCATGCGAACACATAATACTTCCTGTGAGGGTTCTTTGGACCAAGGCTCAAGAGCCAAGATCGGTTCTTCCTGAATGATCGAATCGTCCTGTGGGGGTTCTTTGGACCTCAACTCGAAAGCCAAGATCGGTTCTTCGTGATTGATCGAATCTACAACGAGGTTAGCTTCGCTAGAAAAAGCATCCACTAACACATCATCCTTGTGAACAATCACATCTTGTTCATGCAATTCATCATGCTTGTCTTTATTATCCAAATCATCATGCAAATCATGGTCAATCAAATCATCATTATGCTTCACACAATCATGCAAATCCTATGTGTCATGCTGTGGAGAAAAAGAGACTGAGAGAGTCTCCCTATCTCGAATCCTTTCAACCTTGTCCTGCATATTAGCAATGAGAGATGGAGAAGGAACAATGTCCACTCCATGAAAGACAGTAGGAGAATCACTTTTGGCATTGAGAGTTAAAGTGTTAGCCTCCCAATCAACGAGAGGGTTTATTTCACGAAACCATTTCATGCCTAAAATCATATCACATCCTGAGAGAGGAGAAACAACAAATCTTCTAGAGAAGGCAGTCTGTTGAATTGCAAACAACACATCAAGGCACTCCTTCGTGATGAGAGCGTCCATACCAGGACGAAAGCCAGAGACCTCGATAGGAGATCTCGGACTTACTTCGAGGCGGGCTCTCTCAACAAGAGAGGGACTGATCACATCATGCATACTACCTTGGTCAAACAATATGACAAAACGGTGCCCCGACGTACGACCATAACATTTAATGAGAGAATCATCAATGGGAGGGTCCTGAGAAACTTTGGGCACAATCATGTTATCATTCACTGCATTCATAGATGTAGTGAGTGTTGTGGGTTCTAAACTTGATAAAGAACGCAAAGATTTTCTCCACTCTCACGCCGATTGCTTCTCAGAGGGCGAGTTATCACGTGCTCGTCCTATAGATCATACAATTAATCTGATACCTGGAAGCACATCACCGAACCGGCCACCTTACCGTGTGAGCCGAGCACAGAGTGAAGAGATTATGAACCAAGTGAAAGACCTCTTGAAAAAGGGTCTTGTCCAACCTAGTACTTCACCGTATTGCTCTCCAGTGTTGTTGGTTTTGAAGAAAGACGGATCTTGGAGAATGTGCATCGACTATAGAGCTGTCAGCAAAATCACCATCAAGGACAGATTTCGATTCCTAGGATCGATGATATACTCGACAAGTTACAAGGATCCTCGTGCTTTAGCAGGATTGACCTGAAGAGTGAATATCATCAGATCCGAATCGCGCCGGGAGACGTCTACAAGACAACCTTCCGGACTACTTTTGGGTTATTTGAGTTTTTGGGATGTCTTTTGGCTTAACCAATGCTCTTGCGACATTTAACCGGATGATGGACAAGATTTTTCGAGAGTACAGGCTATTTGTTGGCACTTTCTTTGACGACATTATTGTTTTCTCCAAGAATGAGGCAGAACACAGAGATTATCTGCTTCAGGTCTTTCAGGCATTACGAGATCACAAGTTAGTGATTAATGCAAAGAAAAGTGAATTTTTCCTACCAGAGATACACTTTTTGGGACACATTGTCTCAGTGTCATGTGACACATCCCAACCCTATGTGTCCGTGGACAAGCTACACCACAGCAAGGTTCAGTCAGTCCATCAGTCTAGATTTAGCAGTGATCTGGCACTTTTGTGAGTCTATTCGTAGACCGTGCATGGCCAATCACTTAGCATAGATGCATATCCTCTGGTTGCACACAGCATGATCATCGGAATTTCCATCAGAATCCATTAGCATCAGTTAGGAGAATTTTCCAGTGCATTTAGCCTAGTTTCCTATTTATTGGTACTTTCACTTATTATTTTTAAGTGACTTTCCAACAAAAGTAGGTAGGGCAATTTTGCTAAGTTTCTATATAAGCAAACCCAAGTTAGCACCAAATGGCAGAAGAGGCAGCAGGGGCACCTTGCTCAACAGGCAACTTCACAGCAAGACCAACCCCCGCGACTACTCTGGCGTTTTCTCCAAAGAAGACCTAGCGTTTTTGCATCAGATCAGCCTTGGCGATTTGTGCACAGCAGATCAGCCCCGGCGTCATCACGACACAGCAGATCAACCTAGTGTTTTTGCATTTGCAGAACCCCGGCGACAGAAGGACCAATTTCAGCCCCTGGCGTTTTTGGATTTCAGCAGCAAATTAAGACCGGCATCATTCACCTAAAGTGTAGCAGATTCAGCCCGTAAAGACCATCAGTTTTCAGCCTTAAGAAACATCATTTTTCAGCCAAGAAAACGCAGCCAAAACAGTCATTTTCAGCCACCGAAACAGTCCGGAAATTCAGCGATTAGAAGATCTCAGATTTCAGCCATCGTCGTCATCGTGATCGTCGTCGTCGTCGTCGTCACGGTCGTCGTCATCGGCATAGACCAAGTTGCATAGTCCATTGCATACGCATTGTACACCTTTGTGCAATCAAAGAATAGACCACTCTCGCCGACGAGAGTGGGGCCTTCAGAGGAGGGTTTTACAAACCTCTCGGTGTCGTATCTCTTCTCTCTCCTTCTCTCACTCTCATTCATTTGCACGCACAATATCCACTCACTTTGTTCATGACCACAACACTCTACAAGACGGAAAGCTCTCTCTTTCCCTAAGAACTAAAAGGAACCTTGAGCAATAAAAATCACTAATCTTGAGAAAATACAACATTCATTCCGCTGCACCTAACATTAGTATCAGAGCTTTGGAAGTGTTCTGCATTACTCAAGGAAAGAACCACAAGAATTTTTTTTGCTTGTTGCGGTCGCACGAACCCAAGTTTACTTGGGCGTGGGGATTCCTAATCGTGTTTTGTTTAAGAGTGACAGGAATCCCAAGAAAGAAGGGCTTGTCCAGCCTCCCCTTGTGTCTCTTTTCACTCATTGAGAGCGGACCGTGCACTTAGCGGCCGGCCAATCGACGTGAGGTGGAAAAAAGCAACCTTGGTGTGAGCGCAAGGCCGCCAAGGGGTGCGCCCGTAGAAAAGGGTAGAACTCGGGTGAAGAGAAGATCCTTCTCAACGCGATTTGCAAGCGAAAGAACACCTAAAGAACCCAAGACCCCCAAGAACCCATGTTCCTCGTGAACTTCAAAACCCAAGACCCCCAAGAACCCAAGTTCCTCGTGAACTTAAGAACCCAAGAACCCACAAGAACCCACGATTGCAGGATGATCATCACTCAAAGCGGAATGGATACTTCGCTTGGAGGTCATGAGCATGAGAGAGGCGAAGAAGAATTTTTCCCACCAGGAGGTTTTTCCGACCCTCCCCCTTCCCCATCTACGACGAAGATTGCACTAACTCCTATGGAGGCTTTGCAGCAATTTTTTCTGAAATAGAAATTAGAACGAGAAGCAAGAAAGAGAGCGTGAACACGAAGAAAGAATGGCAGCCAGAAAGAATGAGTACAAAGAAAGGAAAGCCGCCTTGTTGCAACTCTTTTCTCAAGTTCAGGCACCGATGCAAGAGATTCGAGAAAAGGAAAGTCTCTCCGTTTCTTCTTCTCCAAAGCATGACACACAGGATTTGCATGATTGTTTGAAGCATGATGATGATTTGAATGCCAATGATAAGCATGATAATTTGGATGCCAATGATTTGCATAATGATTTGGATGACAAAGATAAGCATGATGATTTGAATGATATTGCTAAGCATGATGATTTGAATGCCAATGATAAGCATGATGATTTGGATGCCAATGATTTGGATGACAATGACAAGCATGATGATTTGCATGATCAAGATGTGATTTCTCACAAGCATGATGATTTGCATGAAGATGATGTGATTGTTCACAAGGATGATGTGTTAGTGGATGCTTTTCCTAGCGAAACTAACCTTGCAGATTCGATCAATTACGAAGATCCGATCTTGGCTTTCGAGTCGAGCTCTAAAGAACCCCCACAGGACGATTCGATCATTCAGGAAGAATCGATCTTGGCTTTTGACTCGAGGTCCACAGATCCCCCACAAGAAGATCCGATAAATCCCGAAGAAGCGATCTTGGCTCTCGAGCCTTGGTCCAAGGAACCATCACAGTAAGTATTATGTGTTCGCATGATTAACACACACGCATGGTTCGAGTGTTTCATTCGTGAAGGTTTCCTGTATTTTAGTCAGCATCGTTATGTGATCCCTTTTGCTAGGCATGACATATTGTATGTTGAACACGTTTCTCTCATGGATGAGCACGAATGTATGCGGATTTTTTGTGAAAAGCTGAAAAGTTTGTATCTTAGGAAGTCACATTCCATGTCTCTTCCTTGGCATGACACACTTTCCAAAAGATCACATGATAGTATGAGCACCAAGCATGGGCATTTCCATTGTTATTTGCCACAGTTGATTGATTTCGATCAAACAGAAAAGATTCGATCGCATTGTTTGCATGTGTTGGATGAACGGGTTGTCACTCCGTCTCTATGTTCATCTACATTGCATACACAGTCTTTAGAGAAGACTATTTTTTTCCTTCACTTTACATGAAATGGGTATGTTCATGGTTTTGTGTTGGAGATTGTTTCAGGAATTTTCAGCCATGGAGATTCTTGAAGACGAAAGAAGTAGGACTCTAGACGAAGTTGAAGCATCAAAGGAGCCACAGAAGACTTTGTGTCGCTTTCGGCGCGGCCCAAAGAAGCAAGCGTTGCAGACCTTTATGAAGTTCAAGTACCGCACGACCCACACATCAGAGTGGGCCGACAAAGAGTCCCTTCCAGGATATCGGATGCTATTGGCGATCTCCCTCGACGCCATACAGTTCGGTACCAGTACCTCACTTTGAAAAGGAGGGGATGTCACGTGACACATCCCAACCCTATGTGTCCGTGGACAAGCTACACCACAGCAAGGTTCAGTCAGTCCATCAGTCTAGATTTAGCAGTGATCTGGCACTTTTGTGAGTCTAATCACTTAGCATAGATGCATATCCTCCGGTTGCACACAGCATGATCATCGGAATTTCCATCAAAATCCATTAGCATCAATTAGGGGAATTTTCCAATGCATGTAGCCTATTTTCCTATTTATTGGTATTTTCACTTATTATTTTTAAATGACTTTCCAACAAAAGTAGGTAGGGCAATTTTGCTAAGTTTCTATATAAGCAAACCCAAGTTAGCACTAAATGGCAGAAGAGGCAGCAGGAGCACCTTGCTCAACAGGCAACTTCACAGCAAGACCAACCCCCGCGACTACTCTGGCGTTTTATCCACAGAAGACCTAGCGTTTTTGTATCAGATCAGCCTTGGCGATTTGTGCACAGCAAATCAGCCCCGGCGTCATCACGACACAGCAGATCAGCCTAGCGTTTTTGCATTTGCAGAACCCCGGCGACAGAAGGACCAATTTCAGCCCCTTGCGTTTTTGGATTTCAGCAGCAAATTAAGACCGGCATCATTCACCTAAAGTGTAGCAGATTCAGCCCGTAAAGACCATCAGTTTTCAGCCCTAAGAAACCTCATTTTTCAGCCAAGAAAACGCAGCCAAAACAGTCATTTTCAGCCACCGAAACAGTCCGGAAATTCAGCGATTAGAAGATCTCAGATTTCAGCCATCGTCGTCATCGTGATCGTCGTCGTCGTCGTCGTCACGGTCGTCGTCATCGGCATAGACCAAGTTGCATAGTCCATTGCATACGCATTGTACACCTTTGTGCAATCAAAGAATAGACCACTCTCGCCGACGAGTGGGGCCTTCGGAGGAGGGTTTTACAAACCTCTCGGTGTCGTATCTCTTATCTCTCCTTCTCTCAGTCTCATTCATTTGCACGCACAATATCCACTCACTTTGTTCGTGATCACAGCACTCTACAAGACGGAAAGCTCTCTCTTTCCCTAAGAACTAAAAGGAACCTTGAGCAATAAAGATCACTAATCTTGAGAAAATACAACATTCATTCCGCTGCACCTAACACTCAGCAGCAGGAGTGCAAATGGATCCGGCCAAGATAGAGACTATACGTGATTGGCCCGATTTGAAGAATGTCCATGATGTTAGAAGCTTCTTGGGACTGTGTTCGTACTACAGGCGGTTCATACGAAAGTTTGCACAGGTTGCTTCCCCTTTGCATATCTTGACACAGAAAGGAGTCCCTTTCTCGTGGGGATCCACAGAGGTGACTGCCTTTTAGACTTTGAAAGAGAAAATGACTACGCGACTAGTTTTGACTTTGCCGGACTTGTAGAAGTCATTTGAAGTATATTGTGATGCTTGTGGTCGTAGTCTGGGTGCGGTCTTGATGCAAGAAGGCCATGTCATTGCTTACGAGAGCCGATTGTTCTCTAGGCCGGACATGACAGCACAGATTTATGAGAAAGAGCTTTTGGCGGTTATCCATGCTCTTACTCAGTGGCGGCATTACCTACTCGGAGCGGATTTTACAGTCTTTACAGACCATCAGAGTTTGCGCTACTTCTTGTCACAAACGCAGCTTTCAGAAAAGCAGATGCAGTGGGCGAACATCTTGTCACAGTTTCACTTCCAGATTGTCCATGTGCAGGGACAGAAGAATGTGGTGGCAGATGCTTTGTCTCGAAAGCCGTTGGTTCTCGCTATTTCAACGATACATCATAGGAGCTTCGAGGATATGGTCGACCAGTAAGCCACAGATACAGATTTTGCAGATATTTTCACACGGATACGAGATGGGGAGACAGTAGCAGGATACTCCATTCGGGAAGGCTACTTGATGAGAAAAACCATGTTATGCGTTACACAGCCGTTGAGGAAAAAGGTTATGACTGAATGCCACTGTCCACCTATTACGGGTCATCGTGGCATTGCTACCACCATGAAGGGAGTAGAAAGGTACTTCTTTTGGCCGAAACTCAAAAAGAATATGGAAGAGTTTGTGCGCAATTGCTTAGTATGCCAGAAGGTCAAGTTTGATAGGCATAAGGCACAGGGATTGTTACAGCCTTTACCCATACCCACCCGTCCCTGGGAAAGTATTGCAATGGATTTCATTTTTTATCTACCGAGAACACAGTGTTCACGATGGTATCTGGATTGTTATTGACAGATTTAGCAAACAGGCTCATTTCATTCCAATGAAGAAAACCGTCAAGCCAGAAGGTCAAGTTTGACAGGCATAAGGCACAGGGATTGTTACAGCCTTTACCCATACCCACCCGTCCCTGGGAAAGTATTGCAATGGATTTCATTTTTTATCTCCCGAGAACACAGTGTTCACGATGGTATCTGGATTGTTATTGACAGATTTAGCAAACAGGCTCATTTCATTCCAATGAAGAAAACAGTCAAGCCGGATCACTTAGCGAGATTGTTTGTGACCCAGATCTTCAGATTACATGGCATGCCTGAGACGATTGTCTCCGACAGAGACCCCAAATTTACGAGTTTGTTTTGGAAGGCAATTTGGGAGAACCTTGGCATGCGGTTGCAGTTCTCGTCATCGTTCCACGCGCAGACTGATGGGCAATCTGAGATTGCAAATTTAGTGGTTCTAGATTTATTGAAGTCTTATATCTCGAATCAGAAGACTCAATGGGAAAAGTACTTACCTTTGGTGGAATTTGTCTACACACGATACACTCTTCGACAGGGAAGGCACCATTTGAGATTGTTGAAGGTGCTGCGAAGGTTCCACCCTTCCTAAGCACGAAAGATCAGATTTTTGAAGCGCATGAATATACGCAAGATTTGGATCGCCATCGTCGGGACTTGAAATTGAAGGAGGATGATTGGGTGCTCTTACATTTTGAGAAGACACGCCTCAGAAAGAAAAAAGGAAAGGAGAGGTTTTTTCCAAAGCTCAGTATGCGATACTACGGACCTTTCCAGATAACTGAAAAGATAAATGATGTCTCCTTCCAATTGAAACTGCCAGATACTTGGAGGATTCACAATGCATTTCATGTGAGTCTCTTGAAACCTTTTAAGGGTGACGTGTCTGATGATGGGGAGCCTGATGAACAACCCGAAGTGGAAGAAAATGAGGAGGTCCTTGTTTCTCAACAGATTTTGGCACATAAGGATATGAAGAATAAAGGTAAAGTCCAAAGGCGGTTCTTAGTTAAGTTCAAGAATTATCCTACATTAGATGCGAAGTGGATGGAGGAGGAGGACCTAGCAGATACTCCTCGGATTGTCCTCGATGCTTTTGGTTTAGCATAGTCTACTCCAAACGAAACCCAGAATTCAGCTTGGCCGGAGATCTGGTGCAGTGGGATGCACAAGAGGGGAGTTACTCCGCTCCTTTGTCAAAAGATGCCTCGATTTTGATACTAAAGTCACTAATGTCTCTTTGAGCTTAAGGGATACTGAGAGCTGACAGTATTCTGCTGGATGACTTTATGAAATGGAATTCCTAATTATGATACCGATTTGTTCTTGACTTCTTTTAAGTGCAAGAACTAATAGACGAAATCACTGCAGCATTTTGGTCTGATTGATCTCGAATAGACATGGTTGCAATAGGGGTTAGTCAATCGGACATCGATGAGGTCCCGATTGGATCTAGATGCGATTGCTAGCTACATTGCCGATAAATCATGGTCTAAGATCCAAATGAATGTTAAATGTCATGTGATGTCCTGTGATGTCTTGTGATCTGCTGTGATGTTGTGTGATGTAACTGTCAATTTGGTACATGTGCTAGATGTGTGTTCCTAGTACGTAGGTACTAACAGTCAGTGTCTGCTAAGACGGTTTATGGCTTCTGTCGGTTTTGCAGGCGTAATCGAGGGCGATTACAATGCTTTCAAGAAGGGGGTATGTCACAAAGTGATGACGTGGCTATCGAGAGTAGAAACTGCCAGAAACCCTAATTCCTACAAATCCTAATTTTTGCCAAAAACCCTAATTTACAGAAACCCTAATTTCTGGAAACCCTAACCCTAACTGCTGGCTGAAACCCTAAAGTGGCTGGAAACCCTAAAACAGGTGGCAGAAATGCCACGTGGCGATTTTACGGCGCTGAAAAAGGCTGATTTGGGCGACGCAAATTGGAGAGAGAGAGAGAGAGAGAGAGAGAGAGAGAGAGAGAGAGAGAGAGGGAAAGCTCTGCTTTATTTTATTAAAGCCACAAAGAGAGAGCTTGTGAGAGAGAACACTTGCTTTTGAACTGGAAGCTTTTGGGGCTCTACTTTTGGGCATCCCTTGTAAACAAATAAGTAAGTGGTTTAGGGCTCACTCTGCAGAGCATCTGGACGCAGAGTTTGAAAGTGAAACCCTAACCGCTCTCTTATACTGACATTGATTTAATACATAAAGAAATACCGAAAGGGGCGCCAGTCTTTGGGGCCAATATCTCTAGGCACGAAACTCCGCCGGGCCAGTGCAAATCTATTGTGATCTGTGAATTATTTTCAAGTGGTTATTTGGTGTTGTGGTGATTGATTCTTGACTTGGAGTGTCCAAGTCTGTTACATACGGTGAGGGACTTTAATACGTGGTGTACAATACGCGTACTACAAGTATTTTTGAGAATCAAAAATAAAATACTTCATCTTTTTTAGATATGATACTTTAATAAGGACAAATGAAGCGGTTCATTGACCTCCTCAATGACTCTTCAATATTTAACAATATGATACATAAACCAACACCATGAAGCTCTGAAACACAATTGATCAACTAGAAAAAGGCATACGTTTTGAGCAAAAAAACATAAACGTTATGAGACGTATTGTACGTTTCAATACGGGACGTCGTGTATTCTAAATAAAATACGCGTATTTTAGCTGCTATGAAATTTGAAGGAAGATAACTGGGTGCTCTTACGCTTTGAGAAGGCACGCCTAGCTTCAAATAAAGTGTCGTACGTAAAACTTCTCTAGATAATCAAATGAATCCATTATTTTTAAGTTGCAATAACCATATATACCTAGATGAATCCAGGATAAGCCCAGATTCACCCTTCGAGGAAAGTGCAAGGTATAGACACATGGTAGTCACCCACAAGACAATATAACCACCAGCTCCATCATGCATAGTATTGACTAAATACTACGAAATCTCCACTAACGTTGTCAATGCCCAATAGTGGGTGTAGAACTAGAAACTAACATATGCTCCCAAACACAACACACACCACACGCACGCACGTGAGCATACATCAACATAAAGTTCAGCGTACTGAGTTTCTGTCATGATTGCGGGGATCAAGGGCAGACTCAGTCATAATGAAACCTAGCACTAAAAGAAGCATTAAATCGAAAAAATTAGCACAAAAATGAAGTAGTTGATAGGGCATACGCACCACAAAAGATAGAAAGAATTACCACGATATCAACTGGTCGTAACTCGGACGAAAACTTCACAATGTGATGGTTACACGTCCGCTATACAACTAAAAATATACCTAGATGAATCCAGGGTAAGCCAAGATTCACCCATCGAGGAAAGTGCAAAGTATAGACCCATGGTAGTCACCCACAAGACAATATAACCATCAGCTCCATCATGCATAATATTAAAAACCACGACAACTCCACTAGCGTCGTCAATGCCCAATAATGGGTGTAGAACTAAGTACTAACATATGGTCCCAAACACAACACACACCACACACACACTCACGTGAGCATACATCAATATAAAGTTCAGCGTAGTGAGTTTCTGTGATGATTGCAATAACCATATAATTTTCTATTTAATTATAAAGCAATTATTTAATCAGTTTCTTAAAGTGGATTTAAATCTACTATACACCCTTACGTGAGCGAGAAAGAGAGTTATTTTGATTATAAAGAATATCATAAAGTTTATTTAGTTCTAGCTTTGCTAATTGCTAATGTAAGTTAATATAGGTTATGATGTGTTGGTCGCTGTCCCAGTACATATGAAGATAAATAACACACATTTATTTAAGCATTGAAAATGAGTGCGTTTGTCAAAGATGTAATGCATGATTGTTAACGGCACTGTCGGAAGTATTAACATGCATACGAGTGATATAAAAATGATGAATACTTAAGCATTTCACTTTATAACATATCACAAGTATTGAACGAAATCAAAATGATGAGAGATTCACACAAACTATATATAATTGATATTTACTATGTTCATGTAAATAGTTGTGATATTCAACTCCAAAAATTATATAACAATTATAAGTATTGTATTTGAAAAGAAGAGTTCGAAATTTTGAAATTAATTGTTAAATTTATTAATATGTTTGCTTGATTTTAAATCATCGAGCTATACAGTGCAACATAAATCGTTGTAAAAAATAAGCTAACCAAATCTTTAAACTTTGTAACAGTAGTATAGGTGTTGTACTTACTTCAAAGAATCTAAATATTTAAGTACACATTTTATGTCAATGATAATGGTGATCATCTCTCTTTTTCTATCTCATCATAAAGAGAATAATTGTGGTCTCTTGCACAAAATGTGTACTAAGAAAAGTTTTACGAGCACAATATCTGTATTACAATCATTTAATCAGACAAAATTAATATAAGAAATTTAAAATCAAAAAAAGTAAAATTGAAATGATACAAAGTATAAAAAGCTTCATTAGCTCAATCTTTACAATGATTATATTGCACTTTCAAATTAATCGATTGAAAATCACGTCAATATATTTTATTAATAAACTTTACAATTAATTTCAAAACTTCGAACTTTTCCTTCGACTTATAAAACTTATAATTGTGGTAGAATTTTTTGAATTAGATATCACAACCATACAAAGTAACATAATAGATATCAATGATATGTATTTATTGTATAACTCTCATCATTTTGATTTCGCTCAATATTTGCAACATATAAAGTAAAACACTTAAATACCCATAATAGTCATGTTATCCGTTTATATATCAATACATCCAATAAAGCCACTATCGTCAACCATGTCTTTGACAAACTTACTCATTTCCAATTTTCAAGTCAAATATGCATTTTTCCATGTGTCAAGAGAACTACCAACATATCATGATTCATATTAATTTACATTAATAATTCACAAAGCTGAAAGCAAATAAATCAACGATCATAACATTCTTCACAATCAGAGCAACACACCTCACGTGTGTTTACTGGATATAAATCCACTTAAACAAATGGGCAAGGTATAATAAATAATTAATTGTAAACAAGTGATAAAATCACAAGGCCTACCTTGAGAAGAATAGGGGAAGGCTAATACCACCATTGCAATCTTTAACAACTGATAAATCACAAAGCTTGCACATATGTACATATGCTCACATCTTTCAGTGACATACATAAATATCGTCACATCTATGCTTCATATTCATGCATTGCCCACATGGGATTTATAATAGGCCATACGACCAATGCGTTGAGCTCCATTCTCCAACAAAATCAAAGCTTGAAAAGAGTGGTCATGCATGCGATGAACCTAAGCACAAATGGAAACAAAGCAAAGCACGGTTTGCCTTGCCAAGAAAACCATTAAAGACATCTATTTGGCTTGCAAGAGCTAACTTTGAGCTCTCTCCCTCCCTCTCTCTCTCCCTCTCTCTCTCTCTCTCAAGTCGTGATGATGGAGATGGAGAGTAGTGCCTTTCCTCGATTATAGATGAGACATGCCCCTATGATTGTAAAAAGGTGATAAAGGTAATGGACAAGTTACTCAATAACAACGCATAACACCATGCAATCCCCATGTAAAGACATTGATCTAGAAGTAGTGCCAAGTACATTTTCAAATGTCACCTTGCTTAGCGCCTTGCCTTTCAGAATAAAAAATGGCAAAGTAGAAAATAAAAGGGTTGATCAAGGATTAAGAATATCATTTCTTCTTCTTTTATATTCTTTGATATGAAGCCAAAGCCAACATTGAAGATTTTCTCCTTGGCGATATATGCAACTTTAGGGATACTGCCTTGAAGGGACGGAGCAGTAAATCACAACCTTATTTTAAACCGCTTCAATCAAAGAAACTTGCAATTGCAACTAGCTTTGGACTTGTAGTCACACGACCAATGCCAAAGAAAAGAAAAACAGAGAGCCTAACCACACTTCACGTAAGAGCAACACCTCCACAAGAAGCAATCCCTATCTTCTTGAGAGAGCCAACAATCCCCTTGTTTATCACCGCCATTGTGCAACCCTTCCAGGATCATCGTGCAACCCACCAACCCTTTTTCTACAATGATGACTCATGCAAGGGTGTGTCCTTAGCATGGATGGCATATCACCACAAGGAGAGAGGAAGGGACGTTGATAATTCCTCAGCTCACTCTTTTTCTACAATGATGACTCATGCAAGGGTGTGTCCTTAGCATGGATGACATCTTAAGCACAAGGAGAGAGAAAGGGACGTTGATAATTCCTCACAGCTCAGTAGTCTCTACCAACTTTCTAGATCAGGCAAAATGTTATATATCACACGCACACACAGCTCTGTGTGCAAGAGACTAGTCAGGTGCATGTGTGATGGGGTATGAAGGTGAAGGGCGTCAGTTGCTTCTTGATACTTCCTCTTGCAAAGATGGTGTGGATGCAAGCGAGTACCATGAAGTTGGAGCATGTCAGTGGGCCAAAAAAGGTGAGAGAGGACGGAGATAGCATTATGGGAAACCAACTGTTTTCCCCCTGCAGCCAAACAACAGCTCCGACAACAACACAATCATCAACATCATCATCAAAAGCACAAATTGCAACGCTATATTGAAGGGCAATAAAATGCAGCATGCTTACAAATGAGGCATACAAGGCAATTGAAAGGGCCACTATTTAGAGACTCCAGATTCTCAATATTCAAAAGGATTTATGACTTGAAGCCCATCTTCTCCTTTGTTCCAGCAAGAATCATTTCCACTTTGATCCCATGACCGCTATATTATGCGCTAAGAAGATTACAACGCATGTCGTAGCCACTCAGCCTGTTAACTCAGGCCTAACCCTCACAAGGGCAAGTAGTAAATGTTGGTCAACCTGCTCACTCAAGCCTAACCTTCACAAGCATTTTGGAGGGTGACCATATGCTCTTTTGTCGGCAAGCCATGGATGTCATTCCCTGGAGTAGGACTTGCCTAGCAGCATACGAAGAAACCAAAAGGGTGATAGGGAGAGAAACCAAAAGGGAAACAGGGCATGCATCGCACTACGGGCCACCTCTATGAAGGTGCCATCGACATCATCCTCTAGACTCGTAACATTGAATTCCATAAGCTGGGGTAACAGTTTGCCACACAGCAAAGAGGCGGCACACATTGGCATGGTGGGAGAAGAGGAAGGAGTCAAAGTTCAAGATGTGTTAGTTGACCTCCATTTCCACCTGTGGTACTATGCACCAAGTCGTGCACCAACTCTAGGGAGGAGAAGTGCCCAAGCTGCTTGGGGGACTTCTCCCTTTGACCGACTAGTAATGATAAGAGAAGGAGAACCAATCTATATGGTGGAAAACGGCACAGACAATATTGTCGATCATGGTGGTTTTTGCATCGCAGAAGAAGGTGAGATTGAGCTTGTTGTTCTGGGTGGTTTTTGCATCGCAAAAGAAGGTGAGATTGAGCTTGTTGTTCTGGGTGGTGTAGGTTGGGTTGACATGGCTGACGGTCGAGTAGCCAAGCGGGGTGAAGGAAATTCCATAGAGGACTTGGTAGTGAGGCTTGGCCACAGGGTTGAATAGGTTGGAGGAGGCTATGGGGTTGCCCAGGTTCTCAGGAAGTACGAATGACTTGCAGAGCGGGTTGGGATGGAGGGGCAGGCTAGAAACTTCCAGGGGTAACCCAGAGCAATCTTGATGGTGGTGAAGACATCAAACACACCGAGGATGCGGCTAGTGCTATCAGCCTATCTGCCTAGTCTCAATAGGGGAAACGTAGTTGGTTAGCTAGCTTGGCAGCTTCCTCCTCCTCAATGGCATGGAGAGCAACACCGTCACAACCAGCTTGGCCGCACTTCACAATTGGCACACAGGACCACCCCAACCCCTGTTGCACCGGCATTGTTTCCTGGTTGACTCCTCGCACACACAAATACAGAGCTTGCATACGCCGCGAGCTGGTCGTCAGCACACGTCGATTGCATCGTGCAGATCCAACTAAGACGTGAATGGAAAAAGGCCCACTGGAAAGGTTCAAAGCTGCAACGTGCTAGTCCTACTGGTCATGCCTAGCGTTTTGATAGGCTCCCACCATGGCTGTAGTCGCCGAACAGTTTCTCTTGTGGCGTTTTGAAGCACTCCAATGGCGTGCGCCGTGCAACTTCACAGAGAGAGAGAGAGAGAGAGAGAGAGAGAGAGAAGAGAGAGATATGTTCAGAGAGTTTATCAAGAGGTTCACCAACCCTCGGGAGTCGGGACTCTGTAGTCTGCGGCCTTCTAATTTTTCAAGCCTTCTAACCTTCAAGGCGAAGAGAGACATTGGTCAGCCCGTCAAATAGCAATCCCCAACAAAGTTGGAAGGGAGATGAGAGAGAGTGAGCACTGAGCATTGAGCACTGAGATTCTCAGAACAAAGCAACATTGGTTGCTAGCCTGTAAGCCATCATCCATGAAAACACAAAGGCTGGGTAGTGGGAGTCAGGGCCTGAGCTTTGGAGAAGACTGCAATGCAAGCTGTCTATTGTGCCCTCTGCAGCCTGGGTCGGGACTAAAGAATCTCTTTATGTCTTCAGCAGAAGCTCTTGCATGGTTTTCAATATAGAGGACAAGGTCTGCGCAAACATCAAACTTTAACTGCGAATCGAATTTTTTCCTTCTTCAGCTTCTCTGTTTCATCTGGAAGGGAAGGGCCCTGCGCACTCCTCTCAGATGATGATATGAGAGAGAGAGAGAGAGAGAGAGAGAGAGAGAGAGAGCTCATTGTAATGCCGTATGCTTGCAGGATGGCGCAGGCTGCAGCGCTCTCTCTCTCTCAACGCCCTGCAGCTTCAAATTTAAATTCCCTGGCTACGCACCATCCAATGCAGAAGGTGGTGACGGCTTGGAGAGAGAGAGAGAGAGATAGGACGTGCAGCTTTCGATGCAGAAGGTGGCGATGGCCATAACTCCACCGTCCCTAGCGGATCAACGACAGACTCTCACGCAAAGAGAGAGAGAGAGAGAGAGAGAGAGAGAGAGAGAGAGAGAGAGAACATGACAGGTGCTTGGGACACTCGAAGAGAGTCAAACATTGATTTATTATGGCCAGCTCATATTCCAAGGCGCTCATCTGTCCTTGGAGTTTAGCCTTCACAAGCTAGGATATCCTTGGAGTTTAGCCTTAATCTCTCTCTCTCTCTCTCTCTCTCTCTCTCTCTCTCTCTCTCTCTCTCTCTCTCTCTCTCTCTCTCTCTCCAAGCTCAAGCTGGGATATGTCGACATCTAGGCCACCACACCCACCACTCATTCTTTGAGTCAAGAATCTTGAAAAAAATCTTTTTACAAATTTTGATGAGTGTTTTATTTATTGAGAGTATCAACCAATTCCACCCAACCATAAAAGCATCATTATCTTATCTCAGAGGAGTCTTCTTAATGAGAATATTTTATTTCTTTCATCTAAAAATGATTTGAACAAATTTTTAAAAATAATCTTCCCTTTTTCATTAGCAAAAAGGGAAACCATCACTAAGGCCTTCCCCCTTTGGGGTAGGCCAAAAATGTATAACTATGAAACTAAGAGACAATAAGTCTATTTTATCATTTAAAAAAGTAAAGCATGTGACACACATCACTCGAGACTCTCAAAATCCAAAAAAGGACGCGTTGAACACTTCACATGAACCTTCAACGAGTCACTGAAAGAATAAATTCTAAATATCTATTCACTCACAGTATAGAGAACACATAAAATTTAGTAATTTATAAACCGCTGCATACCAAGCTTTTGTACATAATTTGTACACCATCTATCTTTACTATTTTTTATAATATCGTATGATACTTTTAACGTAGCCCGCTTCGAGTAGTGTCATAATATTGTAGCATGCAATAAAAATAAAAGATCCATATAAACATTAAGAATAACAATTAAATGTCATATCAATTCAAAATCAATCTATACATATCAAAAAATCTTTGAATCTTCAATACTGTAAACAATACCATCAACAAATATAGAGCCCCTCCACAACGGACAATCTAGATATTAAAAAAATCAAATATGAAAATACATAGAATGAAAACCAATTCGTCATTTAGCTTAAGTAAATATCAAAAGTAATTATTGCATACTTTGAATATTAACATATGCATCACTAAAAGTGTCAAAAATCATAGGATATCTTTCTCTCTCTTATCTAAATAGAGATTTAGAAGTTTGAGATATATATATATATATATATATATATATATATATATATATATATATATATATATATATATATATATATATATATATATATATATATATATATATATATATAGAGAGAGAGAGAGAGAGAGAGAGAGAGAGAGATAAAGGCTTTGATTTTGCCAAATACTATTAAGTATCGTGCTATTTTTATTTGGTTTAGAAAGAGAGATTTAAAAGATTGAGAGAAAGAGACGGAGAGATGAAAGAGACAAAAGACTTTAAAATATAACAATTTTCGCAAACAGAGATGTATTGATAATACAACGTAAACGAAACAATACGAAAAGGTTATCATTCAAATTGTAACCTCCTAAAGACCACATTCAGATATTTTTCTCCGCAGTGCAGCTTCTGGCAGAGCGGGGTATCCTGAAATGCTTGCCACGGAAACCCTTGCAAATCAAAACTTGAAATTACTCGACATCTCTCATCAGGTGTCTCTTCCCAAGCTTAAAACCTTGGAGGTCCAGTGTGATTGCCAAGTCTTGGGACTACCATCACCACCACAGGAACATTGCTTGTCGAGGCTTGTTTCGACTATTCAAGAGCTTATGGACCTTGCCGTGGACAGCTACAACCTTACGAAAGAAATCTAACCCTAATCTTGGTGCAGGTTTCAAGAGGGAAAGCTAGTCGTCTTTTCGAGCTCAACTGATGTCGAGATTGCTTTTAAGTTTGAATATTGTCTGAGAATCTGTTTGAGAACTTGTTTGGTGATCCTGTTTGGAATTTGTTTGAAATGGATGGTATCTGTTTTGAACCTGTCTTGGTGCCAATTTGAATTGTTTGACTCTAGTTTTAATATTGGTTTCAATGATTGGTGATTTACTCCCGGGAGTAGTGAGAAATGTTGTTTTGGTATTGTCTGAACCTTAGAACGACGCAGACGGGATGACTAGGGAGCGTTTCGTTGTACGCTTGAAAACCTCGGAACGATGCAAATATGATGTCTGGGGAGCATTTCGTTGTATGTGGAAAACCTCCAAACGACGCAGACGGGATGTCTGGGGGCTTGAACCTCCAAGCGATGCAGGCTGTAGTCTAGGGAGCGTTTGGTTGTACCAATCCTCTGAACACATGGCCCGGACCTTTTTAGGTTATTTGCGGGGGGAGTGACAAGGTAGTCGTTGGGTAGCTTCATACTGCAGACCGTCTGTCTCGAGAGAGTGCTCAGCGGCGATGTTAGTTATGTCTTGTAACATGCATATGTGAGCATTTGTGTTGCATTGTGATACGCCAACCACTGAATATTCCTTATTGGATGAGATACTTCTGAGAAGTCAACGACCCAGAATATCAAGAGTTCCAATCTGGAATGAGACTCCTTATTGGATGAGATACTTATGGGAAGTCAACGACCCATGATATCAAGAGTTCCAATCTCGAATGAGACTCCTTATTGGATGAGATACCTCTAGGAAACCAACGACTCAGGATATCAAGGGCTCCAATCTGGAATGAGACTCCTTATTGGATGAGATTCTTCTGTGAAGCCAATGACCCAAGAAATCAAGAGCTCCCATTTGAAATGAGAAAAGTGATTGTCCCTCGGAATGACCCTCAAATTTTTTAGCTAACTTGAGTTGTTTTGCAGATATGTTGTAATCGCAGACGATTACTTTCTCTCAAGAATGGGGGATGTCACAAATTGTTGATATGTCAAGCTAGTGAAGAACGGAGCCGACCTGCTATTCCTAGCCGAGAAGCCTAAACCCTACGTGAAGAAGCAGAAGCAACAGAAGAAGAAGAAGCGGAAGAAGTTCCACCAACTTATGGGACCCCGTCCGATGGGGCCCAAGTGACTAAAGGCATTAAAATAAAACACCCAGAAGACTAGCATGGAGAGATGCTGACATGGCAGAGTTGTACAAAATCCAAATTTCCAAATTCTGCACTGACTATGCAAACGTGGCACACCTCTACGGATTTTTGAATTTTGTGCTGACTATGCTGACATGGCAGACCTGTACGGATTTCCACTTTTTACGCTAGCTGCTGACGTGGCAGAGCTATACGGATTTTTGCTTTTGCGCTGGCAACCTTTGGGCATCATCTGCTTTTGGACCAGATGCTTTTCAGTTTATAGCTTTTCATGTAAACTGCTTTTCATAGGCCAAGGGCCTTTAAATATGAGCCAAGGGCTCATTCTCTGGCATGCATCCTCAAGATGGTGCAGAGTCTAGAGTGTCGGCATTGTACCAAGTTCAAGCAATATAAATAAATGCCGGAAGGGGCGCCAAGGTTTGGGGCCATTGCTCTCTAGGGTGGAATTCCGCCACTCTCTCTCTCTCTCTCTCTCTCTCTCTCTCTCTCTCTCTCTCTCTCTCTCTCTCTCTCTCTCTCTCTCTCTCTCTCTCTCTCTCTCAGTTCGATTGTTATTGAAGTGCTAAAAGTCTGTTCAATCTCTTCTTTTCTACTGGCACGTGGTGCTCGTCTTGTGACACAAGGCGGGAGAAAGCTGTAGGGATGAGCAGCAGTGCAGCCAACTAAAGCCTTTTTCAAACCCAATGACATTTATTGCTGTCAAAATGCGCTTATACCAATAGAGTAACACTTACGTACAGTGTTGTTTGATTTGCTGGCTGGAGCTCCCTCATTGCCACCCATCTCATCACAGCATTGTTTTGATGTCCAGCATCGCCCATCTACTCTTCTCTCTCTTGCCAATGCCCATGCTTCCCTCCTACCTCTCTTCTTGGGTCTAGGCTTTTCCATTAGGAGTCTCCTATTCAAGCAGGAATATAGAGAAGAGACCCTGTTGGCTGCCTGTTCGATAGAGGTGTGTTATTGTGGAAACATCACAGGGAGTGCTACACTACCAAAGTGTAAAATAGATATATTTCACCTTGTGCTACTGTTTTCCGCCACCCAAGTGTGTCTTGCTAATGTTTTTCACCACCCAAGTATGTCTTGCTACTGTTTCTCACCACCCAAGTGTGTCTTCAATTGCCACTTTGACACCCTCTAAACGAGGAGGCTGTTCCAGCCATGTAAAGCAAATTTCTTGATAATTGCTGAACTCAAAAACATACCCACATGAGAAGGAGCTACCAACAAACATGCGAATTTTCTTGTTCCTTTACAGAGCTTTATTCCATTGGTATCTGCATTAGGATACTTATTCTGCAATTATTAGAGTTTTGAGGAGTCACGAGACAAAAAATGGATCAATAAAAAGAAAGAGAGAGATGCACTCTAATCTTGCAAATAGCAGTGTCATCTTCTTACATAATGAGTGCAAGAGCTTTCGACTTTCCACTTTCGAGCCTCGTCTGCGACTACATTATTAAGCTGTTCTGGACTTTCCACTTTCACTTACCTTTATTTTGCAACTCTCATTTCCTTTACAATGATTTTTGTTTTTTAAGGGAAAAAAGAACCTTTTAAGTTAATATTCACATTACAGAATGCAGTTCTAAATCAAGAACAAAGAGATGTGTACCGTATCTAAAGATTTGTGAGCTGGTTCCTGCAAGTCTTCACAACCTCCACCATCCATTTAGAGTCTAGCATGATGCTGAGCCATGGCAGCTGTGCCACATTTAGGAACAAAGAGAAGCATACCGTTTCTAAAGCTTTGTGAGGCAGTTCCTGCAAGTTTTCACAACCCCCATCATCCATTTGGAGTCTGCCATGATGCTGAGCCATGGCAGCTGTGCCACATTTGGCATACATTTCCACCAAGATGACCGCAAGAGGGTCGTATAGCCGATGTCGAATAATCGTCAGTGTGTTTTCATGTTGTTGCAATTGCAGTGAAAATCGTCCAATGACATGCGAGTCATCATAGGTATACTGCATCTTGAAGACTGAAATGCTGTGATGGTGGGGTGGAAGGTCACATCGAACTGTGTTAGATAGCTGCGAGTGAGCCTGTGATGATGCATTGTGGTTATGACGCAAATCGCTGCATTCCCACTAATTTCTCCGGGCTATGAAAACCCAAACTCAATATGGGAAACGCCCAACTTAATCCTGTAGATCTGCACGAGGAAGAAGACGTCTTGAACCGCACCTGGTGGACATGTATGCCAAATCTGGTACGTTTGCCATACATGCACCGTTCAGGTCGTTCACTACTGAACGGGTGCTCGCCGACTGCAGGCTTGCGCACATGCAAAGCGTTCGTTGAAGGAACTGCATGCAGGCTGACTTCCCTTGTAGCTTCGGCAGAACTTCCTCCCGTCTCACGAACGTAGGAGAATGTTTGAGAACGTGGTGAACGGGGGGCGCTCCATCACGATGCGGTCGTTCAGGATCCGAATCAGAAATCTTCGTGGACGTCCTCGTTAATAAAGGGGTTAATAAAGGCCACGGGAGAATAAAAATTTAGGGTTCGCGGCGGCTTATGAACCCGGGACTTTCCCATTCGCAGGCCGGTGACCTATCCACCTGAGCTGTCGCTCGTCGTTGCAGACTCGGCGACCTTGTGTGTTTGTAAAACTGTCCCTCCCTTGTTGCGTCGATCTGACGGCCGACATCACGCGCCATGTCGATAAATTACGCTTGTCGTCAATCCTTTCACTCCCATCCCGTGGCACTTATAAACGAGGGGGAGCCATCCCACATGCACTATTCGCTCCTCAAGTCATTTGCACGAGAACGACTACTTGCGCACATGTGAAGCGTTCGTTGAATGGACACCTTGCTTTGTTGGCTTTCTAAAAGACGCTTAAGAGAAGTGTTGAGTTACGCATACTTTCAATGTTTTCAGTGATGATTGAGACTTACCTCAAGTGTTATTTTGGTTTTAAAGTATTAAATGGATATTTTTATTTCACCTTCCATTTCACTTCCTCACATGGCTTTACTTGTCTTGCATTCTATTCTTCTAGAATGTTAAAGTGAAGCTTCACCTTGCATAATTCTAGTAAGTTCTATACATACATACATACATACACACACACACACACACACATATATATATATATATATATATATTAATGAGTTATTTTATTATACATACATATATAAGAGCAAACCATGGTAAAGAGAAGAGAAACCGGTTGGTGATGTCAAAACTTAGTTCAAAAGTCCTACAAATTTCAAAAAAACTGTTAGTATTTTTTGTTTGCTTTTTTGCGAAGAAGACACTCGGTCGCTTAATAAAAGAGCCATTCCCAAACAATGCTTCACGTTATGTTAACCCTCACGGCACACGGACACCCTATCGCCTACGATGGACGTGTATTATGTATTTGGTAGAGTCAGGTACCGGGCTTGTCGGACCAATAGGGAAAGGTAGAGTGATCGCCGATGAGAGGCGCACTTTAACTTGGACATTCAAGGGATTAGTTGGTTAAGCATGGGCGCCCAAGTGTGAATGGGGTGAGCTCCTATAAAAGCCAACTAAACCTAATTTTTACTCATTCTCTCATTTGTGCAATTGAAGAGTGCTCTTGCTCCATCTCTATCTTCTTCTTCTTCACCTCCTTGTGTGTGTGTGTGTGTGTGAGAGAGAGAGAGAGAGGGAGAGTGTGTGTGCGATCGAGCATTACGAAGGCACGACGGCGGCGAAGCGGTTGAGCGCGGCACAACTGCAGCTTCTTCTTCATCGCGACGAGGAATCCACCACGAAGGCAAGCGTAGAGCGGTGAGTGACACACCCTTTGTTTTCTTGAGCTTGCTAGTTTATGCTTGTTGTGTGCTTGGAGCCGTTTGTGGCTCGCACACGGTGTATTGGCAAATCCCTTGCTTCGACAATGCGGCAAGGAGCGCACATTTTTGGCGCCGTTGCCGGGGATATGTCCTACACTAAGCTCGGTTAGCACTTTACGCTTCCTTGTGGTGCAATTTCTATCATAGGAAAGGCAGGGAAGGAGTGTGTGGAGATTTCTGTTTTTTGCGTTTTTTGCATTTGCTGTCAAGTTTCAATTTCTGCTATTGTCTGCGTTTTTTCAATTTCTGCAATTTCTGCATTTTCAAGTTCGGCGTTTTCAATTTATGTAATTTTTTGCATTTCTGCGTTTTTTCAATTTTTTACAATTTCTGCATTTTCAAGTTCGGCGTTTTCAATTTCTGCAATTTTCAATTTCTGTGTTTTCAATTTCTGCAATTTTCTGCATTTCTGCGTTTTCAAGTTCGGCGTTTTCAATTTCTTTATTTTCTGCATTTCTGTTTTTTTCAATTTTCTGCATTTCTGCGTTTTCAATTTCTGTATTTTCTGCATTTTATTATTTAAAAAAAAAAGTTTTTTTGAAAAAAAAAAAGTTTTCAAGGAAATTTTTTTTTTTAAAAAAAATATCGAAAAATAAAAAACGTAAGTGAGCGGGCGGCGAAATTTTTCGAAAATAAAAAACGTGACTCTTAAAACGGACGGGTTGGTTTGTATAAAAGATAGATCGGGATCGGGATCATTTCCCCAAGCCCAAGCCCAAGCCCAGGCCCAGGCCTCAGTCCTCAGTCTTATGAACGTGAATAAGAAACGCGACTCTTAAAACGGACGGGTTGGTTTGTATAAAAGATAGATCGGGATCGGGATCATTTAAAAAACGTGACTCTTAAAACGGACGGGTTGGTTTGTATAAAAGATAGATCGGGATCATTTCCCCAGGCCCAGGCCCAGGCCTCAGTCCTCAGTCTTATGATATATACTAAACTCACTCTTATATATATACCCTACTCCCTCAAGAGAGAATGAGAGCATGTGGGACAAGTCCTCCACTCTCCTCCTTTCTCTTCCCACTTGCACCCTTAGACTTTCTAGTTTGGGCTTAGTTCCCTACAGGAAATTGACAGTTTTAGGGATTCCGAGGGCATAGAGTGACCAAACGGAGGGCTGTAAAGCATGGCACGACCCTCTGACCGATACGCTCGTTTCGAGCTATCACACGGCCCATTCCACGACACGCTCTAAAAAATCTAGCAAAAAAACAAACAAAAAACACGTTAAAAACTAGTCACAAGGCCTCCTAGAGCAGCTTTTTGACACCTTAGGGTAGCAGAAGCACATGCACTTACGCTCTGGGCGGGTGCTAGAACACGAGCATATTGAGGGTGCCTCTGTTCATACGGACACCCATTACCCATCCACGATAAGCTCTACACCTTCAGCGGGGACACAAGGTAGCACCACCCAAGACCCTAAAATAGCCGCTAGTGATTCCTCCTCCGACTCAGAAATCATGGAAGCATACCCTACCCAAAACACTGAGAGAGAAGGCCATGCACCTCCCGAAGCTCCACAGCCTAGTACTAGTATGTTTAGCCGTTTCATGGAAACATTAGGTAGAGCTACTCGCTCGGAACCTGATGCAAATGAAGCACACGAAGGGGGTGGGGAAGTGGACTCTCCTTTCACATCGCACGTGGACCCCACACCCCCAAAGAGTGTCCATGTGGATATCCTGCCAACTTCTTACCAAGAAGGTCCTGTTGAGCTGCCTCCTTCAGAAGTTCCCTCTAGAGTACCGTTGGTGACAAGTAAAACCACGGGAAGCAACATTGCTTCTACCTCAAAAGAAACCGTTAACACGTCGACTCTAGAAGGATTGTTCATTAATGATCATTGGACATACGACCTCCACACTGAGGTGTTGACGGATCTACACTCTGGCCACGCCTACCATGTAGGATGGATAGAGATTGTCCAATCCACCTCTAGTGCCACGAGCATCGAAGATCGACAGAAAATGATCTGTAATGTTATCCATGGCATTATTCAATCCGAAAGGCAAAACCAAGGGGTAAATATACTCTCAACTGGCCCCATGAGATTTCTGGATACGAGCAAGGCTCAACAGCCTACTCTATCACAAATGGAGACTCCTCTAATGAGTCCCATGGACCCATCTTACGTCATTTCACCTGGGGTCTCTATGCAATCTGAGCCTCCGAGCGAAAACTTTAGCTTCCCTAACTTGGCTCAACCCTCTATCAAGGAAAACACAGTGCTCACTCCAGGGATAAGCCTGACAGAGAATGTACCGATGACATCTACGGTTAGCGCAGTGCCACTACCTAGTGTCGTAGTACCTAAAAAACCCAGTAGACGAGATTAAGCAGGTGAAACATCTAAGAGGTTTAGTGGAGGAGACTCAAAGGAAACTAGAACCAGAACCCATGCAGGTCAAAATTCATGACACAGTGTTTCCCACGCAAGTTCATCCACCCCACATGAACCATAGACCGTTAGCCATATCTAGTATCATCCAAGAAGGGAGTGAGGACGGGACATCAGAAAGTGAGCATACACCCTTCTTGTTGGAAAGGATGTTTAACGAAGGAATACCTGATCCCATTGAGGAATATGAGATTCCATCCTCACCAGTTCCTAGTCAAGGACCTACACCCTGCAAAACGCCAATGAATGTTGCCAAACTAGTGGACTTCATGTCTTCTGAGGTCCGAACCACGATCATAGCAAAGCTGTATGGAGATCCTGAGTTATTCCTTGCACTTCGAGGATTCCTTAACGGAGAGCTACGAATGGGATTACCGCAGTTTGCGCAACCAAATAGGCCTGACTCGATTATGATTGATGAGGAAAATCATGTGCAATCACTTGACTTAGATGGACACAAGTCTGTGATCGAGGTATCCATTAACGAATTAGGGCAGTATTTTGAAGGCGACGAGTCTAATGCGACCCTACCCATCACTGCCAAGGGATTAACTATAAAGGGAATTCTTGATGGTGGTGTGGGAGTTAGCATCGTTACAAAAGATTGTTGGAAATCCATGGGAAAACCCCGCCTCAGTGTTACTAACATTGTGGTAAAGATGGCAAATGGTACCATAGCCAAACCTATGGGGATGCTCAAGGATCTTAAGATCAAAGTTCTAGGACACAAGGTACGACATACGTTCATTGTAATGGATTTCTCTAAACACCTTATGTCATATGAAATGATTTTAGGACGACCATTCATGAGGGAAGCACAAATGGTTCATGATTGGTCTAAAAATCATGTCTATTTGCAATTCCAAGACTCTGTCCTTAGAGTGGATTTGGTGACTGGTAAGGTACACCCCTTAGGGAGTAAAACCATTATTGATCATCGCTCTGACACCACAGTTCACTCGGCCCCACTACAATATTGTTACACTTGTAAGAAGGATACAGACATTGGCCAAGATTCTCCTTATATGGATATCCTACCTGGGATGACTGAGTCGGACAACGTAGATTGGGTCCACCTAGCATCAACCATAGACACTTGGGGAAATAGGGGGACGACCTGGGTAACACCTGAGGGGGATGAAATGCCTATACCCTTAAATATGCTACATGCAATGCATATCGCTTCCGACAATACTCATCCTAATGTCACGAAGAAAACATACAAGTGGGTCCCTAAAGCTTCTTTAGTGACCATAGCTAGTGCTAAAAAACAGAAGCCTTGTAAGAAACGTACCACTCGCTCCAAGAAAAGTAAGAAAATGTTGCGATGGATCCCTAAACGACTATTGGAAGCCCAAGGCTACTATCAAGGAAATAATCCCTAAGATCGGAGATTAAGAGGTCAGGGAAAATACAGAAATTGAAAACGCAGAAATGCAGAAAATTGAAAAAAACAGAAATGCAGAAAATACAGAACTTGAAAATGCAGAAATTGCATAAAATTGAAAAAACGCAGAAATGCAAAAAATTGCAGAAATTGAAAACGCCGAACTTGAAAATGCAGAAATTGCAGAAATTGAAAAAACGCAGACAATAGCAGAAATTGAAACTTGACAGCAAATGCAAAAAACGCAAAAAACAGAAATCTCCACACACTCCTTCCCTGCCTTTCCTATGATAGAAATTGCACCACAAGGAAGCGTAAAGTGCTAACCGAACTTAGTGTAGGGCATATCCCCGACAACGGCGCCAAAAATGTGCGCTCCTTGCCGCACTGTCGAAGCAAGGGACTTGCCAATACACCGTATGTGAGCCACAAACGGCTCCAAGCACACAACAAGCCTAAACTAGCAAGCTCAAGAGAACAAAGGGTGTGTCACTCACCGCTCTACGCTCGCCTTCGTGGTGGATTCCTCGCCGCGATGAAGAAGAAGCTGCAGTTGTGCCGCGCTCAACCGCTTCGCCGCCGTCGTGCCTTCGTAATGCTCGATCGCACACACACTCTCCCTCTCTCTCTCTCTCACACACACACACACAAGGAGGTGAAGAAGAAGAAGATGGAGATGGAGCAAGAGCACTCTTCAATTGCACAAATGAGAGAATGAGTAAAAATTAGGTTTAGTTGGCTTTTATAGGAGCTCACCCCATTCACACTTGGGCGCCCATGCTTAACCAACTAATCCCTTGAATGTCCAAGTTAAAGTGCGCCTCTCATCGGCGATCACTCTACCTTTCCCTATTGGTCCGACAAGCCCGGTACCTGACTCTACCAAATACATAATACACGTCCATCGTAGGCGATAGGGTGTCCGTGTGCCGTGAGGGTTAACATTATATAATTCTAGTTAAACTCAACATAATGATTTTATCACTTTCTTATTGTTTTAGAAAGCCATTGTGACCCTTTCACTTGTTCTAGCTAATGAGGGCAATGCAAGTAGACGAACGGCTCAATATGCTCCACACCACAACATATTAGCTTTTGCAGGCTTGGAGGACACTCATCCTTCTTCCAATCGCATGAACGTGTGAGAACGTTTCTAAAAGTGTTGAAGGGAAAGGGTGTTAGGCAAAGGCGTTGTGCCTCACAGTGCTTTGTCCGTGTCCGTCGGCCAGTGTCCGACCACCCACATTTATCTCATAAAGAAAGAAAGAATAAGGAGCTCTCACTCATTCTCACATTGTGCTCATACAGTGAGATTTGGGAGCTCCACCCACATCTTGTGTACTCTCTCTCCGATCTCGCCCCTCCTCACTCTCTGCACACACACCGCATTTGCATACTCACAATTGGTATTAGAGCAAAATTTCAAAAAATGGGCATCACCATCGCGTCCAAGATGTAACAAAACCCCAACTTAGACTCTTGGATCATATTCATCCGACTCCGTGTGACGGAGATATGCAAAAACATTGTTTCGAGAGCCAAAAACATCAAAAATGAGTTGCAATACTTCTTGTTCCTGCTCTTTTTCTGCAAAATTCAGCAATGGCTTGCTACACAAGCTGAATATACATGCCAAAGCTGAGATCTGACATCGTCAAGCCGTATCCACCTCTGCCGAGCTCAACACGCCATAGACAAGCTCTATCGCTTTCGTCTTGCTAGGAAGCCGTCGCCCGCGTCGCCAAAGCCCTGATACCAATTGTGAGTGCGTGAATGCGGTGCGTGTGCGGAGAGAGAGAGAGAGAGAGAGAGAGAGAGAGAGAGAGAGAGAGAGAGAGAGAGAGAGAGAGAGAGAGAGAGAGAGAGAGAGAGAGAGAGAGAGAGAGAGTACACAAGATCTGGGTGGAGCTCCCAAATCTCACTATATGAGCACAATGTGAGAATGAGTGAGAGCTCCTTATTCTTTGTATGTATAAAAAATAAGGAGATAAATGTGGGTGGCCACTTCCTGGCGGACACAGGCAAAGCACGGTGAGGCACATCACCTTTACCCTCAGGTTTTGACACGTTTCAGACGTGCTGGTCATATCAAAATTTTAAAATTCTAAGCGTTGAATTTTCTGCAGCAGCCTGTCAACAATCTTTACATTTCGAGGTTTTGCAGTTTGATTCCTTCAATGTAGAGAGTGATGCGATTTGCATCTTTGGCTATGTATGGCACACTGGTGCTATTTGAGAGAGAATTCACCTTGTTTTTGCGTAAGCAAGTGATACTTTAGGATGTGACTTTCAGATTGTTACACATTCGGATGCAGTTTCATGCGCATTGTTTGACTGTGTGGGGCATTTCAGAGAGCTTTTTTAGCACAGATTTGTGCAGTTTAATGCTATGTATGCATTATGCGGATACAGTTTGAGCTAGCCATAGCTCGCAGGTTTACAAGTTTGCAGTGTTTTTTGGACAAGTACACGTCCATAGAGCTACTTAGTCCAGGAGTGAGCCAGTTTGCTAGGCTTTTGACATTGCATGTAGACCATTTGTGGATTTTTCTACTGAGACAGTGTCTATTGTCATACGTGTTTGGTGAGATTTTTTGAGTTTTTTGCTCAGTTTCCACGGAAAACTCTACCATAATTTTCCCAAGATTTCTCGCCATGGTTTATGCGTATTCGCAGTTTGCTCTCCAATGGTTTAGTGATTGAATTGACTCCCAATCTAGCAGTTATCTAGAGTTTTTTGGCTTGCAGTTTGCGTTGCGTTTTGACTCATTTTGCAAAGGAAATTCTATTTGTTTTTCCCCTTCTTCTCATCATAAAAGTTTGCATTGTTATGCCATCTTGGATAGTGGTCGATATATTCCCACTTTGATGGTGATCGAGTGTTTACTTTCACTTTTGACAGGTTTTGTCAATTTGGACACGGTTTGGTGTTCTTGTACCCACTCTCGCAGGAGTGAGGATTTGTGTATGCTTGTGTGGCTCTAATACATAGTGGTCACAGGTTTTTGTTGCAGATTTCTGCAAGCAGTTTCTCTTGTGGGGTGCGTTTTGAGCTTGTTTGCTCTCTACTCGCGTATATGGTTATGTGCTTTACGTTCGGTTGAGCAGTTTGTCCCAGTTTATGCTTGCAAAGTTTGCAGATTGTGGAGTTGTTTTATGCATATATGAGCATCATTTTTTATGCCATTGATCATGCTTTTGAGCATTGTGTAGTGGTCGAGTTACCTCCCACTTTCTTGCCAGTTTGGCATAGTTTATGGTTGAGATTGTACTTGAAGTTTTGCTCAGTTTACAGGGGAGATCCTGCCACATTTTTCCCAGAGTTCTCGCCATACTTTGGTTTTTAGCCATTCAATTATGGTTGCAGATATGTGTGACAGTAAGAAATGACGGTCTCGTTCTTGCCGATACTTGCGTTGTTGGCATTGTGGTCACATAGGGCACGTTAGACGCCGTTGTCTCATGAGACAACAGCAGAGATGTATGCATGATGTAGATACGGCTTTGATGCAAGTTACAGAGGCAGTCCCAGTGGCTGTGTATGCCAGTGACGGTGATGTCATGCTTGCCTCGAGTGTACCTCTTGCAGATTTGTCTATGGGTAGCACCCTTTCTCCACAATGGTTACTAGATAGCGATGCTGCTTTCTACATCACACCATGTTGTGAGTGGTTTAATACTTTTTCTAGTGGGAGACTTGGTTGTGTGTGACTTGCTGATGGTTCGGCATTTGACATAGAGGGTGCAGGAGACGTTTGTTTGTCTTTGCTTAGTGGTGTGTCATACATGCTACGACATGTGCGCTATGTTCCTCAGCTGAGACAGAGCTTGATCTCAGTGAGACAATTGACAGCTTTTGGTTGTCGTGTACTGCTTGGAGAGCAATCATTTTAGATGCATAGGGGATCATTGGTGATAGCCAGAGGTGCTAGGAGTGGTCTGGTATACCCTTTGCATATTTTTGACACATGAGGCAGTGTAGTCTTTGTGTATTTGCAGCCATGTTTGGAGTGAGAGACGAGGCGTGTCTCTTTTGCAAATGTGCTGCATGGAGAGCAGGTTGTACATTTGTCTTGTGGTGACGTTCACACAGACAGTGGTATCTTTGGGGATGCACAACTTTGTCAGTCATCAATTAAGGTGACATCAGTTGAGCCATAGACCGATGCATTGTTCTATGATGCATCTGATACGTTTGAGGGTGAAAGTGTCGTTCCGACAGCTGTGTGTGATTGCAGTGGTGCTAATTTTTTTGTTTTGTAGTCATTATCAACACGTATGCCTTTGCCAGACGATGTTGACATGGTGATGCATAGTCATGTGGTTCCCGATGAGGATGCATATGACATTGAGGTTGCTGGGAGAGATAGGTTGGCACACATAGTGCATGTTTTGTCATCTTTTGGGTCTCTCATGTCTGACCTTTTGGTCTCGAGACCTGATCTTGCTTATGCTGTTGGTGCATTTGTAGTGGGAGTTGTCAGTCGTGCGATGACTGACACTGGCATTGTGCATTGTGGAGCTATGCAGGTCGTCACTCGATACCTGCATCAGGAGTCTCATCGTAGCTATAGCCCTAGTAGCATGCATGTTGCATCTACACTAGAGCGGTTACAAAGTGAGCCATTGGGCATAGATTGAGAGTCGTCTTCTCTCACCTCTTGTATATACTAGTTGTAGGTTATCTGTCAGAACAATGGCAAGGCCGGACTAGACAAGGGCAAGGCCGGGCTAGGCAGTGTGGAAAGGGAGTCCAACTAGTGCAAAGGGGCAGGGGACATGCTAATAGTGGGTGGTTGGGAGGTGGACTGCTAGGTTCTAGTTCCCCTGGTCTTACACTGGTAACAGAGCTCAGGGGGGGAGAGCTATGGAGGAAGGGGGACTTGCATGGCTTATTCATCTCTCTCTCTCTCTCTCTCTCTCTCTCTCTCTCTCTCTCTCTCTCTCTCTCTCTCTCTCTCTCTCTCTCTTTCTCTCTCTCTCTCTCTCTCTCTCTCTCTCTCTCTCTCTCTCTCTCTCTCTCTCTCTCTCTCTCTCTCTCTCTCTCTCTCTCTCTCTCTCTCTCTCTCTCTCTCTCTCTCTCTCTCTCTCTCGATCGTTCATGGAGAACCATGGAGAGCAACCCTTGCAAGTCGAGAAGGAAGGGGAGCCGCAGCATGGGCATGAGGGCTTAGTCCGAGGACGAGGACGAGCATCGATAAGCAGCACGTGTAGGGCCGCTTACGATGGGGAGGGAGCACGCTCGACCTCCACCAAACCGTGCAGGCTCGAGCTTGACGATATCGTGTTGCAGGCAGCATGGGAGAATTCCCGTTTCTGGGACATTGCCAGGCAACCAACACGGGCGGGAGTCCCTCTCCTTCTCTCTCACGATGCTTTGTATTCCGCCATCAGAGAATGCTTTTTTTTTTTTTTAAAGGTGCCCTAGTACCCCTTGCTAAGGACGGCCACCCACGGGGTTTTTCGGCAAGCATGCATTCTCATGCAAAGGGCATGCACGGGCCCCGCCCCGGGCGCAGAGTACAATAGCTGATATTCCCTCAGCACCCTCGGGTACGTAGTCGATTTTCAGTATGAAGAATTCAAAGGACAATATTTCTATTGATTCGCGGATCATCAAAGCATTGATTAGCAATGCTACAACCTACCATGGTATGGAGCATGGTATATCCTTGAGCACCCCTCGAGACTCGGCGGGAGGGAACATCTGCATGGAGACGAAAAGCTTAGCATGCATGCTCATGCATCATGCAAAAGATCGATGGCACGGCAAGACGAGTCGCATGATTAACAAGGTATGCATAGATTTTTTGTTTGTTTGGTAAATGTTTCAAAATGCTGCATAGTTATATCATGCAATAGAAGTGAGCACACTTCAAGCACTCCAAGCACAAGCACGGCTTGTGACAGTTATCTGAAGCACTCAAATATTGTTGCCTACATTATTGGCAAGGGCCACTTATTAGTTGAAAGCCCGCATCAAGCACGGATTGAATACACACAGTCTCGATCAGAAGCATGGCTTCTACTGAGTGCCTTGATAGAGCACGCCCATCAACGGTTCAAGTTTTCTTCAAAGACAAGGTATGAATATTTGTTGCACTTTTCTTGTTTAACTAGTTCTTAGTATGCAGTTGTCCACTGTTATACTAATCGTTGTCTCCAAGGTGTTGTTCTAATCGTTGAGCAAGGCTCATTAAGTGCATACAAAACTATTGTGTTACATACAACACTCCAGAGTTTACCCTTGCAACTTCTTATCATGCATGGCATGTACATATCTACAAGGGAAATGTCCCAAGCACGGCTTTCATTTTTGTACTGCTCGAATCTGGAGGCTAGGAAACTATCCATTGGAGACATTTCTATACCTGTATGGTAGGACCATTTCCTGGCTATGCCTAGAACGAGTTCTAACTACAATAAGGAAAGTGTAGGCAAGGCCTGTAGTTTGTCATGCAAATTTCTTTCTCGTTTATTTTCCATTGGCGAAGCAGGCAAAAGTGCTCGACATGGCCGACCATTTGTCACAGCCTGCAAACCTGCAAAACAGTCAGGAGAAACTATGCTTGAGTTTTTAAGACATGATCTTGTTTCACAACAAGGCTTCTATCCAGGCCTAACAAAGGTTAGGGTATGGTAGAGTTGGAGAATCTCATGGAGATCCGCACAGCCTGTTGCTAATCTTGATCAAGGAGGCAGCAGGTGCTCGATAGGACCAACCATTAACGACCATTTCAAGAAGCTGTCAAGCAAATTGTTAGGGCTTGTTTTCATTGGAGCAAGGATTCGTCTCCTTAATCAGGCCAAGCAGATATGGCTATACGCCATTTTGGAACGAGTTTTTTCTTCCAAATTTCATGACAACTGGTTGCAACAACAACGACCAGGTTAGTCAAGTTTAAGTTTTTCTTGTTTTTTCCTGTTTAAACTTTACTTAGCAATTACTCGCATTGGCAAAGCAAAGTGCTTTGCCAATTTTATATGAAGCAAGGCTTCGGGGAACTGGCAAAATAGGGAATATTAGCTCACAGAATCTCTACCAGTCTAAACTATGCAAGGCACTCATGGTTTTGGTTCTCACGGTTGAGGCCATTACTCTCGGCAAGGGCTTACCATACTGGATGCAAGGCATGCTACTTAGGTGGTTTCAATTCTACCGCCTCATGAATTACGCTTCCGCTATCACGGACAGACTAAAAAAGGGATTGTTTAATATGATTGTTGGTTACTATCAACATACAACAACACTAAAAGGAACCTAACTCTAGGACTTACTTTACGGGCAAAGTGCCGATGCTAGGTCGTCCTCGTAAAATCACGACCCTTGCATGGTAGGTGGGTCGGAACGAGTTTTCTGTTTTTCTGTTACCTCTCTCGATGACAAAGTCATACCTGACAACTGTGGATTGCTTATACGATAAGCTGCAATTTAGACATAACATGAGTAAGAGCACATAGCTTGCTTACACACTCTTAAAACTTAAGGAAAGTTCCTCAGTCCAGCATGCTCGTGCTCTCTCTCTCTCTCTCTCTCTCTCTCTCTCTCTCTCTCTCTCTCTCTCTCTAAGGGAATAATGCAAATCGTCTAAGAAGCTTTTGATACATGTTTTGCTCGTGAATCAGCCTGAGCCAAGGTGCTCTACCTCTCAGCGAACACGTGACTAAAATACTACTCAAATTAGTATTTATCGGTTCGTCCATTGAATACTAATTTGCATCATGGCTATGAGCCACATTGGCTAAGAGCCATTGTCAAGCCAAGGGTAAGACCTAACTACTGGCATTTTTTGGGTGATTGTTTTCAAGATCGAACAGCTCTACCAAGGGAAGTACACATCGATGTTACTGGACAAGCATGAGTCTTGTCAGTACGGATGTTTAGGGTCATTTTTGCACTACATGTTTTCAGTACGACACGCAAGTTGAGTTTTTGATAATTTTCCACTCACAGCAGCTGATCTCTACAAGGAAGTATCGATACAACAATAAGTTGAGCCAGCATGGTTGTGCATAAGAGCTAGGCATTTCACTTTTGTTGTTTTCCTGCTTCTTCTATAGCACTACAGAGTCTCTATGGACATACTGTTTTGGGATACGACCCCACAGGTGCTTACTAAATCACCCCATAGTCATGGAGGATCCCAATTGATCTATTCTTGTTCTAGTTTCAAGGAAATAAGTCCGCAATATACCCTGCGGAAGCAGACGAATTCACCTTCTCAAGTTGATTCCAATCATTAAGTACACGGTTGACTATGTTGGTTACCGTTACCTGCTAGTCGAGCAGTTTCTACAAAGGGGTCTTACCAAAGGGTTTGACTACGTAGACTCTAATCGAAGGGTTTGGATTGCAAAGGCAACACCCAGGGTTTCCAGTGCACTGTTGCTTGTTTTTTCATAGATGGACGACGTGTTTCTCTGTATTTGAATACAGATAAATGAACATTCAGTTCAATCTCTAGGTACGCATCTATTGATTTGGTGTTATTCCAGTTTTTAGTATGCATTTCTTGGGTTTTTCAAGTCATTTAAATACGCTTGAATATTTTAGGGCCATGCAAAGGGCATGTCGAAACAAGTATTTTGGGCCATAGTGTCCAATGTACATTATGTTGTTATGAATCCACTCATACGATACAATTTGGCACATGTTGTCACATGGGATACAACATGGTCTAGGGACTCAAGGGGTTCAGTTTAGCCAGTGTGGAGCAATGAATGAGGGTCCCTCTCACTCTTGTCGCAGAGTGTTTAGCGTTACCTCCACACACAAGTACATCTTGTACTTCAAGGATGTTCTTTTTTACACATTCTTACATGAGACATATTCCACATGGTCTAGGGAATCAAGGAGTTCAGTTTAGCCAGTGTGGAGCAATGAATGAGGGTCCTCTCACTCTTATCGCAGAGTCTTTAGCGTTACCTCCACACACAAGTACATATTGTACTTGAAGGATGTTCTTTTTTACACATTCTTACATGAGACATATTCCACATGTGGAGAATATGAGTCTCTGGATTGACGCTGGCGCCATTATTTCAATTATGTGTCTTGACAAAGTCCCTAAGTGCTGTTCCAATCTGTTTTCTAGACCATTTTCAGCACGACATATCAGGAGCAATTTCAGTGGCCAGAAATTGTCGGATACTTAGAATGACTTGTTAAGGTACAAGTACTGCTAAACAACATTACAGACATTTGTTTTACATAGCAAAGGCTATGAGTTGCTAATGAAAAAGTTTCATTGTTTCCACCTTGAAGTGATCACTGTTTCACCTTCTGTTATGGTTCAAACATTTCGGCAAGGCTTGAAAATGATTACCACTGAAGGTATTTAGTTTCTGTTTGGAACTATTTACATTTCTCTTTACTGTGTGCTACGCACATCACATTTGCCATAAGTATTGGCAAGGATAATCATGGATATATAGGTTCGGATCTGTTATTTGCTAAATGCATGCACACTAGGTGTTATGGGCCCTAGTATTTAGCAAAGGCTAATTTGGAACGGCATGCGTATTCATCAAGTTGTTGCTTATGAAGCCTTCTGCACTCGGTGTGCATTATCTCAATGAGTTTACTTTTCAGTCTACCAATCACCCATAGAGGACATGGTTCAGTTTGGGTGCTTGTGGATCTTTCACGTTAACCACGATGGTTATTCAGCCAATTGTTGATTCCTCAGCAATGTGGTACGATATTGTGATCCCCGTTCACTAGCCATCTAGAATGACTAGCTGTAAACCGTGGAGAAACACACCTCAGTACTGTCACTTATCCAAGGGGATATGCAAATTACAAAGTGTAATCTTGTGCTAAAAGGATATGCAAGTGCGTATGTTAGCAACACGCGACCCAATTAGTAAGAATTTATTGCTCTACTTGGAGTTTGCTTGTAAAGTTAAAGCATGGTTGCGACTAGGTGTAGTCTCTTCATGTATAAATCAAGTTCTCAACCTTGAACACTAGTGATAGTGGGGTTGTTTATGACTGAAACTGGAAAAAAGGTCAAGGACTTAAACTTGGTTGATGAGTATGTTAGCAAGTTATTTTCATGGAAAGAGAAAAGAGGTACTCTTTAGGGTACATCTTTGTGTGATAACTCGTTTTGAATACTCATGTGTGTTCTAAATGGGGTTGTCAATGTCAAACCAATGATAAACATTCCTTTAGCCCAGTACCTTGAAAGTTATTATTTGAATTGTTTGGAAAATCCATAATCCACAACCCACAGAATGTAAACATTTTGTACAACACCTACAACAGACCCCAGTGCCTTGCAGATTGTGCAAGCATACAAAGCTCTGATGGATGGGACACGTCATACGTGTTTTCTAAGGACTTTGCTTACTTTGATAACTACTTCAATTACAAAAATGCAATGGTTCATAGTAAAATGGGAGTACCTGTGACCAACTGTTTGAATGTAGTCTACACACAATGATAGGATAGGAATTGGTAACACAAGTTGGTTGCAAATGGACAACAATGTGGAAAATCAAGATGTTAACTCTTGGTTTAATTGAACCTCCTGCAGAACCGTGTTCTGATCAACCAAACAGCTCGATCCATGAAGGATGCCACTTGGGAAAACATTAGTGTTCTTACGAAGAAGTTCCCCACTTTTGTTGTCGAGGACGACTTTAAGGGGGGAGTAATGTCAGGACAACGGCAAGGCCGGACTAGACAAGGGCAAGGCTGGGCTAGGCAGTGTGGAAAGGGAGTTCAACTAGGGCAAAGGGCCAGGGGCCAAGCTATATAGTGGGTGGTTGGGAGGTGGACTCCTAGGTTCTAGTTCCCCTAGTCTTACATTATCGCCTTTATTGGCACACAGCCTTTAGTGGGAGAATGTTAGGTAAAGGCAGTGTGCCTCACCGTGCTTGGCCCGTGTCCGCCGGCCAGTGTCCGGCCACCCACATTTATCTCCTTAATCTTTATACATGCAAAGAATAAGGAGCTCTCACTCATTCTCACATTGTGCTTATACAGTGAGATTTGGGAGCTCCACCCACATCCTCTGTACTCTCTCTCTCTCTCCCCTTCTCAATCTTTGTACATCACCGAGTTTGCCCACTCACAATTGATATCAGAGCAGAATTTCAAAATATGGGCATCACCATCGCGTCCGAAATGTGCCAAAACTCCAACCTAGACTCCCGGATCATATCCATCTGACTCCATGTGACGAAGATATGCAAAAACACTGTTTCGAGAGCCAAAAACATCAAAAACGAGTTGCAATACTTCTTGTTCCTGCTCTTTTGCTGCAAAATTTAGCAATGGCTTGCTACACAAGCTCTACACAAGCTGAATATACATGCCTAAGCTGAGATCTGACATCGTCGAGCCGTATCCACCTCCACTGAGCTCAAGCCGCCATAGTCGAGCTCTGTCGCTTTCGTCTCGCTAGGAAGCCGTCGCATGCGCGTTGCCAAAGCTCTGATACCAATTGTGAGCGCGAATGCAGTGTGTGTGTGTGTGCGGAGAGTAAGAAGAGGGAAGAGAGAGAGAGAGAGAGAGAGAGAGAGAGAGAGAGAGAGAGATTACAAAAGATGTGGATGGAACTCCCAAATTTCACTATATGAGCACAATGTGAGAATGAGTGAGAGCTCCTTATTCTTTATATGTATAAAGAATAAGGAAATAATTGTGGGCGGCCAGACACTCGCCGACGGACACGGGCAAAGCACGGTGAGGCACATTGCCTTTACCCCGAGGTTTTGGCATGTTTCGGACACGCTGATCATATCATAATTTTGAAATTTTAAGCGTTGAATTTTCTACAGCAGCCTGTCAACAATCTCGACATTTCTAGGTTTTGCAGTTTGATTCCTACAGTGTAGAGAGTGATGGGAGTTGCATCTTTGGCTATGTATGGAACACTCGGTGCTATTCAAGAGAGGATTCACCTTGTTTTCGCGTAAACAAGTGATACTTTAGGATGTGACTTTCGGATCGTTACACATACGGATGCGGTTTCATGCGTATTGTTTGATTGTGTGGGGCATTTTAGAGAGCTTTTTTAGCACGATTTTGTGCAGTTTAATGCTATGTATGTATTATGCAAATACAGTTTGAGCTAGCCATAGCTCGCATGTAGCAGGTTTACAGGTTTGTTGTGTTTTTTGGACAAGTACATGTCCATAGAGCTACTCAGTCCGGAGTGAGCCAGTTTGCCAAGCTTTTGACATTGCATGTAGACCATTTGTGGATTTTGCTACTGAGATAGTGTCTATTGTCATGCGTATTTGGTGAGATTTTTTGAGCTTTCTGCTCAATTTTCATGGAAAACTACACCGGATTTTTTCCATGGTTTATGCATATTCGCAGTTTGCTCTTTGATGGTTTAGTGGTCGAGTTGACTCCCACTCTGGCAGTTATCTGTAGTTTTTTTGGCTTGCGGTTTGCGTTGAGTTTTGACTCATTTTGCAAAAGAAATTCTGTTTGTTTTTCCCCTTCTTCTCATCATAAAAGTTTGCAGTGTTATGCCATCTTGTACAGTGGTCGATATATTCCCACTTTGACAGTGATTGAGTGTTAACTCTCACTTTTGACAGGTTTTGTCAATCTGGACACGGTTTGGTGTTCTTGTACCCACTCTCGCATGAGTGAGGATTTGTGTATGCTTGTGTGGCTACAATACATGCTAGTCACAGGTTTCACATGTTTTTGTTGCATATTTTTGTAGGCAGTTTCTCTTGTGGGACACGTTTTGAGCTAGTTTTCTCTCCCTCAGTTGAGTAGTTTGTCCCAGTTTATGCTTGCAAAGTGCAGGTTATGGAGTTGTTTTATGCATATGTGAGCATCGTTTTTTATGCCATTGATCATGCTTTTGAGCATTGTGTACTGGTCGAGTTACCTCCCACTTTGTTGCCAGTTTGGCATGGTTTATGGTTGAGATTGTACTTGAGGTTTTTCTCAGTTCACAGGGGAGATTCTGCCAGCTTATTCCCACAGTTCTTTCCATACTTTGGTTCTTAGTCATTCACTTATGGTTGTAGATACGTGTGACACTGAGATATGACAGTATCATTCTTGCCAATACTTGCATTGTTGGCATTGTGGTCACGCAGGGCATGCTAGGTGCCGTTGTTTCAAACGTATGAGACAATAGCAGAGATGTGTGCGTGATGTAAATACAGCCTTGACACAGGTTACAGAGGCAGTTCCAGTGGCACTGTATGCCATTGTCATGCTTGCTTTGAGTGTACCTCTTGCAGATTTGACTATGGGTAGCACAGTTTCTCCACAATGTTTACTAGATAGCGATGATGCTTTCCTCTTCACACCATGTCGTGAGTGGTTTAATACTTTTTCTAGTGGGAGACTTGGTTGTGTGCGACTTGCTGATGGTTCGGCATTTGACATAGAGGGTGCAAGAGACGTTTGTTTGTCTTTTCCCAGTGGTGTGTCATACATGCTACGGCATGTGCTCTATGTTCCTCACCTGAGATAGAGCTTGATCTCAGTGAGACAGTTGGCAGCTTTTGGTTGTCGGCTACTGCTTGGAGAGCGGTCATTTTAGATGCATAGGGAATCACTGGCGATAGCCAGAGGTGTTAGGAGTGGTCTGGTATACCCTTTGCATATTTCTGACACACGAAACGGTGTAGTCTTTGTGTATTTGCAGCCATGTTTGGAGCCAGAGACGAGGCGTGTCTCTTTTGCCAATGTGCTGCATGGAGAGCAGGTTGTACATTTGTCTTGTGGTGATGTTCACACAGGCAGTGGTATCTTTAGGAATGCACAACTTTGTCGATCATCAATTGAGGTGACATTATCGAGCCAGAGACCGATGCATTGTTCTATAATGCGTCTAATACATTTGAGGGCGACAGTGTCCTTCAGACAAATGTGTGTGATTGCAGTGGTGCTGATATTTTGGTTTTGTAGTCATTCTCAACAGATATACCGTTGAGACAGACGATGCTGACATGGTGATGCATAGTCAGGTGGTTCTCTGATGAAGATGCATATGACACTAAGGTTTCTAACAGGGATAGGTTGGCACACATAGTGCATGATTCGTCGGCTTTTGGGTCTCTCATGTCTGACCTTTTGGTCTCGACACCTGATCTTGCTTATTTGGTTGGCGCATTTGCAGTGGGAGTTGCAGTCGTCCGATGACTGACACTGGCATTGTGCATTGTGGAGCCATGCAGGTCCTCACTCGATACCTGCATCAGGAGTCTCATCGTAGCTCTAGCCGTAGTGGTATGCATGTTGCATTCACACTAGAGCGATTACAGAGTGAGCCACTGGGCATAGGTTGAGAGCCATCTTCTCTCACCTCTTGTATATACTTGTTGTAGGTTATCGCCACCTATTGGCACACAGGCTTTAGTGGGAGAATGGTAGATAAAGGTGGTGTGCCTCATGGTGCTTTGCCCGTGTCCTCCGGCCAATGTCCGGCCACCCACATTTATCTCCTTATTCTTTATACATACAAAGAATAATGAGCTCTCACTCATTCTCACATTGTGCTCATCCTTTGAGATTTCGGAGCTCCATCCACATCCTATGTATTCTCTCTCTCTCTCTCTCTCTCTCTCTCTCTCTCTCTCTCTCTCTCTCTCTCTCTCTCTCTCTCTGTGCACACGCACCGCAGTCGCGCACTCACAAGAGGGGGGGGGGGGGGGGGCTCATTACGATCACGACATTCAACATTCATTGCTTTCAGCACAAGGACGTGGCGCATGGATGGTGGCGGGGCTTGCTTATGTGGAGGATGCTTTTCCACCGAACGTATGGCCAAACGGTGCCATGTGCGTACCATAAGAGAGAGGTCCTCATTTTCATGAAGTTTATATGCATACTGTGTGCCGGTTAATGAGAGTAGGAGAGAGAGAGAGAGAGAGAGAGAGAGAGAGAGAGAGAGAGAGAGAGAGAGAGAGAGAGAGAGAGCTTTGCAGGTTGCAAACATCATGAGAGAGAGAAAGAGAGAGGGGGACGGCTTTGAGAACCATACAACACTGGGATTGCATAGCCGCGATCCTCCACCCAACCTCCCTTTATAGGCCTTGCCCCTAGGATCCCATCTCCATTAGTAGCCAGCCCCATGCCCAGTCCTTGACCTCCAAGGTGGCCCTTGGCCTGACAGTACTCCCCCCTTGGAGAAGTGTTTTTGTCCTTGAAAACAAGAGTGGTGATACACTAATGTTTTCCACAGTGGCATCCTTCATGAATCCAACTGTTTGCTTGACCAGAACATGGTTCAGTAGGAGGTTCAATGAAGCCAAGATTAACATCTTGATTTTCCACATTGTTGTCCATTTGCAACCATCTGGTTGTACCGGTTCCTATCCAAGTATAGTGTGTAGACTCCATTTAGAACGCACATGGCATGCTAAACGAGTTATCACAACAAAGATGTACCTGAAAGAGTACCTCTTTTCACTTTTCATACAAGTAATTTGCTAAAATAACTCATCAGCTAAGTTTAAGTCCTTGACCTGTTCTCAAATTTCATCAGGAAACAACCCCACCATAGCTAGTGTTCAAGGTTGAGAACCGGACTTATACATGAAGAGACTAAACCTAGTTGCAAACATGATTTAACTTATGGTTAAGCAAACTCAAAATACAGCAATAAATTCTTACTTATTGGATTGCTTGGTGCTAATGTACGCACTTTGCATATCCTTTAGCACAAATTTACACTTTGTAATCTGTCGATCCCCTTGAATAACGGACAGTACCGAGGTGTTTTTCCCCACGGTTTACAGAAAGTCTTCTCAGAGGACTGGTAAAGAGGAATCACAAGATCGTACAACACTGGTGAGGAATCAACAATGTCCGTAATAACCATCGTGGTTAATCTTGAAAAATCAAGCACCCAAACCGAGCCAACCTCTATTGGTGATTGGTAGACCCAAAAGTAATCTCATAGAGATACTGCACATAGAGTGCAAAATGCTTCATAAGCAACTAATGCGATGAATATGCATGCCGATCCAAATCAGTCTTTGCTAAACATTAGGGCCCATAACACCTAGTGTGCATGCATTTAACAAAAAACAGATCCGAACCTGTATATTCATGATAATCCTTGCCAATACGTATGGCGAATATGATGCTCCTAGCACACATTAAAGAACTAAATACTTTTAGCTGCAATCATTTGCAAGCCTGGCTGAAACGTTTGAACCATAATAGAAGGGAAACTGTAATCACTTCTAGGTACAAACAATGGAACCTTTTCATTAATAACTCGTAGCCTTGCTATATACATAAACAACCATCTGTAATGTTGTTTAGCTGCACTTGTCCCTTAACAAGTCATTCTAAGTATCCGAAAATTTCTGGCCACCAAAATTGCTCCTGATACGTCGTGCTAAAAATGGTATAGAAAACAGATTTGACAGCACCTAGGGACTTTGTCGTGACATAGAATTGAAATAGTAGACGCCAATGTCAGTCCCAAAGACTCATATTCTCCACATGTGGAATATGTCTCATGTAAGGGTGTCTGAAAAAAGAACATCCTTTAAGTACGAGATGTACTTGTGCGTGGAGGTAACTGCAAACACTCTACGACAGGAGTGAGAGGGACCCTCATTAGCCTTGCTCCACACTGGCTAAACCGAACTCCTTAAGTTCCTAGAAAATGTTGTATCCCATGTGACAACATGTGCCAAATAAACCCTACAAGTGGGTCTATAATTGCGTAATGCAAAAAATGTATTTTGGACACAACGGCCCAAAATTCTTGGCTCTTACATCACCTTGTCATCTCTCTACAGAGCAAAAATGGATGAATGCCATCCAACTTAGTCACCCGACTTGAAAATTCAAGCAAAGCATAATGAAAAATGGAATTAAACTAAATCAGATGCGTACCTGGAGGGTGAACATAGTGTTCACTTATGCGTAGTGAAAGGCATCTGTGCAAATTTCCCGCCTGAAAAGGCCTAGGAACACTAATTAAAAATTAATCAAATACAACTAGTATTGCCGATGGAACCTTGGGTGTTGCCTTTGCAATCCAGACCCCTTGGTTAAAGCAACATTGTCAAACCCCGTGGTCAAATGTAGCATGAAAACTGCTCAACGAGCAGCCGACCCTTGGCCTTTGTTTGTTGGGTTTGCACATGGCATTTCATTACTTTTAAAATTGAAAGATTTTCGCTACCCCTTGGTAGTTTGTGGACTTCTTTCCTTGAAAATGCAAGCGTTAAGGTTCCAAGAATGGACCATCAACCCTTACTAAGTGATTTAATAATCACGCGTTGGGTCTTACCCCAAAGCTACTCATATAGGCACTCTTAGTGCTAATAGGAGCTCCACTGAAGTTGGAATCGTATTCACAACTAGATCTTTTTCGCACCCAAAAATCCATATCTGGGGTTGTTGTGAACAGTCGTGCGGTCTGAAATGCTGGCTTCATCCATACACCTTGGTAGAGACAATCCTTTACGAGTTTAATTCTTCAAAAACTCAACTTGACTTGCACACTTAAAGTGTGGAGTGCTAAATTAATGCCCAAAAAATCACTAATGGCAAGACCCTTGCTTGTCCATTATAATTGATGGGAACTCGACTGGATAGAAGTGTTCGATCTTGAAATCAATCATTTATGGACTACAAACAAATGGCTTGTAGCCATGCCAAAATAGGTGGTAAAAGATGGCTCTAAGCCCTTCCTGTTGGCGTATTGGCATAGAAATATTTCAAGAAAGTCATGAAATATTTCCATAAAATCATGCCTAGTTTACCTTTCCCGCATAGAAATTGGGAAGAGAGAGAGAGAGAGAGAGAGAGAGAGAGAGAGAGAGAGAGAGAGAGAATGCTGGGCTGAGGAAAAACCCTTATGTGAATGTGTTGTATGCCCCATGCATATGATTCCATGCAGACCATGTCTGTGTCGTAGCTTAGCATATAAACTTACAATTACACACCCTCGTAGAGAGAGGCTTAGCTTATCCTAAAAGCGGACAACTGTGTATTTGGACCACGTCCTCGTAGAGAGAGGTACTATAAGTGACATCTTGACCCACTCACCTTGTATGTGATTGTGATTGTATCAGAGTAACTTTAAATATGGCACTTTGCCTGTGAATAACATAAAAAATATGTTAAGATAGCAGGTACTTACCTTATCCTTGAGAGAGTATTTAGTGTTATAGCGGAAGCGTGTGCAATGATGGCTGCTGGATGATCATCGTATTAGTATGCCATGCATACAAAGCAAATATATAGAATAAGAAGCCCTTGGCTTCCATGATAGCCTCAACCATGTGAGTCGTTGGTATACGTACGGTGCACGATTACACTAGCATGGATACATCACAATGTGCCCTTGCGTAAATTGTGAGCTTATATCCATATAGTGCCAAAGATGTGTGTTATTATCATTGATCTGAAGTCAATCAATAATACCTTGGCACATTAGAGAAGCCGTGCCTCAAATGAAGACAAGCAAAGCACGTTGCTTTGTACAGCGGCTTCTTATGGAGTCCACCCAAGCACTTTGCTTGTCGCCCACTTGTGGGTAGCTTTCTGGTAGTGCGCTCAAATCTGGGTCATAGCCATATATGTGAATAACTTGAGAGTTGTTGGATGTCCCACACCTGCCTTCTTGGCTTGGTTTAATCCGATCTCTATGGAGAGAACATGCAGACATTGCAAAGACTCCCAAGTTTGGATGATGAATGCATACTTCGAATGTCAAAAACTGCTATGCAATATGTTGTAAAGGGAAGCCTTGCTTCCGAGAAGTTTATTAGTAAGATGAGACAAAACTGATACTGAATGATTTTATAGAGAATCGGCCTTGCCAACTCGTGCAACATATTGAGAATCATGAGATTGCCCAATACTGATAGAGATCATAGCTAGAGATTAGCTATCAAGAGTCAACTATTGCCCAACACTATCGAGTGCCCTTGGAATAAAAAGTCATAGCATCCCGTATGTGTGGTGATCGCATTGGATTCAACTCATAGCTGTGGATGTCAATGTGTTTACCACTGCTTTGTATACTGCTCCGAAAAGCCTTGCTTTCCCTCATTTCTAGGTAACACAAGGGTTTGTCGTTGCCTGACTGCATCATTGGAAGTCAACTTGCATAGCAATAGGCATTGCCAGTACTACTATCTTATAAGCCATAGTGTTACTTTACAAGCCACAAGGCTTGCTTGTACTTGATTTACTCTGCAACTAGAAAACTTACAAAATGTTACCTTGATTCATGACCACTTTGGAGAAATATTTTGTGCATATACTTGAATAATGTGTCAAATAAACAAAAGGCACTACGTACCTGCTGAAGTACTCCTGCCGAGTTCCCTTGCTCACTGTTTCGATTGTGTGTCCTTGGTAATCCCTCGTCATTGCCCTTGCAGTTCTCATGGCCGACATAGAAAAGTGTCATACCTCATGATTGTTTGTCCGTGCCATGCCGTTGCATGATACAACTCAATATCCACAAAAACTTGTCGAACAGAGGCACTTTGTGCTTGTTGTGCGATAATTACAGTCATAGCGCTTAGGAACTTGAGAATTTTGCTTTTTGAGGACCCAGTCCTCATCAAATTGCTTATAGTGGTCATTACAACGACCCTTTCTGTATTGATCAGATTCCATGAACATGCTCTGCAAAATGTTCAACGTATAATTCATGCAAGCCTTGCTCAAGGGTATATGACTTTGGTAGATTTTGGTGTTAGCCCCTTTCGGCGTTGTGCATCACGCTGCAATTTATGTTTCCTTTTCTGCACTTGACCATGCAGCCATGGACCCCTTGCGAAGGCGTTTGCATGATCATGTGACCGTGCATGAGTGCATGCACTCGTCTTCACGAACCCCTCCAAGTCTAAGGCGTGAAACATGCTCCCTGTAATAGTCAATAACCAAATTCGAATACCCTTAGTGGGCACTAGGTTTGAACACCAGGAGCTCTGAGTGATGGCAAAACGGCGAGCGGCAGAGAGCCACCAACTTTGTCGCGCTACGCAATGAAGGCCGTAAAGGCACTTGCTCCAGAAACGCGATGTGCTCCTCGTGTCGGGCGCTCTGATTCGACCCCACCCGCACTAGTTTTGGTGCAGATCACCTTGCGACGCATGTTCATGCAAGAGTCGCTTCCCACAACCATACACTGCCGACTTTCCTCCTTGACCTTCCTGTGTATAGAAGGGGCCATGCCCATGCCTCTAGGGGGAGAGAGAGAGAGAGAGAGAGAGAGAGAGAGAGAGAGAGAGAGAGAGAGAGAGAGAGAGAGAGAGAGAGAGAGAGAGAGAGAGAGAGAGAGAGAGAGCATGCGCAACGCCATGCTTGAACATGCAATACTTTCCCCCCTCCTCCATAGCTCCCCCTTCCATCGAGATCTGATACCAATGTAAAACCCTGGGGTTGCCTAGCCTCGATCCTCTACCCAACCTCCCTTTATAGGCCTTGCCCCTAGGATCCCATCTTCATTAGCAGCCTGCCCTTTGCCCGCGATCCTTGACCTCCAGGATGGCCCTTGGCCTGACAAGAACAGATGTGAGAGAGGGAGAGAGAGATAGCTTTTAGAATGAAGGTGAGTTAGAGCCTCCTAGCTTTCAACAAAACAAATAGAGTATTTCCCAAGATTCCTTCTATTTTGCTTTTTTTGGTATCGGGTATTCCACATTAATTAATTTCTACCTAAGATCCCTAGAAATCTTTGAATTCGAAAGGAAAACCAGCCCCTATTGCCATCACTGGCTTTGCTCACTACCCATGCACCCCTCCCTTGCCATGGCTCCCTCTATGTAGCAAAGCCCTACACATCATGTCCTCTCTCTCTCTCTCTCTCTCTCTCTCTCTCTCTCTCTCTCTCTCTCTCTCTCTCTCTCTCTCTCTCTCTCTCTCTCTCTCTCTCTCTCTCTCTCTCTCTCAGACGCTCAGACTAGCATGCACTCGCGTCTGAGAGAGAGAGAGAGAGAGAGAGAGAGAGAGAGAGAGAGAGAGAGAGAGAGAGAGAGAGAGAGGTGCATTTCTTCTCTCCTCACTTGCCATGAAGCACATAATGCCTACACCACCAGGAGACAGACTAGCATGCACTCGCGTGAGAGAGAGAGAGAGAGAGAGAGAGAGAGAGAGAGAGAGAGAGAGAGAGAGAGAGAGAGAGAGAGAGAGAGAGAGAGAGAGAGAGAGAGAGAGAGAGAGAGAGAGAACCTATGCATGCCGCTATCCGGATTCAACAATGCATTTGGTGCTCTTGTTCTCATCAAGCACACAACGAAAAAATCTCCCTCTCTCTACCCCTATCGGCACGATCGATGCGTAATAAGACGTCTTTCTCTCTCTGTCTCTCCTCCACGCACCTTGTGCTCCTTTTCCTCCTCAAACCTCTAAGAGCATCTCATGAGATTCCTCTTAACCAGAGCACGTCAAAAACTTTTGTGCAACCTACTCTACCATACACACCTACTACTGGATGCACTTTACTTTTATAAGTGCAATCTCACAAGATTCTACGCTCTCACTAATACTCAATAAGGACAAGTGCAAGGCTGCCATTGAGCACCAACCAAATGAGAGAGAGAGAGAGAGAGAGAGAGAGAGAGAGAGAGAGAGAGAGAGAGAGAGAGAGAGAGAGAGAGAGAGAGAGAGAGAGAGAGAGAGGGATAGAGTGAGACACAAGCTCGCCATGGGGGCCTGGCCATGGGTACTCCCTGCTAAGACACCACACCGCGGTAAGATGAGAACTAGCTGGTGGAGATCTGCAACGAATGTGACCGGCAGATTGAGTTTGCTTGCTTGCATCACTTGCAAGGGCAAGGAAGGAAGTAGAGATAGAGAAAGACAATGTTGCTGGCTCGCAAGGGAAAAGGGGAAGGAAGGAGAGAGGCATACAAATCAGTGTCCAAGAAAAATACGTCTCAACTTAATATCATGCAGTTTTTTATTTTGAAAATGCTGGCTGAGGGCGAGGTAAAAAAGAGAAATTTTGCCCCGAAATAAATAAAAATAGTGTAAAAACCTGAAAATTTTCTAAAATTTCCTCTTGGCAAATACAAGCAAGGGAATTTTGTATGTTGGGAAAAATGATTTTTCCCAAACACTGATACAGATGGTCTCTTTGTCTGTGAGAGACAGAGAGAGTCCCTCATCAACCTCCTCTTGCAGGTCCATCGCTGGCTCCTGTACTACCCCGATTCCCTCTTTCCTCTTTTGTTGCCCAGAGAGAGAGAGAGAGAGAGAGAGAGAGAGAGAGAGAGAGAGAGAGAGAGAGAGAGAGAGAGAGAGAGAGAGAGAGAGAGAGAGAGAGAGAGTTGATGCCACTTGCAAGCCAATCACACGAACCCTCCCTCTGACCTCTCTCGCCTCCACCATCTAGCCTGGCCTGCATGCTCTGGCCCTACTTCCTTGGTGCTTCCACTCTCTACCCATACGCCTTGCCTCGCAAAACATACCTCCCACACGACATGTGTGTGTGTGTGTGTGAGAGAGAGAGAGAGAGAGAGCACATTGGCCTTTGCACCTCGTGCACTCCCTGCAAGGCAAAGCCCCTCCACCCCTCTCCACCCCGATCTCCACCCTCCAAGCTCTATCCACGCTTGACTTGGGCATTGCATTTATCAATGATTTGTTGTTGATGACATCATCAACCACATGCGCGACTAGCAGAGAGAGGGAGAACCTCTATTGGTGCATGTGCTACTCCGAGAGAGAGAGAGAGAGAGAGAGAGAGAGAGAGAGAGAGAGAGAGAGAGAGAGAGAGAGAGAGAGAGAGAGAGAGAGAGAGAGAGAGAGAGAGAGCAACTCTTGGTGGTGCGTGCACAAGCGCTATAGCAAAGACAGTATGGCTTGTGCGAGTGTGGCAAAACAAAAGAGAGATAAATATGTCCAAATGGCAGAGAGAGAGAGAGAGAGAGAGAGAGAGAGAGAGAGAGAGAGAGAGAGATTTTTCTTCCAAGTGCGCCACCTGCCACGCGTCCTTGCCTTCCTCGTCTTGGCAAACGTTAGTCTTTTGCTTCTCAACCCAAAGAAAGAATCTTCCTAGATTCTCTTTAAAATAGTTGAATCCAAAATTGTTGGCATGGGAATCTAGGAATCAACCCTAAAATGACCTAGAAGTTGCAACAACCTTCCAAGGCGGTTTCACCTTTCTAGAGCAAAGCTAGCAAAAATATTACGTTTGAAACATGTGATAAAATCACAAGGCCTGCCAATAGATGAAACAAATTAAGAACATGGAAGGGAAACACAAATGCGCAAGGACGGAAGTCACATTGGTTGAGAAAGTGATTAGCAAATTACATTACAGAATGTCAGCCTCAATGAAGGGCTGAAGAGTAGCAAAATTTCTTCCTTTGAGGATAAAGGTAGGCATAGAATATGGAAACATGGTTTGTTTTTGTGGAGAGGATGAGGGAAGGGAGAGATGACGGGAAAAAGGGAGGGAGGGAGGTATAAGAATCATTTAGGAATGATTAGATGTGTGGATGAATGATCGGACCAGAAGCAAAACCGTGTGCCTGTGATGGGATTTTTAATCCAAACATGATCGAGCTTTGAGTTGTACACAGTGGTCACATCATGAATTTGTTGTGTGTAGCCATGTGCTTGGAGCTTCTCCTCCAAGTAACGATATTGTAGTAGATTGAAACATCTATTTTGCTGTGGTGATGGACATGATGAAACTTGTTGCAAGATCGTTGGAAGGATTTTTTTGCTTTGTTTCTTGGAGGCATAGAATGTCAGAACTTGTAAAATTCAAATCCTCTTTGATATGTTTGAGATATTTGTGACTAGAAATGATGTTCAATGATTGAATGATATGATGTGTGTGTTTATATGCGAATGGAAATTTTGTCAAATATTCCCATTTGGCATCTTTGTTGAGGCGGTCAAGCTCATCAAGCATAATTTTGTCAACTTTGATTTGAGTTGGATGAATTGGATTGAGAATGTGGAGGTTTGATGGATCTTTGATGCGGGAAAGAGTTGTGTAAACCAATCCATGTGAGTTTATTGATGTCAGATCAAAGGCTACTATGCTCATTGTCAAGCCTTGTGACCTATGGATAGTGCATGCGTTTGCTGCTTGTATTGGAAATTGAGTTCGAGAGACACTGTTCAATGCATTTTTACCAACTTGAAATTCTTTTGTTGTTTGAAAAATTGGTGTCCATTGAGGGCTAATGGGAATCGTATTAAGGTGTTGGTTCACATGTCGTTGTTTGCAACCTGTTGAGGAATCAAAAAACTCTATCCATGCAATAGGGCAGTTAACTTTACTGTCCACAAGCTTCAGAATTCCATCTGCGGCATTCACAAGACCGTCGGAAATATCAATATTGCCACCACAAAGCTCTACAATCATTCCTACTTTGAGCTCCAAGGTTGAGGACAATCCTACTGTGTTTTGTGGGTTGTTTGTAACAACTAGTTTTTTTGAGCAAGTTTTATGGTACTTGTCTCTCGCATGGATTATGTATGCGTGAGTAGGCAATTCCTAAAAAACAAGTCGATTATGTGAGTCTTTCAAGTTGTTGGTGAAGTATAAATGGGGTGTTGTCAATTTGTCAAAGACGTTGTTGGTATGGTTGGTATTCAAGAGCAACAAATCCTCGGCTGTGTGTTTTGCTTTGCGTATTCTATTGAGAATGGTAATGAAGTCATTATCTGATTGACGCATTGTTTTCGTGAGCTCGTGGCATTTTATATAGGTAAGCCAGAATGAAGGCGAGAGCAGTTGCATAGAATCCTATGGCTCGCTAAATATCCAACGATCTCGAACTGGGCTTGCCTGACACAGGTCACCGCAGAAGATGACATCTAGACCACCGAATGGTTCTATGTGATTGTGCTTAATTGATCGTAGTCTTGTGTCTATGATACGCAAGAGTCTATTCCCAATCAAAGATGCCTCATCAAACACAACAAGCTTGAGGTTTCTATACAGTTGCGAGAGTTCGACAAGGCTCTCAGAAGAAAGAGAAACATTTGGTTGGAAGACAAGGGGCAAATGCAATGCTGAGTGAATCGTTGTCCCTCCAAGGTTGAAAGCTGCTTTTCCTGTATATGCCATTAGCAATGTTGAGGGAAGATGTACATCTAATTCAAGGGAGGCATTGTAGTGACGAATCAAGCCTTGCACGATTGTTTGCAAAGTGAAAGTTTTCCCCGTGCCTGCACCACCAGTCAAAAAGAGATGGATTGGTTGAGTTGGTTGCAAGCGTTTTCTAATCATAATGTCGTCAAAAAGGGAACGTTGCTCGATGTTCAACTTGGAAACAAGTGAGTGATACTCCTTGTTGCACAATGCCAATTTTCGAAATGTTGGTAAGGATCTTGTAGTGGGCTTGGTTGGTTGAATATCAAGTGCCAACTCATATTTGTATGACTCGCCAGGCTTAGATCTTGAGGATGAGGGCAATGAAAGTGTGTTTGAGGTTGTTGCACGAAGTTCTAGCTTACAATATTTTTGATGATTGTCATCTATAATTGCATAGTTTGTGGTAAATTTGTCTTTCCAACAATCAACACTTGTCTCAAAGGTTTTCTCATCGCCCGTAAATGGAAGAAACAATAAGCAAAGCTCATGGAAATGTCTCTCTGCATCCTTCTCTAGAATGAAGCTAGCATATTGTATGACTCAATGGTTCTTAGACTTGCGGGTAGAGCCACGCACGCACCGGTAGTTGCTTGCATAATCAGCCAAACATATGTGTGCAAGGTTGTCTAGACGATGGGTGTACTTGGTGACAATATCGTCAAAGAAAATGTTAGAATCATCAGGATTCAAAGTATTCAATGCAGCTCTTCTTTTCAACAACAATGTGCGTTGGCTTTTGAAATCTGCATTGATGAACACGAATTGTCTACTCGCACTATGTAAAGGCAATGAAAGAGAAATATATGTGGCTTGCTGTGATGTCATCTCTTGTGTATTGATCAAAGCACCGCCAATTTTTTTCAACCGATCCAACGTTGACACACTTGTCTTCTTGCAATCTTGCAATATGTGCTTGATTGTTTTGCTTGTGGTTGAATCGTTTTTAGTCATGTATGATGTGCAATATGCAGCAGCGCCATGGCTATTGAATATAAATTGAATGTCAATGTTTGCATCCCATAGACTACACAACTCTTTGTTGAAATTGTTTATGTAAATGTCTTTTGGATGTCTTTTCAAGAGTAGTGTTGGCTCTGTGATGCTCACTGAAAGGGACTTAATGTACACTTCTTCAGTCATTCCCAAAGAGGTCAACCATTCTTCGTATGATACTTTTGAATCATGTCCAAGAGCAAGCAATTGATCGTCAATGCACTTTTAGTAGGCTAACAATGCGTTTTTCTCCGTTTGCGCCACTGTGACTGGATATAGAATTATAGTTTGCTGGGAGGGTGGACGTGGGAAACCAAACCAGCAAAAGCTTTTACATTTTCTGCATGTTTTACGATGGTAGTGGGCTTGCACACTTCTAAGAGACTCTTCCAACAAATTCTTGTCAGTAGCAATATGTGTGTCGATAAAATGTATTGTATCATTATCCGACGCTACACCAAAGAGAGGTGCATGTTCTACCCAAAGCAATCCATGATCATGCTGACTTCCTCTATTTTGAAACTCGGTCACAAAAAAATAATCCCTCAACTCACCAAGGATGGCATTGTTGCGTTTCAACTCTGTTTTCATTGCTTGAAATCTATGGACATAGTAGTGCACTGTTGTTACAGGATCAGAACGTACAAGTGCACGGATGAATGAGGCCTTGGTTGGGTAATCTGTTTCTTTAATATGAGGATTCAATGCACACAAACATTTTTTCAAAGGGTCCCATCTTTGCTTAGCACATGAAAATGTTACAAAGAAAGTCGGCTGGCCCAATTGACGAATCATTGCAAACACGTTTCGCTTAAGCTTCACCTTGTAATCGATTGAAGTGCGCAGTGATTGGAAGTCGTGGTACCCTAGGTCGGATGAAAGTAGCTGCTCTATGTTAGTGCTAGCTTCTAGCTTGAACATCTTTTGCTTGTAATTGCTTGCCACAAAGTTTTCCCTTGCGTAAGCGTACTCATATAGATCCAAGCACTTTCGCAATAATAATTTTCATTGTTTTGAAGAACAAATTTTCAATGTTTCTTGCAAATCGTCTATCTACATTTTTAAGCTCCCATTGTGCTAATTTTTGGTATTTTTTCTTCGCCAACACATGATACTTTCTTCTTTGACCAAAAAACAATGTTGGGAATGACAACTCCTCACAAGATTCATCATCAAAAATTCTCAGAGGGCTGAATCCCTCACAAGGCGCTACACTTGCAACTTGTGAATTATGGTCCACAACTTGTTGAGCGGAGTAGATACCGTGCACCAAAGTGTCCGTAGAATCATCCTCGTCTTCAACATCTTCTTGGTGTGGACTGCGACACACATCTGCATGGATTGTGAAACTAGATGACCAAGACATATCCTTAGAAACACCATGCTCAATGTACAAGGGAGTACTCAATAGGTCAACCAAAGCTTGAAGCACACAGTTTGGCCGCACAATGCCACCACTTTAATCATACCACAAAGAGGTGCTTGATAAAAAACCACAAAATCAACATAAAACAAGTAAAAAACATTTTAGTCAGCAAAAAGAGAAGTGATCTCTATAGCCTTTGCCTTTTGGGCAGGCCAAAAATTGTAAGAAATTTAAAAACTTGTATGCCCTTCCATTTTTATGTAGAAAGAAAAAGGGTGGTTCCCTCGAAAATGAAAAGTACAGTTGATAGGAATGCTTAAAAAATGAAAGGTCTTTTGTATCTTTTAAAGACTTACAAGGCGCACACACTTTGGGGGTTGGCCATTTATTGGGACACCCCACATTGCCCCGGCAGACGATTGTCCCATGGAGTTATCCCTCCAGGCTCTCCCTCTCAACCTTGATGCAACCACAGGTGCTCTGACAATTTTTACAATTTAAAATTTGATATGACATACAATTTGACAAGGTCGATTTTATTTTGCCATGACATTTGTATGTCACCAGAGCATCCGTTAGCTATAAGCATAGAAGCTCCATCATGTTTTATTCTTACGATGTCTTTATGTGAAGCAAGGCTTCAACTTTAGGCATATTGCATAGACGTGTCCAAAGTTTGCAATATGCTATCAGTATACAAACTTGGGGGACTTTGCAACGTGTCTAAATTGTCCCTCATTGGGTGGCGCCAAGGGCCAGGCCAAGGGGATACAGGGTACATACGACAGCTCTAAGTATATCAAAGTACATGGCTATGAGCTAGAAACAAGCAACAACAACAACATCAGACACAAATTCACTCTCAAGTGAGCCTTTACTTCTAAACTTTGAGACAAGTGGCCATAAAGGGGCAACAAGGTTAGACAATTTCAAGTTATTCTTATTTTTCTGTGTTTTAGCCTTTACTTTGGAAAAGATCTTCTGCTTTGCAAAGCAACATGCTTTGAAGGCCATCATGAGAAGCAAGGCTTCTAACCCATGCCAAGATACCTCTCATTGACTTAGGATCAAAGGCACTGGTAGACAACTTTGGGGCATTAGCAATTTACGGATATAAGCTCACACTTTACGTTTGGCAATGTCGAATTGTGATGTATACATGCCAGTGTAGATTGTGCAAGGCACTTACGATATCGGCTTTGACACAAGAACATGTTGCATCATGTAAGCCCACATAGGGTAATTGTCCGCTTCCAATATGTCCTCAACAACAAACATCTTGAACACATCTATGTTGTTGTTGGCCATGGCGAATGCCTGCACAACATGATGTGAAAACTGCCCGAAAAGAGGAGAAATGAAACGGGAACAACACATACTATATAGCACAAACCATTGAAGGCTGTAAGGGACCTGTTATGCAAAAAATGACACTCACAAAAATTTTGCACAAAACGGCAAAATAGTATGTGCAACTCTGCATGTAGTGGAAACGGAGGCCAAAATGAGCCTGAATAAGAAATCTAAACAAACTGAGCTTTGTGAGTCATCCCAAAAAAAAAACGACCTGTGAGCGCTCACCAAAGCTCATAGAAATCGGAGAGAAAGTGAGCAGACGTGTGGTGGAGCTACTGGCGACTAAGCCCGGGAGGATGCAACTTACTCTGATACAAATTGTTGGAATTAGGGTTGCAAGAAAACACACACAGGTTGGAGAAGATGAAGGAAGCTCAAGGCACACAACACAGAGTGTATTACTTAGTGTGCAATGGAAAGATAGATAGCCCTAGAATGATGGGCATATATACAATGCACGGAGGAAAAAACCTCCTAGTGAGGGAAAAATGCCCCGGCCGTTCTAAGTGTGTTCACACACATCACTACCACATGTATATGGTAACAGTGTCTTGAAACACTAGAGCATCATGTTTTCCTTCCAACTTTTTGGATTTAATTTGTGAGGCTAAAGACTAAGTCATGAAGTGTTTCTCATAGAGGATTTTGCTTCTAAGGAGTAAAATGAAAATGCAGATTTTTTATATGTGAATATAAGCATTATACTTAGAGATCAATCAAATTGGGTGAATACCAAGAATGTACATAATCTTTTGGGCATCCAATGTCTCATAAATCAAGCCGCTTTTCAAAATTTTGTCATGCATAATTTATCAAGAATATATCTTGTCACAAGAAAACACTACGTAAATGAATTAGCTATGATTTATTGAAGTTGATAGAAAGTTTCAAAGTTACATTAAATTTTGTAGTTTATATCTCTCAAGTGAAAAAGGAAACTTTTAGTGAGTGTCGTCTTGAAATATATGAATATATCATATCTATAGCTCGCATAAACAACTACAATTTTTGCTAATGTATTACATGGATAGTTTACATTTCTATAGAACATGAAGACTCTTCAGATTATACAAACAGAATGTTTTACTTTTTATATAATCCCATGCATGAAACTCCTAGCTTAATATGACTTTATACAACTTTTAACTAATTTTTTAATGGAATTAAACATAGATAATATGGGGCTAGCATAGGTAAGCTATCTACATTTTTTTCTTGGGCCTGGGCATTTTCTTCTAACCTTATTGTACCTATCCTTTATATTCATTAACATGTAGTTTTGTGTGAGCACTCTTTAGGGGCCCAATTATTTATCAGGATAAGCTCAAAAGTATAAGGAGACATATTTTAAAAACTCTATTATAAGTTTATAAAAGACCCTTTAAAAAAATTTAGGAGATTTTTGTTTAAATTTGCCTTGGCATTTTATTCTAAACCTTGAAAGAAGGACACTTAATTGTCTTGTTTTGGTACCAAACTAATGATAAGATTCTTTGAAATGTCTTGGAACTCACGCGGTCAAACTTTTACTTGTCAAAGAACCTCTCTTCTTTCCACTCAAACTTAGATCCTCTCCATTTTCCTCTCCTTGGGTTGCTTCAACTTTCTTGAGGGTAGCAACTATCTTACATGCACCAAAAATGAAATAAAGTGAGCTCTACGTAAAGAAATTGATAGTAATGGCTTGCCATGCAATGAAAAAGAAAGCATCATGATAGCTTACCATATGCGTTATCTACCACATTTGATCCTAAATCCATAGAACTCTCATTTGAGTACTGTTGATTAAAAAGAAGGTACAAAGTGTCATAAAAATATCTTGGAAGCTCCCTTGCTTCTCTTTCGTCTCCATCCATTTGCGACCATGAAGAAAGATCTAACGCCACCACCCTATTCCAATCTCTAATGCATTTGAATTTTAAAAACACATTGTCCCACTTATCCATGCATGAAGAATCATTCTTGTTATACCCACCTCAAAGAAATATGTAGCCACTTTGCTTCACTTGAAATCATCTTTGTAGCCCTAGTGCTTTCTTTTCAAAGAATGGCATCCATAAGCATGCAAAATTCCTCCAAAGTCCAAACACTACAATTTGTGGCCACTTGACCCTTAATTTACTTCTTGCAACGTGTTTGCTCTGAATTGGCTTTCTTCTTGCCACAATTTGATGTCATCTTCTTGGGATTGAGCTCGTTGTGAAATTATTCTTATGATACATAACAACATGTGTTGGGCAAAGCGTTAGTGGATGCTAGCTTTTTGGACTTGGCACTCACTTGATGGTGTCAATGTGGAAATGGAGCCTCTGGGATGGGTTGGAGAGCAAAGCACGCGATACATGTGGGACCAGGGAAATCCTTCCTCAATTCCATCTTTTTCTTCATAAAAAATGGAATAATTCAAATTAAAGCCCATTGTATAGATGATCAGAACAATGCACAAGACAAAAAGTTGACACGTCACGATAAAGTACACATATGTTTGTGTGAGAGAAAAAAATAGGAAAGAAGGAAAACCTTTTATATTATGTGATATTTAGTTTGTGTGTGTGTGTGTGTGTGTGTGTGTCTGAGAGAGAGAGAGAGAGAGAGAGAGAGAGAGAGAGAGAGAGGATTGTTGGTGTGAAGAGTTTTTCAATTAAAGAAGGAAAGAGAAGAAATGGAACGCTAAAGAAAGATATGAACCCAATGTCCTTTGTAAATTTCACAATTTGGAAGGAAAAGGGATCGCCTGAAAAAGGACAATAGAAAATTATTTCATTCATTTTCTTTTAATGCTTTGGAGGAGAAGAAGATCAAGGCTGCACATAGAAAAGAGTGAAAACATCATGGAGTTTGGAGATTTAGAAGTGTTGGAATTAGGGTTGCAGGGATGCACACATAGCTTGGAGAAGATGAAGAAGCTCAAGACATGCAACAAAGAATATATTGCTTAGTGCACAAATAGAAAGATAAAATAGCCCTAGAGTGACGGGCGTATATACAATGCACGGGGGGAAAAACCTCCTAGTGAGGGAAAAAGTGATTGGAAGTCCTAAGTGTATTCACACACATCACTACCACATATATGGTAACCAATCCCCTCGGGTGATGCAATGGACAAGAGTTGGCATATAGTGTATAAGGAAGTGCCATGCCCTAAGGACATGATTAATCCACAAAGGGAAGGAAACCCAAAGCTTTGAAGAGCTTTGAACTTCTCACAAGGCAATGCCTTTGTGAGAAAATCTGCAAGGTTATCACGTGTCAATCAAAAAGCCAAGTTGATCTCTCCTCTTGAGAGTATTCCCTTGACATAGTGATAATACACTTCAATTGCTTTGTGCAAGCATAAAAAACTGGGTTCCTCACAATTTCTAGTGCACTTTGACTATCAATCTAGATGATGTTGGCAGTGTCCTATCCAACTCCCAAATCACCCATCAGGCATCCGAGCCATACACACTCAACCGTAGTTGTGAAGACTACCTTGTACTTAAATTCACAACTGGAAGTGACCATAGTAGGTTACTTCTTCCTCGACCAAAATATACATGAACTACCGAGCATGAAACAAAAACCACTCGTGGAAACTCATGGGTCATAACAACTCTAAGAACCCCAGGAGTCTGCTTACAAGATCCACATCCCTACCACCCTATATATCGATTGTATGGCTCATAGCTAGTCTAATTGGATCCTCAATCCACATTTCTAAGTTGTTTAGGCCCTTGGCCTAGGTCCGTGACCCCTTGGGTTTCCCTTGGCCTTACATTACTCCCCCCTTGGAGAAGTGTTTTCATCCTCAAAAACATAATCGAGAAACTTCTTCATTAGAACACTAATGTTTTCTCAAGTGGCACCTTGTTCAGATCGGTCTTTCCACTTGACTAAAACTTGTTGACGTACATGATGACAAGTTCGTAAATCATGATAGTCTAAGATGTGTTCAGGGTCATGCGATTGTACTGGAGGTTCAATGAAATCAACCAAAATCTGTTGGTCAATGACATTGTCATCCCCATGCAAGTGTTTGTGTAAACTACTTAGATAAAACATTGGATGTATATGAGAGTGCAAAGTTAATGAGAGTTTGTAGGCTCGATCACCACCTCGCTTGAGTATCTTGAAAGACACACAATATCCAAGAGATTATTTAGGTGTTGGCCTGATTTTCAAACTTTTTGAATGCTCTAGTACACACAAGAAGGCCTCTTCCCCTTCCATGAAGGTAACTTGCCCACGTTTCTCATCAACATCTTTCTTATACTGCTTGTCGAACATTTTGACAAGCTAGTTTCAACATTTCTATATGGTCTTGGAGAAAATCTTTGACTGTTGGAGCTTTTCAGTTGCCAATCCCATCGTAACTGGTGACCTAGGTTGAAAAACATACATGAGCATGAAAGGACTAAATCTAAGCGTAACATGCTTAGCACTATTGTAAGCAAACTTGAGAATATGAAGATAGTCTTCCTAGTCTGATTGCTTTTTGCTAACGTATGCTCGTAGCATATCCTCTAGCACTTGATTGACTCTTTCAGTCTGACCATCCGTTTCAAGGTGATTTGTAGTACTTAGGAGGTTGAGTCATGTACCCAATCGCTTAAACATAGCCCTCCAAATGTGACTGTTAAACTTGGGATCACGATCATTCACAATGTTATTTGGCAACCCATACAACCTGTACAAATTTTCCACAAATAACTTGGTTGAAATAAACTTGCAAAGTTTAGTCAATTGGTGGTCTACGACCACCCAGATTGAGTGTTGACCTCGACTAGTGGTTGATAAACATGTTGGGGTAAAGGCGGTGTGCCTCTTATCCTTGTTGGACACGCCAGAGACGTCCAACCGCCCATTACTTGTACACATCTTATTCTTTACTAGATAGAAGAATAAGAGGCTCCCTCACACACACATTGTGCTGAGTTGCTCCACCCACATCCTATGTTCTCTCTCTCTCTCTCTCTCTCACACACACACACACACACACACACACACACACACACACACACACACACACACACACATATTCTTGCTCTCCGCACACGCACCGATTTGCGCACTCACAACTGGTATCACAGTTATGGCTTGGCGATGGTGGGTGGTAGCTTGCTCGCTCTCAACGGTGGATGGATCAAGAAAGCTTGGAAGGTTTGTGAGAATGAAATGGGAGCTTGTGATCTTAGTTGGGAGTGATGTATGCTCTTGTGGAAGCTCAAAAAAATGTGGTATATAGTGTGTATGTGAAGGTGCTGCCCTAAAAACTGTGTGCCCAGTAGCACTGTTTTCAGATTACATTTTCTCCTTATAAAAGACGAATGTTTGAAGTCTGTCCATTGAGCCCCTCTATTTCGATGTGGTCTACAACTCTGTAAAAGAATCTTTTTGCAAATTCCTTACCATTTTGCTGATATTCAGCTCAGACTAAATGTATACAAAAATTTCAGGTTTTCTGTTTTTGCCTAGTGTGCGAGTTTGATGTCCTTTTGGAAGCATGAAAGGTGCTTGAAGTTGAGTGCAAAAATTCTAAAATGAAGATGCAAATTCAGCTTGTGCAAAGCTTGTGGTTTGAGGTTTTTTTGATAGATGTGGGCAAAGAATCACGTAGGCGTCTACACACCATCAAAGTGGTCTCTTAAGAGACACGATTTTTCAAGCACACCGGTGGAACTTGAATACTTTATGTACAATACATTTCTTTCCATGCTTCTTATACATGAAGATCGAAAATCTTGATGTTGTTGAATCCACAGTTGAAACACATAGAAAGAGTTTCTTTACACACCACATCTTTGTTTATTAACCCTTGTTGTTGGTGCATTAAAATAAAGGACCAATATTACCTTTTGTAATATTCCACTTAATCACAACTCATTGCCAAAAAGTATAGATATACTCTTATTGAATTTATCCAAAGGGCCATTGTAAAAGAAGGGATCCCCATGTAGGCCTCTTGCAAAGGCTCGATGCTAGCAAGGCATGAATGTCTATGAGAGGAGGAACCGAGGGGGGATAAGAAGGTCAATGTCAAAGGTAGCAATGTTAAAGTCTAGGAAAGGCAAGTCATAGAGCCTTCAATAAGAAGAGATATCAGATACAAGATTTTTTTCATAGAGCACTTTGGGTGCTAAAAAAAGGCTAGACCAATAAACTCTATATTGGCAGGGGTGTACAAAGGGAAGAAAGTGCTTGTGGAAAGCTATAAAATTTTGGCATGCAAATTTCTCTAGCTTTTTAATCATGGCATCGGCCACTACATTATGATGGAAAGTCTATAGAATTTTTTGTGCTATTTGTGGTTTAGTTTCATTTTTAGTTAACCATCTAAAAGTAATGAAGAGCTTATTTGTTCAATATAGGTATTATCTATATCGACACAAGCAAAAACATCATATGTAACAACTTGTATCACAATTTGAATGGCCTATCTTTTGATATTTACATATCATTATTTTACAGAAGCACATAGCAAGGGATGCCAAATCATACAAAAATCACATGATTTCTTGAAGTAGCCTCTTTCTAGTAATCACCCTTTTCATCTTCTCCGTACTCACACATGTTTTCAAGGCATTCCCTCTCAACATAAATTAAACACTAGATAAAGTAATCTATCCTAAGGACAGGAATAAGTGGAGCTTTTATCAATATTGGCCTCAAACTCGGTATCAAGAATCTCATCATGCTTTTATGTAGAGACCTATGTAGCATGGCATGACATGGAAGCATCTACATGGTCCTATTCGACATATCATTCTATACTATATATAATGGAGCTTAAAATTTTTGAGGAAGGAGAGGGCCTTTAGGTGTCACTCTTAGGTGCACTTCAAAGAGTACTTTACAAAATGCTTCATTTCTATGAGCCTTGGAACTTGTGAACCTTTTCAGCTTTCAACTTCACAAAGTTAAAAAAGAAAAGGGGTTGACTTCACTTTCATTTTTAAGACATACTTTACTTTTACTTGTGAAAGGCAATTGAGGGTGGCTCAACTTTGTTTGCTTTCTAAAAGAAACCCTTAGTGTTGTGTTGGGTTAGCTAGACTTTCATTGTTTTCAATGCATGATGGAGATTTACCTTTCATTTCACATCCTGACCTATCTTTACTTTTCTTGCATTCTATTGTTTTAGAATGCTAAAGTGAAGCTTCACCTTGCATAATTTTAGTAAATTTTACACACACACACATATGTTTTTCTTTGCATTCTATTGTTTTAGAATGCTAAAGTGAAGCTTCACCTTGCATAATTCTAATAAATTCTATACAAACACACACATATATTAATTACTTCTTTTCATTTCACAACTTCACATGGCTTTACATTTCTTGCATTTTATAGCTTGATTCCAGTTAGTGTTAACGTTGAGAAAGTCTCTTTTATTAAGCGGCTGTTGATTGAGTTTTCTCCTCACAAAGAAGAAAACCAGAAATACTAGCAGAAATTTTGAGATTTGCAAAATTTTTCGACGACTTTCTCACATATTTCATCGGTTTTTCTTCCGTTTACCATGGTTTGCAGCTAGTTAGTTTCGAGTTTCAATCGGCTCAAGAGTAAGCTGAGGCAATCCTTTCCCAAACAATGATACCAGTTTAATTCAACCTAACAATTTTATCACTTTCTTATTGTTTTTGAAAGCCGTCGTGACCCTTTCACTTGTTATTTCACATTTCATTTCACAGCCTCACATGTCTTGACTTTTCTTGCATTCTATAAATTAATTATAATCAATATTGAGAAAGTCTCTTTTATTAAACGGCCATTAGTTGCATTTCCTCCTCATAACCGAAAATACTAGCATAAATATGCAAGATTTTTGAACTATTTTCTCACATATTTAACCGTTTTACTTCCCTTTACCATGGTTTGCAACCGGCTAGTCTCAATTTTCAACAGACTCAAGGCTAAGCTAAGGAAATCCTTTCCCAAAGACCGAATCCAGTTCAACTCAACCTAATGACTTTATCACTTTCTTTTTTTTTAGAAAGCCATCATGACTCTTTCACTTGTTTTTTGAAGGCCAATGGCCATAAAAATTAAGGAATTGTTTGTATGTACATTAGCAAAATTTTAGCGGTTTACTTCAAGGAAAACTTGGAATGTAGCTAAGATTTTGCAATTTTAGACCGTTAAAAAATATACTAAACCCCAGTTTTTATTGAACACCAGCCTTGAACATTCCCAAAATAGAAGGGTACGTGTGTGTGTGTGTGTGTGTGTGTGTGTGTGTGTGTGAGAGAGAGAGAGAGAGAGAGAGAGAGAGAGAGAGAGAGAGAGAGGCGGGCGGGGGGTCTTTTAGAGGGCACCAAATCTTTTTTCTTGATCGAAGTAAGTAAGTATGGGACACAATAAAACCTCTTTCGATTTTTAGCTCAAATTTTGAAGAATTGATGATATTTTTACTGAAACTTGCAAAATTTTGTTGGTTTTCTTCAAGGTAAGTTTGGGATCTATCTGGAATTTTACAATTTAAGATGGTTAAAAACACAATAAACCTCGGTTTTTTGCAAACACTGATTTTGAATAGTCCCAAAATGGAAGGGGATTGTAGTTGTAGAAAAGTTGGATGCTTAGCACATCCAAGATTACATGCTTTGCGAAGAGAGGAGGGAAGCACCTATTGAAAATCTATTACATCCTCATGCACGAACCTAGCATGAGAGAGAGAGAGAGAGAGAGAGAGAGAGAGAGAGAGAGAGAGAGAGAGAGAGAGATGAGCCCTGGAAGCATAACACTGCTCGATGAAGGGTGACTCTATTTTTCCTCTTGAAGGCGATTTGAAGAGTGGCTTTAATTGTCCCTTTGAATGCCATAAAGAAACCCCTCTTTTTTTTCTACACAAATCCACATGGAGCCCTCAAATTTGAAGGGTTACTCTATATTGAAAGTTTATCATTTTAAATATTTATAACAATACTCTGAAGGGTTAATATGTTAAAATCACCACCTGTACATAAGCCTCATGCCAGAGAAATTACCATTGCCATAAGGAGAAAACGCAATCGACCATACCAGTTCACAAGGCAGCTATCTACAAGGAAGCGTAACCCATAACCATGTATATGTATTGGTGCCACAAGGCCATCTCATCACATTGAGGAACATTGTGCTCATATGAACACGGACCATGAACCATACAAAGAAAAAGGAGAAGAAGACGTGAGAATAGCACATGCTAAGCTCCACACTTAGGCAATGTTCATCAAAACCCTTGTGCTAGGCACCTACACACATAGCTATTCTACTAACCTCGCGGACGTGCACACTACATGCTACAACTTCACCAAAAGAGGCAAAGTCAGATAGATGGTCTCGCAGTCCGGACTGGCACCACATGTGCCTCGTGTGGGACAACATAAGCATGTAGCACGTGAGGTCTCAAATAGGGCTTGCTAAAAACATTTTTCATAATCAATCTAATTTACTAGGCTTGAAAAAAAAAAAATCGTACTCAAAGTAAAGAAGGGCACAATTAAAACTCTTTTGGTTTTTAGGCCAAAATTTGAGAATTTACCACTAAAACTTGCAAGACATTTCAAAAAAATTTCAATGCAGGCTTGGAATTTAGCCAAGAATTTTCAATTTTAGCTGGTTATAAATATAGTAAAACCTGGTTTTTTGCAAAAATTGGAAATGTATAAAGACAAATACATTTGAAGTGTGTGTGTGTGTGTGTGTGTGTGTGAGAGAGAGAGAGAGAGAGAGAGAGAGAGAGAGAGAGAGAGAGAGAGAGAGAGAGAATGCATGTGTAAGTGAGTGAGAGGGAGAGTACCATTCACTACAGCCTGTTGTCGGGGGATAATTATGCAAAAGCTGAGCCGGGAAGGCACCGGGCCCCTGGCTCTGAGAGGTGCGGGGAAAAGAGGTGCAATAGACACAATTAACGACAACAGTGTTCAAAACAAACAGTTCGCCTAATTCCAATTAATCAAAAGAATCCATGGTTAATCAATCACTAATGGATGCTTAATGCTCCTTACAAGATGAAACCTGGCTTAATCCAGGCGTTAATCAAGAAATTTAATAATGACCTGCTTTTACTGGCTTCTGCTTCTTCCCGTTATGGCATAGGAACTTCCGTCTTCCAACGGCCGTCTGATTTGGCTTAAGATTTATGGTTTAAATCCCATAATTGAATGGTTTAGGCTCGGCTAATGGTTTAAGATTAGGCTCAAAGATTAAGAATATAGAGATTAGGCTTCAATAAAGAAGCTTATTGCGATCCGCTTAAGCTTGGTTTGATTCGAATGCTTAGAATACGATTAGGATGGCTAATGGAGGTTAAGCTTGAGAAATTGAATGGCTAATCAATGCTTGAAAGCTTTGGCTTGGCTAAAAGGGATTAGGCTTAGAATTAGAAGCTCAAGATTAAGCTAAGCTCAATGAGATTAAGATTGCCTTCGCTTAGGCTTGGCTCGGTTGAAGAGATTAGGCATCAGCTTAGCTCCGTGGATCCTGCAGGCTTCAATTCCTTACTTGCTTTAATCCTTGACAAGCTTCTTCTCAAGCTTCGACCTCCATCTTTCTAGCTTGCATGCCTTGCCGAGAACGAGAGAGAGAGAGAGAGAGAGAGAGAGAGAGAGAGAGAGAGAGAAGCTTTGCCTTCTCCAAGCTTGCTTCGAGGATGAGAGGGAGAGAGTGGGAGCACTGCTTTCTGCCCTCGAGGACAAGAGCGAGAGAGAGGAAGCCCTTTTCCTGTTGCCCTTCGACTCCCTCTGCTTTCTTCTCTCGGAGAAAAAAAACTCAATGAGATGAGGAGGCCAAGAGCCGTCCCTTTCTTTATAGTTTGCATGGGCCTCCCCTCTTGCTAAAAAAAGCCCCTACCCATTAGCGATGTCACTAATGGGTACCTTCTCATGACGTGGCAGGCGGTGAATTTGAGCAGCACAGAATTTTCCGCTTTCGACACCAAAAAGGTGCACCTCAGCGAGCTGACGAATTTTCGTCTCCCGGTCGTTGCCGCCCGAGCAACACTGCGGCCTGCGCGAGCCAATTTCCCTTAGCGTTGCCTGCGACTTCTCTGCCTGCCATGCTTTTCTTCTCTTCGCACTCTTTTTAATTAGGGTCCCCATTGTTTAAATGGGCGGCCGGCCTTAATGGGCACCACATTAGGCACCCGTATTGGCAAAGCATTGCCAGGCACCGCATTGCCGAGCACGACAACTTCCTTCAGCAGCATTGCCAAGCACGACAACTTTTTTAGCAGTCCTTGACTAATATTATAGACTTTCATGCCCGTCTTATCTTCTCATATAATGCCACATGCCCTCAAGATGCCAGTTTAATTGATTATATTCGCGGGAAGACATCTCCTTTGCAATCGGAAAAAAAACCAACTCCTTGCTGAGCTGTGTCGGCTTCCTTGCAATCACTACATTCCAAAAGACGTCATTTTGGACATGATACTCCTCAAGCACTTACTACTCCCGCATCGGCCCACATTTGGCATACACATCGGCATCGCACTGCATTAAGCCAAATGAATGTGACTGATCAGGGCAACTAGGGCGGTTCGAACCCGGCCCCCGACGATACTTTAACAACCAATAACTTGGCAACCGTAAATTCGATCACTGATCTAAAAAGACCGACACACTCCTCAGAGTGAGCACTTCAGGCCCGTACATTCATTTCAATTCTGTCACCTTAGCTGCAGTTGCCCAATCCGGTACGGATATGCAATCGACTTGAACTTTAAGCTGCCATAACTTCTTCACCGTAGCTCCAATCGACGAGCCGTAAAGATAGACTGGTAGAGTACATCGAGTACTTCAACTTTGATTAATAAAATCCCAACTATGACCACTGCAAGCATACTCACTGTTTAGCATTACCAAGACATCTTCTGGTCCTTAGAGCCCCATCTGGTACACTTTTAGCTTATAAATTGGCTTGTTAGTAAGCCCTTATAACTGCTGATAAACCATGCAGGATTCAAATACTCTTGATCAGCATTCCTTTGCTCATTTTCTTGCCATGGGAGCGGAGCGGCACGACACTGTGTGTGTGTGTGTGTGTCTATGAGAGAGAGAGAGAGAGAGAGAGAGAGAGAGAGAGAGAGAGAGAGGGGGTGGGAGGGCTCTCACACTAGCACTAGAGAGAGAGGGGAGGGAGAATAAGCATTGGTTTTACAATCAGCAATCGACAAAGCGACAATCGAGAATAAAAAATAAAAAATCAACATTGACATCTACAAAATTGATAATATAAAAAATTGAGAGTTGAAGCAATTTGGAAAGTTAAAGACAAATTTAAGGCAAAATATGTGCAAGCCCAAGGTAGGAGCATACCTCAAAGGTGGATGACGAGAGGGAACTCCGACAATTCTCGGCTATTTTTGAAGGTTTTTACACTAGATTTCTTTGAGCTTTGTGAGTGCTCTTGCCTTTGGGTTGACTTGGAATTCGAAAGTGAATCTCGAAATTTGTAAGTGGGATTGTACTAAATCTAGGTTTTCTCGAGCGTTTAAAGACAAATTAGAATTTTGGAGGCAAATCTCAAAATGTTGTAAGGGGGTTACACTAAATTAAGTTGAAACATGGTGGTTTCTCCTAAAAACTTAGAAAACTTGCATATGAGAAATTTTAGGGGCAACTTGATTATATTTGAAGGCTTTTACACTCAATCTCTCTATACTTTGTAGGTTTCCTCACCTTCAAATATATAATTTAGAGATAAATTTCAAAATCCGTAGGTGGGACTATCTTAAATTGAGGATTTTTCAAGCATTTGGCTGTACCATATCTTTTTTCAAACATTTTAGAGGCAAATTTACTATATTTGAAGGTTTTTGCCCTAAACTTCTCGGCACTTTGTAGATTCTCTAAACATTAATTTATGTTCTCTAACTTTTGTAGTTTTCTTTTTTTCTTAAGAGCTTGATTTGAATTAACTAAAAAAGAATATATGTAGACCTTGGCATATCCTTTGCACGGGGATCTCCAACCAATACAACACATGCACACTGTGACCCGAAACATACCTGAACATTTTTGCAAGTACAATGTATTTGTATCAAGGACTTATCTTCTTCTTCTCGGCAAGCCGCTTCCTCCTGCTTGATAAAAGCCATTCACAATTAGAGATAAATCTCATAAAAATTAGATGGGATTATACTGAACCTAAGTTGTGGGCATCCTAACATTCAAATTAAATCTTACGAGCGTGTGGCCCTTCCTATGGGGAGAGAGAGAGAGAGAGAGAGAGAGAGAGAGAGAGAGAGAGAGAGAGAGAGAGACTCTTTTCTTGGCACCCAATCCATTCTCTTTCTTTCTTTGCCTTGGTCCCCCTTCCCCCCCCCCCTTTCCAAGCCCTTTCCTTATGTTGCGTGGCAAGGGCCTTCAAGGTACATTAGATATAGTCGAGAAAAATTGTAGGTGGGATTATACTAAACCTAGGTGTTTCTTGAGCACTTGGATACACAATAGAGTTTTGCTTTTATTCAATAGTCCATTATCTGTACTCTTTTATAATGGAATTTGAAAAATTATAGGAAGGAGAGGGTCTCCACGTGTTGTTTTTTGGTTGATTTGCATGGCCTGTTGGGTCAACACCGAAATTGAGTTGTTGAGTCCCTGTTTGGTTGTCCTCCTTACCTTAGACACATTAAAGAGCCTTTGAAAATTGAGTGAAGTAGTTTAGATTCTATGCGATTCTATCCTTTTTCAACGACTTACAATAGTCAAAATTGTACGCCTGACAACATGTTGTCAATGTGTGTGTGTGTGTGTGTGTGTGTGTGTGAGAGAGAGAGAGAGAGAGAGAGAGAGAGAGAGAGAGCTCTGCCACTAGCAAGTAGACATAGAAAGAGAAAGAGTGAGGTAGCTCATCGGGACCAAGACCAAGACCTTGATTAGCGTAGAGGCGAATAGGGGACAAGCACTATCCATTGGTGGGGAGTGCTCGGTAGTAGAAGATGGGTGCTCAAGGCAATAGGTGTGCATGGGTTTGCTTGAGTTTGGTATGGTAGCTACTAATGATCATGTAGAGGACATGGGACAAGCACTGTCCACTGGTGGGGAGTGCTTGGTAGTAGAAGATGGGTGCTCAAGGCAATAGGTGTGTATGGGTTTGCTTGAGTTTGGTATGGTAGCTACTAATGATCATGTAGAGGACATGGGACAAGCACTGTCCATTGGTGGGGAGTGCTTGGTAGTAGAAGATGGGTGCTCAAGGAAATAGGTGTGCATGGGTTTGCTTGAGTTTGGTATGGTAGCAAGAGAGTAAAGAGCTAATGGCTTAGGTGGGAGCAGTTGTAGCCACGACTTGGACTGAATGTGTGTGTGTGTGGGTGTGTGTGTGTGTGTGTGTGTGTGTGTGTGTGTGTGTGTGAGAGAGAGAGAGAGAGAGAGAGAGAGAGAGAGAGAGAGAGAGAGAGATGTAGGAGCCCAATTTGTCCAAACTTAGGGGACACATTCTTCTCCATGCTATGTCTCACCGCCCCATCAACAACGATGACACTTCCCTTTACATTAGAGCAATGTGGGGACTGATGTATTGAGAGATATTTACTGCAGGTTATGATGGTGATGTAGTAATTGAAGCAAAAAGTTAAAATGGGTCCTTTTCTTGCAACGGTGAATACAAAAAGACCTTAATTGGGGATGCAAGGATGCAGATCATCTTAGCATTGGATGCATTTGGGCTTCTTCTATGGCTAGCATTTGTTTGAGATTCTAGGAGCCATTGCCGCCGAGTACTTTAGATTCACATATTTGGAGAAGCTGTAGATGTGTTACATCTATCCCAACGCATGTGTGGTGTGTGTGTGCGCGTGTGTGTGTGTGTGTGTGTGTGAGAGAGAGAGAGAGAGAGAGAGAGAGAGAGAGAGAGAGAGAGAGAGAACATAATTTTAAACAACATAGGAACAATCCAAAAAGGGACATTGGTGTGTGTGTGTGTGTGTGTGTGTGTGTGAGAGAGAGAGAGAGAGAGAGAGAGAGAGAGAGAGAGAGAGGCATTGTTATCTTCTCAGAGTGATTCCAAGGACTACAGTTTCATTCTCCTCATGGGCATGCAAACACACACACACACACACACACACCTACCTATATATGACTTCGTGTGTGTGTGTGTGTGTGCGAGAGAGAGAGAGAGAGAGAGAGAGAGAGAGAGAGAGAGAGAGAGAGAGAGATCCAATAACCATGCTTTTCTTGGCCGTAGTAGTGCGCGGGTCACATACTAGTATGTATTCAAAGCTTTTCTCACATCAACAGTTTGTTGCACTTCCATGGGAATTGAGTCGTACCCCACTTCAATATCCTATCCTTTAAAACCTACCAATATAATGTTGTTCTCATTTATATTTAAATTTTATTTTGAGACTTCTCACTTGTAGAACCTCCTTCTATCAAAAGACTATATTGGGGGCATTTTTGTGATGCAAGGCAAAAGGTCTAAAAAGAACATCTTTGATATGCAAGACTCTATGCTCACATCCCAACTGCCAACTAGAATTAAGCAACTTGGTGCATACATTGGTATGGGGTCATGCATGGGTATTGCATAATTTTCCACATCGAGTCACATTCATATTCAAGAGAAGCATGTGATCGGAAGCTAAGTACAATAAGTGTATTCTCACTCTCCCGCTTTTACGTCTAAAAGTAACTTGGTAATTTATTTGGTATCCCCTTGAGGCAAATTTTCTTTCGTGCATGTTCAAGATCTAAAATTTCACGAGCGATGGGATGGAGGCTTTACAAGATTACATGAGCTTTCACGACGGTAATGATTGTAGGGTTAATAAATGTACAATGCTATGGTGGTACTTTTAGTCATGAGAAAAAAAATGTGATCAACTTCGCTAATGGCGTATAAGAGTATGGAATGCCTAGGTGTAGCAACGCACTTGAGGCTACCTTGATAGAACTTGCCAAGAAAGACTATGCTAAACCCATAAGAATGTCTAACATAAGTGTTGCAATTTCTTTATATGCAATATTGCAACTAGGTGCTAGACTATGAAGCCAGATATGAAGCTATCTACGAGGAAGTATGGTATAATGTGTAGGTTTAGTACAAAGCAAAGGGAAAATCACCAAAATGCCTTCCTGAATTCTTGGTATACCTTTAAATTTCAAAAACTTTGTGATTTTGGGCAAATTTTGCCAAGTTTCCAAAAATAATTGTGAACTTCTTGATATTTTACGAGTGTACCCTGTCAATTTCACAAACATCTACACATTTTCATAAGGAAATTGGTGCTTTCTTAAAAAAATAAAATAGACCTACATTTTCACTTCTATTATGGGCTTGTGGGATAAATCGTTCATTACTGATGGACATAGATGGCAATGTTTGTGGAGCTAATTGGTGCAAGTGTGTCTGCACCATTCTAAGAAATGCTTTGCTTAAGACGCATCTCTTGAGATTCCAAGGAAAACGAAAGGCTAAACTAAATGAAGAGGAAAGGGGGACGGGACAACTAGCTGTGTTCGTGGCTATCAAGGTGAAGACGATCCCGCCTTAGCTGGGATGCCAAGTGCTAGACACCCTTTCCCCTCCTGCATGCTCATGGTGAGGGGCAAGTCGACGTGACGAGGGGGAGGACAAGTAGGGTCCCATTATTTTTATATTATTGGGGTCGCATAATGTACACTTGCGAGCAATGCTTGCGTTGGTTAGCACTAATGATGTTATTGGGATGCCTAGTTCGAATCAAACTCTCCCGTAAAAGTTTAGTCTAGATTGTGGAGAATGTGAAGAATCTTGAAGGTATCTGCGAAGATTCCAACTAATATAATTGACAAGGAGCGAAGTTACCTTGCTCGACATCAACTATGTGAAAAATTTGTGCAACCTATTCAAAATTAATAGAAGGGTATACTGGAAAAATTTAAATTATTAGGGCTTTTGGGAATTTCTACAAAATGGAATTATAATTCACAAAGGCGTCAACAATCTTCTAAGATTTTGCACTGTAAATTGAACTAGTTTTGATTTTACTACTCTCAATGTGATTGTAAAGGAGGTAGATTCCGCCATGTTGCTCCGATCGCCATTCCCGCCCGCCCTCCTGCTAGCTTCACTCCTCCTGCTCTCACTTCACCTCACATCTGCCTCAGACTATAATCACAAGGTGCTTTTGTGTGTGTGTGTGTGTGTGTGTGTGAGAGAGAGAGAGAGAGAGAGAGAGAGAGACAGAGAGAGAGAGAGATTTTTCTGAAACGATTCTGGGTCTGTGTTGCAGTATGGGGACGAGGAAAAAGTTGTATTGTGGGTCAACAAGGTTGGTCCTTATTACAACCCTCAAGAGACGTACAATTACTACAGTCTGCCCTTTTGCAGCCCTAACGGAGAGATCCCAGGCCACAAATGGGGTGGACTTGGAGAAGTGCTGCAGGGAAATGAGTTGATCGATAGTCAAATCGACATCAAATTCAAGAGTAAGCTCCCCCCACAACACACACACACACACACACACACACACACACACACACACTCACACTTGTGAATCACCCTCACCCAAGCCAAAATCTTATGCATCGATTTAAATTGATATAAAATTCAGGGGTATGCTTTTTTGTCTGTACTAACAAACAATGTTATGGTTAGATTCATCTAGACATGTTCACCTTAACACATGTTCTACTTGCAAGCAAGTACTCACACTAAATACCATAGTTTGAATGATATGCTACTTCTTGGTATGAAGAAAGAGGAAACATGAAGATAAGCAAAAATGTACTTGAATGGATGAGCTAAAGAATTATGGAAAATTGCCTATGAGTACATATTCCTATCTTTTAGGGCTTCTTTCCCACGTGTGCTACAAGAAGTAAAATTACTAATAGGGAGAAGGATTTAGCAGATCTTGTGCCCGGAGCAAAGTTACATTTTAGACGACGACCTATCGTGTACCACCCACCGAACGAGCATAGGTAGCAACGTGCAAGTGTTAATCTGCAACTAGGGGCTGTGCACAAAGGGGAAAGCTAGCGCTATACAAAGGGAGAGAGATCGCATGCAAAACCATCGAGATCGTTCGTGACAGAAAAATGCTACAGAGAGAGAGACTACACGCAGAAACACTAGAGAGAGAGGGTGCCCAAAACGCTAGAAGCTTTGCTCACTAGATCACAACATGCCAAAAGTACAAGGGGTGTGTGTATATATAGGGCAATAGCAAAAATGCCCTACCCTGCTAGAAAACCCCTTGATCCTGAAAAATGGCTAAAATGCTAATAAATGTGTAAACTCACTAAAAGTGACGTGTAACACACATTTAGTAGCAGAAGTGCAGAACACTGGAGACTCTGATCCCGGGTTACCCTAGGAACATGGGTCCTGCTGTTGGAATTAGGGTTGAAGAGAAACACACACAGCTTGGAGAAGACGAAGGAAGCTCAAGGCACACAATAGAGAGTGTATTCCTTAGTGTGCAATGGAAAGATAGATAGCCCTAGAGTGATGGGCGTATATACAATGCACGGGGGAAAAAACCTCCTAAAGAGGGAAAAAATGCCCCGGCGGTCCTAGTGTGTTCACACACATCACTACCACATGTATATGGTAACAAATCCCCCCTGGAGTGATGCGGTGAACGAGAGCTGGCACATGAGTAAAGGGAAGTGCCATGCCCTGAGGACAGGATCAGTCCACAAAGGGGAGTAAACCCAAAGCTTTGCGGAAAGCTTCAAGCTTCTCACGAGACAATGCCTTTGTGAAAAGATCTGCAAGGTTGTCCTGTGTTGGCACATAAGCCAAGCTGATCTCTCCTGCTGAGAGCCTCTCCCTGACATAGTGGTAATGCACCTCAATGTGCTTTGTGCGAGCATGAAAAACTGGGTTCCTCGCAACTGCCAATGCGCTCTGACTGTCAGTGTAGATAGTGTTGGCAGTGTCCTGTCCAACACCCAAGTCAGCCATAAGGCGTCTGAGCCATACACACTCAACCGTAGCTGTGAAGACTGCCCTGTACTCAGCCTCACAACTCGAAGTGGCCACAGTAGGTTGCTTCTTGCTCAACCATGATATACATGAACTGCCAAGCATGAAACAAAAACCACTTGTGGACACTCGCGTGTCAAAACAACCAGCCCAATCTGAGTCCGAAAAAGCATGTAAGTCTGGCGGCAATGATCCCCCCTTGGGATAAAACAAGCCAAGATGTAAAGTGCCACTAAGGTAGCGGAAAATCCTCTTGACAGCCTGCCAATGCTTAGACCCTGGGCTATGCATAAATCTGCTGACCTGCGAGACTGCAAACTGAATATCTGGCCTCGTGTTGCATACATAAATGAGGCAGTCAACAGCAGTTTGGTAAAGAGTGACATCAGCAGGATCGCCAGCATCATGTAGACTCAACTTCAAACCTGTTTCCATGGGAGTGGCAATAGGTTTGCAATCCTCAAGTCCAAACTTACATAGCAATGTCTCTATGTAACTTTTCTGACACAAGGCAATACCACCATCACACTGCTTAAACTGTATACCCAAGTAATGATGCAACAGCCCCAAATCTTTCATCTTGAAAGTAGCATTCAAATCAGCCTTAAATTCAGCAATATGTCTCTCATTTGGTCCAGTGATCAGCAAATCATCAACATAAAGAACCACAATGAGAAATACATCATCCTCACGCTTTACATACAATGTGCTTTCTGTTGAACTGTTACGAAAGCCTCGTTTAACCAAATGAGTGTCAGCTTTCTCATACCAAGCACGAGGAGATTGCTTCAACCCATACAAAGCCTTCTTACATTTGCACACTTTGTCCTCTTGTCCTTTTATGACAAAACCGCGAGGCTGCGTTACATAAACTTCCTCAAATATGTCACCATTCAAGAAAGCAGTAACAATGTCTGATTGATGTACATCCCAACCAAAATGAGCTGCCAATGCACATAGAAAACGCACAGTAGTCATACGACAAGTGGGAGCAAAAGTCTCTTCATAATCTATGCCTTTTTGTTGTGCATAACCCTTTGCAACAAGTCGAGCCTTATGGCGATCGATCTCACCATCCGGCTTGCGTTTCAACTTGTAAACCCACTTCGTACCAATGGCCTTTTTGCCAGGAGGCAAATCACATAAAGTCCATGTGTCATTCTCTATAAGTGCATCATATTCTGATTTCATGGCAGCAATCCAATTTTCTGAATTGTGTGCTTCATCAAAAGACAGAGGCTCCTCAACATCATGTAAACTAGACACAGCCAAAGCATAACAATCTGATGCATAAGATGCATGGCGAGAGCCTGAACGAGTACGACTAGATAAAGGTGCATCCAATTTACTGTCACGCAAAGTGTGCACCAGCCATTTTGGCATACCTCTATCCTGCTCATTTTCAGCCCTTTCCTCATCAAGTACATCATGTACATCTGCATCAGTAATAGGCTGTTCTAAAACATTTTCAGAAACCCCCATAGGCTGTACATTTGCCTCATTGGAACTTACATTCGTATTTCCACCACTGAAAAGAGGCAACAAAGTGTCATAAATGTCCTGTGAGCTTACATTACTGTCTCTAGTACATGACAGCAAGGGTTGAACAGAATCTTCCACAAACACTACATCCCGTGAAACCAAAATACGTTTTGTTTGCGGATGATACAACCTGTAACCTTTGCTTTCAGCACTATAACCAACAAAAATACATTTGACAGCCTTATCATCCAATTTTCTGCGCTGCACTTGTGGCACCAAAGCATATGCCAAACAGCCAAAAACACGCATGTGCTCAATAGAAGGTTTTCTATCATGCCATGCTTCATATGGAGTAATAGACTGCAAAGCTTTCGTAGGACGCCTGTTAAGTACATAAGTGGCACACATGATGGCCTCAAGCCAAAAAGAATGCGGCAAAGCTTGACTTTTGACCATACATCGTGCCATTTCCGTTAGTGACCTGTTTTTCCTCTCAGCAACACCATTTTGCTGAGGTGTATAAGGCACTGTACATTGGTGTTTTATCCCACGACTAGCCAGAAATGCATTAAATTCATGAGACATATACTCCGCCCCTCGATCGGAACGGAGGGTGCCCATAGTACATTTTGAGACATTTTCAGCCATAGCCAAAAATTGTTTGAAGCACATAAAAACTTCGGACTTCGCTTTAAGCGGAAATACCCACGCATGCCTGGAGTAATCATCAATGAAAGTCACGAAGTACAGGTAATTGCCCAAGGACGGAGTTTGCATGGGCCCACAAACATCACTATGCACAAGCTGCAACCTGCATGTGGCCCTAACTGAACCATCCTTTGGAAACTTAGAACGCTGCATTTTACCCAGAATACAGCCTTCACAAACATGTTTGATAGGTGCTTCAAGAGGCGGCAAAGAAGCAACCATATCAGATTTCTGCAAACGCAGCAAACTGGCAAAATTCAGATGACCAAAACGTGCATGCCAAAGTTTTGCATCTGAAATAGCCCTTGAATCTGCAACAGCATTTGCAAAATTTTGTCCACACTTGTCATACAAAGTGAGCTTATACAGCCCACGGCACAAAAGCCCAGATGCAACAATTTCATCACCAAAACTGAGATCATGAACTGTACATCTGTCATCCACAAATTTGACTACAAGTCCAAGTCTAGCAAGTGCGGATACAGACAAGAGATTCTTCTTGATCCCAGGTACATAAAGTGCATCAACAAGTGTGAAGGAACTGCCATTAGCAGCAGTGAGCACAATCTTTCCAACTCCCTGAACTGGATAAGAGGCGTTGTTGGCACAAGTGACTGAATTCCCATGAGGGACAGACTCGAGAGAGGTAAACAATTCACGATGTGAGGTAATGTGCTTTGTAGCACCACTGTCGAAATACCACACATGTGAATCTGCAGCAACTGACAAGCATGCATCATGGACAGCAGGATTGTAAGTGCACTCTGCGCTAAAAGCCCATTCTGCATCAACATCAGCATCACAATCTCCTTTCACAGAAGACTCAACAATGGCTGCATTTGTAGTGGAACCAGCATTTGCAGTGGAACCACCCTCTTTCTTCTTAGCCTCTTTGGCCTTCAACTTAGGACACGACTTGATCAAGTGATCATTGGCTTTACAATAATGGCAACGCATTTTTTTTTGCCCTTATCACCAGAATTGCCAGACGAAGTGCTGCCAGCAGAAGCATTAGGAACAGAATTTTTGCCACTCGCAGCAGAACCATAAGAAGTGGCTGCATTACTGTTACCACCCTTTCTTTGAGAAGCAATAAAAGCCTGTTCAACTGCACGCTGCCTAGTCCTGTTTTTTTAGAAAGTGACTCTTGCAACAGCAATGTGCATAATGCATCAAACTTGACAACTTCAGGATTTCCTTGGGTCATCAGTCTCCAAGTACTAGCAAAAGTCTGGTAGGAATCTGGTAAGGCATCAAGAACAGTCTGCACAAGGGCAGCATTAGACACGACAACAGATTCAGCCATAGTTGGTTGCAGAAGATCCCCATTTTCAGCCCTCGAAAACGTAGCCAAAACAGTCATTTTCAGCCACCGAAACAGCCTCGAATTTCAGCAGATAGAAGACCACAGATTTCAGCCCTAAAGTCGTCGTCGTCACCACCGTTGTCGTCACCGACATAGTCCCAGGTTGCATCAGTCCATTCATCGTCATTGTACCACTTTTGTGCAATCAATAAGTAGACCACTCTCGCCGACGAGAGTGGGGCCTTCGGAGGAGGGTTTTACGTCTCTGGTGTCGTATCTCTCTTCTCTCTCTATCTCTTAGTCTCATTCACTTGCACGCACAGTGTCCATTCACTTTGTTTGTGATCGTAGCACTTTCCATTAAGAACGGAAGGCTCTCCCTTCCATAAGAACTAAAAGGAACCCTTGAGCACAGTTCGGAGCACTCATCTTGAGCAAAGCGCAAACAATCATTCCGCTGCACCTAACACACAAACTACTGACGTGTCAAGCCACTGAAGAACGGAGCCAACATGTAGATCCCGTTCTAGGGTCCTAAACCCTAATTGAAGAAGCAACTGAAGAAGAAGCAGCAACGGAAGAAGTTACCAACTTGCAAAGTCTTGCCGAGTGGCCTATTTTAAAGACGAATTCCCATCAACTTGCGAGACCCCGTTCGATGGGGCCCAAGTAACCTAAAGACATTGAAGTATAGCAGGACCGACAGACAGGCACACTCTCCAACTCTTGTGGAGAAGATGATGATGTGGTAGCTGTACGGATGCCCGCGATTTGTGCTCGCAATGCCACGTGGCATATTGTACATATGTCCACATTTTGCGCTGATTGAGTTGACTTGGTAGCCTGTATGGATTTCCGTGATTTACGCTGACAACTTTTAGTGCTAGTTTTTGGAACCAGATGCTTTTGAGTTTGAAAGCTTTTCTTGTAACTGCTTTTCATGGCCAAGGGTCTTTAAATATGAGCCAAGGGCTCATTCTTTGGCATGCTCCGCATAAGGTGTAGAGGATGGAGTACCGGCGATGTACTGAGTTCAAGCAATATAAAGAAATACTGAAAGGGGTGCCAAGGTTTGGGGCTAGTGCTCTGTGGGGTGGAACTCTGCCACTCCCCGTCTCGTGTGTCGTGCATCTATTTCAGTTTAATAGGCTTGCACTCGATGCAAAAGGTCCGTCCTCTTTCCAAATCCTATCAGGAGAACAAGGATAGTAGCTGCAACAACAACAAATGGAAAGCATCGGTTCATGTACTAGAACAAAAAGCAGAAGTGTGCGATCTGTTGTGACTAGTGAGGGTGATGATATTCTCTAGGTTCATCTTTCCTCTTGTAGTGGAGTTATGATAGAGATAGCTTGGATTAAGCTTTGTTTTGGTCTTGTCCGCATTGTTGGAGGGGAGTCGTTTCATTTGTCTCTTGGATTGAAGACGTTTTTTCTCCTGGATTGGGGATGTTAGTTTTGCTTTCGGATCGAGTGTGTTATGTCACTCCATCACTTTTCATAGCGCAAACGCAAACCCCAAAGGGAGGGTTGTTCGAATTTGTGGACTTTGATTTGTGGTTACAATTCTTGGTGTCTATTTTTGCTTGTCTACATGGAGCCTAGTTGGCAAAGTATCATGCGACTCATGTGTCTGATCCAATGTGTATTAGAGGATATGTGAGGTGGAGAGGGCCAATTGATTGGAGATAAAGCCAATAAGAGGGGTTGACCCATATTCCTAGGAGATGATTTTGGAGGTGTTTTGGACTCTTATACACTTGTATTACTGTTTACACCTTACACTAGTGACTACACACATGATGCCCTATATAAGGAGTAGCCTTGTACTCACATTTGCTAGCTCAATTACTCAAGTTCTAGGTTCATTTTGTTCGTCTACTTTGTGTCCATTGAGTTTTCACTTAATCATGAATGCTAGCCTAATCTATCCTCCCTAATTACTTCACCTTGACAGTTCCCTTGGCTGAAAGTAACTCCGTAGATATCTTCAATAGGCTGAATCTGATTCGGATAGCCAACCTATGAGTGAGAGAAGACTGAATATTAAGCCTTTTATGCAATAGTCTTGTAAGGTGCAGCGGAAGTGATGTTTGAACTTTGCTCAAGATGAGTGCTCCGAAGTGTGCTCAAGGTTTCTTTTGTTCTTATGGAAGGGAGAGCCTTCCGTTCTTAATGAGAGAGTGCAGTGATCACAAACAAAGTGAATGGACACTGTGCGTGCAAGTGTATGAGACTGAGAGATATAGAGGAAAGAGAATACGACACCAGAGACGTTGTAAAACCCTCCTCCGAAGGCCCCACTCTCGTTGGCGAGAGTGGTCTACTATTGATTGCACAAATTGGTACAAAGTGGATGCATGTGACTGATGCAAATCTAGGCTAGGTCGATGTCGACGACGGGGATGACGAGACCGATCTAAGGGCTGAAAACTGATGCTTTTGTACTACTGTCCAAAAACGCTACTGGCTGAAATCTGTCGCAGATTTGCTGCTGTCCCAAAAACGCTAATGGCTGCAAATCATTGGAACCAAAAACGCTGATATGGCTGGGTCTCTGATGGCTGAAATTTGCTGTTCCTTTAGGTGGTGAAAGGCTGAAATCTGCTGGTTCTTTATCTACTGAAAAACGCCATGCAAAGGGGGCGATTTGGGCTTCTGGAAAACGCCAGGGCTGAGGTGGTTTGGGCGATGGGTGCTTGATGAAAAAACGCTAAGTGATGAAGTTTCTGGCGATGGTATATTGCTGATGAAAACGCTAGCTGAAGGGGAGTCTTGCTTGGAGGGAAAACGCCACCAAGAGGGTTCTTGCTGAGAAGTTGCCTGTTGAGCAATGGTGCTCCTGTTGCCTCTTTTGCCAATTAGTGCTAGCCTAGGTTTGCTTATATACAAACTTACCCAATTTGCCCTACCTACTTTCCAACAAAAGTCACTTAAAAATAATAAGTGAAAAATGTCAAAAATAAGGAAAATAGGCTAAATGCACTGGAAAATTCCCCTGAAGGATTCTGATGGGAATGCTTATGATCATAATGTGTGCAACCAGAGGATATGCATCTATACTAAGTGCCTGGGCATGCACGGTCTGCGAACAGACTCACAAAAGTGCCAGAACGCTTTGAATCTAGAGTGAGTCGACTGACTGAACCCTTGTCGTGCTATAGCTTGTCCATCAACACATAGGGTTGGATGTGTCACGAGACAAGTCTATGTCGTACTGTCATAGGAATTTGGTAAGTAAGGAGGGCTTGTCTGAGTGTACCGTTTGCAAAGACTTCAACCATGTCTTCTATGGGCTGATTCTACTTTGGACAGCCAATATATGCGTGTGAGAGGACTGAAATCAGCTTTCTTTCTCAATAGTCTATGTCGCACCATAGCAGGAATTCGCTAAGGAGGGTCTTTTTGAGCGTACCGTTTGCAAAGGAGAGCACACACAAGCCTCTTTTCGCAGACCTTGGCCTCCTCTTGCACTATTCCGTAAACAGTCAGCAAGGGAGGTGGCGAGTCCTACAACCAAGGGCCTCTTGACTCACCTCACACGCTCATACATATAGGGTCATCCCTACGAGACTCTGAGAAGCCTATCCAAAGTAGATAATGAACCCGATTTGAGCGTGGTAACTCTTATGTACCCAAGACTCTAAGTGGTCCATACGAAGCAGATTGCCGTCAAGAAAGCACGAATCGATACAATCATAGGGTTGCTCAAATCATTGTCTCATTGCCAGGCCCTCGCTGTCCCTCTCCAAATGAGAAGAAGTTGTTAATGATGCTGCATTGACAACCCGACAGATCTTGTTTAGGTAGCATGTGCGTGTGCATGGATATGCACCACTAGCACAAGGTAGACTTGATGTAGCAGGCTGCAAGGGGGAATGGAGGAGGAAATGCTGGAGTAGAGAGACTAATAGCCAATGTAGGAGCAATAAGTGCTACCTCAAATGATATTTTGATTCCATTTTTTGAAAGTGAGAGCAATTATGAGCATTGATTTGGCTCTTACTGATAACAATGTTATATTACTTCCGCCAGCAGTGAATCCTAAAAAGAGTTACATCCGGAGAGCTTGAAAGGGAGCATCTCAAGGAAATAGCAAAATGACGAAAACGTCGGATAGATTTGTGTCAAGTGGACTGCATGAAGTTGTGTCAGGCGACCATATGATGCAGTTTCATGTGTACACATCAAGACGTGCAAGGATCGGTCTGTCTTCCAAGCTCCTGCCCTTCATTTATGATATTGGGTGTTGCTACTGTTATTGCTGAGAGATTGGAAGAAACTGCATATGTGGGATTTTTTTCTGCTACTTGACTTGTTTAAAGCTGCTACCAAAATTTAACACACTGCAGTCTTTTCTTTGCAGAGGATGTTGAACGAAGTCCCATATGCAGCATCAAAATGGATGCCTCAAAGGAAAGAGAGTTTAAGGATGCAATTGAAAACACATACTGGTTCGAGTTATTTATGGGTTTGTGATCAAATCTAGTGCTATTCTTGAGCAGTCATAATCTGAAATTTTTTTCTGCAAAATTTTTACTGACATTTTGTAAATTTCTATGTGCTTGGTCGGGATTGTGGCTGCATCGAAATCTCAGATGACCTTCCTCTGTGGGGTATGTAGTTTTCAAGCATAATCAGTAAGAGGCCTCAATTGGAAGTTAGTAAATTCGATGTACTTCTGGCACGAGATGATTGTTTCTTGTTGTCTTTGCTCATGCGTGTTGGGTCAAAGGGTAGAAAAAGAGCTATCTAGATGTTATGCAGAAACTGATGCCAACTTGTCATTGACCCACAGGTTTTGTGGGAGAGTACAATCCTGAAATGAAGGATGATTCAAAACATCTTCTTTACTCGCACAAAAATTTTCTTGTCAAATACAATCAAGATCAGGTGCGCGCTATGAGATGAACTAAAGCTTGTACGATATTAACTTTAAAGGAACACTCTTAGTATGGAAGCAAATGCTTTGTCTGGCAGATAATCCAAGTCAATATCACGCAAGACAGTCCACAAAGATTAATACCGGGAAAGAGTTTGGAACTCACATACTCAATTAGTTGGCAGGAGACAAACGTTCCATTTGCTAGACGGTTTGATGCCTATTTGGATTATCCGTTCTTTGAACATCAGGTGATGTTGATGCTTACCTCGTTCATGTTAATAATATCACCTACATGTCAATAGTTTCACAAGACATATATTTAACAACATGATTCGATGCTTGCTTTTATGCACTTCAGGGTTTCACCAACAAATGATTTGTTTTTAGGAAATTTAACATCCCCCCCCCCCCCCAACACACACACACAAAGCATATGGCTTGATGTTGAATTCTTTGAGAATAATCGAGACCGGAGGGATCGGTGTCTAATATCTGGCAGACATTAGGGTGAACATGGTAGAATGGCCGGTCATCTACAAAAGTAGGTCATAAGCCTCATTTGTGATGATGATCCCCACCCACATAGAGCTTATCTGGTCTTATTGATGTACGCAGTACGTCCCTCTGATGTTGAACTAGCAAGGGGTGCTGCCGGATGGTGGCTATGGTTGGGTGGATCGTCTGAAATGCGGCCATAGAGGGCCAGAGTAGCTCGGAGATCCTTCCCCTATTTTTCTCATGGTATCAGGGCCAGATGATTGCAAAAAAGTAGCGTTCTGTAGTACTAAGGCTTTATTTGAATTATGGTAGCCGGCCGTAAGCTGTTTCTCATCCTCTTCCCCTCCATCATCCGCATCACCACCATCATCATCATTGCAAATATCATTCTCCTCATCCTCATCAGCAGCATCATCAAATGCATCACCATGGGACCCCATAGCAACCCTAAGAGTGGTGGAAATCTCCTCTCCATGTATAAACTCTTGCAAAGCCAAAAGCCTCTCATCATCCTTATCCTCGTTGATCATGCGACTCACTACACCTTCACGCGGGAGACGGACTCTGTATACATAGATGGGATATATAGACGCTTGTGCATGGAGGAGCCAGGACGACCTTTGGAGGAGCTTACTACTATACTGACACAGACTTTACATGATGCAGCAGTAGAGGCATACCCACACACTCAGCCCGAGCAGAGACGCCGTTCTGGGAGCATGCCCCAGAATAGCTGGTATGATGCGGAATGCCGCGAGACTAGAGCTAGACTTCAGAGGGAGGTGCTTCTGGGAGACATCACTCATAGGCAGTCACAGATTGACTTCCGACGCCTAGTGCGGTGGAAGAAAAGGGCATTTTTGGCTCGACTAGAGCAGGACCTTTACCAGCTATTCTTGAGTAAGGACTCACGTGAGGCGTGGCGGCTCTTTCATGAGCAATCCCCCCCACCTGCCATTACCTCTACAGAGACTTGGGGCCAGTACGCATCATCTTTGTACACAGTTTCTGGACAGCCACCCCTCCCCGACCCCCCCGATCCATGCCCACACACATGTGCTTTTTTCACCACTGAGATGGTGAGGAAGGCCATTGACAGGATGAGGACTGGGAGAGCATATGATCATGATGGCTTAGTGGCTGAGCATTTCATGCATGCCAGAGATCTACTAGCAGAGCTTCTAACAGTTATGTTTAATCGTGCCATGTGTGAGGGCCTACCTGATACTTGGAGCCTTTCTACGATTGTACCCATCTTCAAGTCAGGAGACCCTATGGAGCCTGGGAATTATCGCACTATCATGATTGGACACACATTGGCACGATTGTACGCATCCATTCTTGAGCAGCAGCTGAGTAGATGGGTAGAGAGGGAAGGGATATGTGCAGCTGGGCAGGCAGGTTTCAAGAGAGGCTTTTCTACTCTTGACCATATCTTGACACTCAGAGCCATCATTGAGGAGGGCAGATCACATGGGAGACGGATCTATTGTAGCTTTGTGGACTTCCGCAAAGCATTTGACACAGTACCCAGAGCTAGATTGATGCGCAGATTACAGGAGATGGGAGTACCCACAGAACTCATTTGGGGGATCATGGCATTGTACAAGTCAGTAGTGGGGCATGTACGCACCCCAGAGGGTTTGTCCGCACCGGTTCACTCCACTATTGGTGTGAAGCAAGGCTGCCCGCTCTCTCCTACTCTATTTGGTATGTATGTGGATGAGGTTGCTGACTACATTGAGAGAGATGGTGATAGAGGTGCACAGCTGGCAGGGACATGGATTCCACTATTGCTCTATGCTGATGATATTGTGTTGATCTCCGACTCTCCAGAGGGGACGCAACGTCACTTGGATGCTCTGCATAGATTTGCCCACGAAAGTGGTTTGTCTGTCAACCTTGGTAAAACCAAGGTTATGGTATTTAATACCACCCCACAGTGGATCAGGAGGTCAGCGCCCGCATTCACATACGGCCAGGGGACGGTGGAGTACACAGATGCTTACACTTACCTTGGAGTTGTTTTTAGTGGACCAACAACCAACATTTTCACTGAGGAGAGCAGCAGAGACTAGATTGAACAGAGCCCATGCAACATTGGGCAGTTTGGAGAGGATGTGTTCACAGGTTCAGTTTCAGGAGCCTCGGACGAAGCTCTGGCTATTTGACACTTTAGTGGCGTCTGCATTGCTCTATGGAGCTAAGATATGGGGGCCTTCATTGGATCATCACGGGAGGACAGGTCACACTGATGGGTGGGGGGACATGGAGAAGCCTTTGGTCTCTATGATCTCACGGCTCATTAGAGCCAAGGCTTCAGTACCACGTGCCATTATCCGAGCAGAACTTGCTGCCCCCCCACTAGTAGTCGAGGCGCTTACCAGATTTGTCTCCTTCATACACCTCATGTGGGAGCTTCCCAGAGACAGATATGCCCGCCTTGCACTTGAGTCCTCTCAACAGTTAGCCATGCAGGGAGATACAGCATGCTGGTATGGTGAAATGACATCATGGTTTCAGGCGCATGGGTTCAGCATAGACAGATTGCCCCCCTTCGAGCACTCATTAGAGGCACCCTCTCTGACTCTTACACAGTTCGAGATCACCAGGCTCATCCGACAAGACCTGGCTCAACTAGACATCCGGAAGACATGGATACAACCAGCGCAGGAGCTGGGCACGAAGATGGCTTCTACAGAAAGCATCTTCTCCAGCTTACAGAGGACGGTTTTGTGACGAGGCCCAGATACATGGACATTCACTTGTCTCATGGGATACGATGTGCTATTGGCCAGATACGCACATCTTCACACCAGCTGCGGATCGAGACTTGGAGATACAATGGAGTACCAGCATAGGCCAGGACATGCCCCCTGTGTGGCATGGAGCCAGAGATAGAGTTGCACTACACATGCCACTGCCCCATCTACTACGAGATACGAGGCCGCTTCCACTGCTTGTTCAGAGAGAGCTTTGGACCACTCTCCAGAGTCATGCAGTACAAGGATCAGAGATGCTTGGTTTGTTTCTACTCGAGCTGCGCCAACACAAAGAGAGCCTGATGAGAGGAGAGGCTAGCCATTCTCAGAGACACATCACAGACTTCTTTAGAGCAGACACTGGACACCCGGAGGAGCCACTACCACAACAGAGCCCGTCGCCTCACACCAAAGGCACACTGATCGACCGGGCGACTGAGCTGGGGAGATCCAGACGCCCACGACTGCGGAGGACTACACAGTATCGACGAAGGCTGCATCAGAGGCTTCGGATCACTCTGGCCCGACATGCACGACGCCCGGTCAGACTATTGACCATGGAGGAGATTGATGAGATCCGCCAGCGACCGATGCTGGATCTCTTGTGATTTACCTACCCCAGCTAGCTGCTCTGCCCCGTTCACACCTAGCAGTCCAGGATTCCATAGTATATTTGTTTTGTCATTTTGTCATTTTGTTACTCTGACTGTGTATCAGATCCACCACATTGTAACTTTTTGGTCTCATAGGTCACTTTGGCCTTTTACAGACGTTAATATAACCTTTCATTTCTCTCTCTCTCTCTCTCTCTCTCTCTCTCTCTCTCTCTCTCTCTCTCTCTCTCTCTCTCTCTCTCTCTCTCTCTCTCAGAGCTAGCTGCCCCCCCACTAGTGGTTGATGCGCTCACCAGATCAGTCTCCTTTATACACCGCTTATGGGACCTCCCAAGAGATAGATATGCCCGCCTAGCACTTGAGTCCTCTTGACACTTAGCTATGGAGGGAGATGCAACATGCTGGTATGGGGAGATGACATCATGGTTTCAGGGACACGGGTTCAACATGGATAGATTCCCCCCTTTCCAATACTCATTGGATGCACCCTCTCTAACTCTTACACAGTCTGAGATCACCAGGCTCATCCGCCAGGACCTGACCAGGAGGACCTGGATACAGCCGGCACAAGAACTGGTCACGAAAATGGCTTTCTATAGAGAGCATCTTCTCTATCTCACTGAGGATGGTTTTGTGACCAGGCCCAGATACACGGACACCTACTTATCTCATGGGATACGATGCGCTATTGGCAAGATACGCACATCTTCACACTTGCTTCGGATCAAGACTGGTAGGTACAATGGAGTACCAACAGAGGCCAGGACATGTCCCCTATGTCACATGGAGCCAGAGATAGTGTTGCACTATACATGCCACTGCCCAGTTTACTATGAGACAGGAGGCCGCTTTCACTGCCTGTTCACGGAGGGATTTGGACCACTTTCTAAGAGTCATGGGATACCAGGATCAGAGATGTCTGGGACTCTTTTTGCTCGAGCTATAGAGACGCAGAGAGAGCCTGATGAGAGGAGAGGCTAGCCAATCTCAGAGACGGATCACAGATTTCTTTAGAGTGGACACAGGGCGGCAGAAGCAGCAACTACCACAGGAGAGCTCACATTCTTCGTATACCAGAGGCACGCTGATTGATTGAGCGATCGAGCTTGGGAGATCCAGACGCCCACGACGGCGGAGGACTACACAATACCGTCCGAGACTGCAGTAGAGGATCTGGGTCATTTTTGGCCGACATGCAAATCTCCCAGTCTGACTACTACCATGGAGGAGATTGATGAGATCCGCCAACGACCGACGATGGATCTCCTGTGATTCAACTCTTTTCAGGATTGTTCACCCTGCTCATCTTGTACCATACACACACCCATATTGTGTCATATTAGCCCTCATTCACTACTTCCACCCCTCCCCTGCTCGTATCATATGCAGTTCCCTTTTTAGTACCTTTTCTTTTCTTTTTATTTTCGGTACTCAGACATTGTATCAGATTCACCGCATTGTAACTTTTTGGTCTCATAGGTCATTTTGGCGTTTTGAAGACGTTAATATAACATTTCATTTCATTGTCATTTTCATTTTCATTTCATTTCTCTTTCTCTCTCTCTCTCTCTCTCTCTCTCTCTCTCTCTCTATATATATATATATATATATATATATATATATATACACACACACACACATTACATATATCATTGCATAGTGTACTATGAGATACGGGGCCGTTTCCACTGCTTATTCAGAGAGGGTTTCGGTCCTTTCTCTAGGGTCATGAGTTATGAGGATCAGAGATGTCTTGGGCTATATCTACTTGAGTTACACAGATATAGAGACACTTTACTGGGGAGAGATAGAGAGAGAGAGAGTCCCAGAGACAGATTACATATTTTTTTTCACTAGATATGAGACAGCCAGAGGAGCAACCATCACTGCAGAGCTCGGCCCACACTCATTCGACCACTACTGGCACTCATCGACCGAGCACTAGAGCTACGGAGATTCAGACGGCCACGATTGAGGAGAGGGGCTACACAACATCGATGGAGACTACAGCAGAGGATTCGAGCCATACTATCTCGACATCCAAAGTGCAGATGAGGATGGATTCTAGTAGTAGTATCTTTGTTCTAGTTCTTTTGTACCCAGACATGGTATTAGATTCACCATTTTGTAACAGATTGGTCTCATAGGTCATTTTGGCCTTTTGAAGATGTTAATATAACATTTCATTTCATTTCATTATTCTCTCCCTCTCTCCAAGTTCAGTTTGTCGTTGATTTCTCTCTTGGGTATCAAAGCGTATTACAATTATTGTGTGTGTTATGATAGGTTTAACCCATGCAAGCTATCCGATGTCTTTGAGCAGAAGATCAAGACAATGACATATGCATTGGGTATAAGAGATGTGAGATCACTCTTGTTCCACCAATTGCTGTGCGTGCACACAATAAGATGCATTATCCCTGCACACTTGGACCACAATATTAGGACCAACATCAAAAATTGCATCTTTCAATATCCCAAATCTCTTCAAAAATATCATGAAAACCATGTGAGAGGTGTGTATTTACATACCTTGGTTCCCAAGGTATGTGTCATGTGCACATCCAACCCTATGTGCATGTGGACAAGCTAACTCCTACTTCTAGGGTTTAGGACAGCCTAGGAAGTGCTCTGGCACCCTTGTGAGCCTATACATAGGACCTGCATGCCCAAATAGTTGCATACCCTCTTATTGCACGAGCACAGCCAGTGCCTGCTAGGTGTAGGCACTGGGGAGTGTTCCGATACAATTGCATTAGTACCCAACCTAGGTATGTACGTGCATGTGCAGCACCTCTTATAAGTGAGTTGATTAACTCATAAGTAAGTGACATTTCAAGAAATCGTGGGTTTTTATTGGCATTGCCCGACCCAGCTTTAATTCCATATATAATTGACCCTAGGGGTCACTGTAGCAGGGCTACAGTGTCACTTTCACAGGACACAGTAGTACAATTGGCTTGGTCTGGTTCACACCGGACAGACTCTTTGGGCTGGGCAGTGACACGTGGCAGGGATACGGGCAGGGATACGAGCGGTGGTCTAGTGGACTATCGTGGCCAGGTCACCATCACCACTCAGTTTGGAGATAGACTTATATGGCTGACATTTATGAGCCATTGGTGGCTCTTTATGGTGGTACATATGAGTAGTAGTTGTTGGGTCATCGGGATTATCATCTTCATCATATATGGTCTAGTGTGGTCGTCTAGAGTAGCGAGTCTATACACACAGCACGTCTGCACTATCCCTGCACATCTGAGCCTCAACACCCCCATTGTACTCTTGAGTTCTGGGCTGGAGCTGAGTGTGCTTCCACGCCAGAGTCTGTATCGGTTCTTTGAGAAGTCGAGTCCATATGTTTTGGTCTGCTGCTGTGTCTCTGTTGATCAACTGCTATCTATTGTTTCCTTTGTTTTCATTCTATTTTGAGTGAGATGTCACACACATTGCACTGAGGACACCCACTGTAGAGAGCACGACACACTATCCGCGCTACAGGTGCTCTCATTTTTGGCACACTCAGTGGGACCTCAAACTGAAGTCTCACTCTCTGTTAAGGTACAAATCGAGGAGCTAGCTGGGTTTTACCTAGCATCACCTACTTCGCCTGGCCAGTGCAGCCTGCTTGTCTGGTCTAATTTCACCCTAGTTACTCTAGCTGACCTAGTCTCTCGCCCTATTGGTCTGGTCCTCTCTCACCCTGGTCAAACTAAGCTCTCGTCTTGGTCTAGTCCTTCCTCGTCCTTGGTCTAGTCCTTCCTCGTCCCTAGGTCTAGCACTTGCCCTGGTCTAGTAGAGTCTAGACCTGTGTTCAGCTAGTTAAAAGTCTTCTTGCCCAAAGCTTGGTTGGGTTTGTGGTCAGTGCATGACACATACAAGGCGGTCATTAGAGTGTCAAAGCGCACTACCGAGTCCTCTGAAGCTCTACAACAGAAGACGTCAACCCTTGGTACCTAATTGAAGTCCACCAACCTCATCACTCATACCTCCACATACCACATCATCCATTCCTCCATCCGGTTCTACATCTTCCAGGTCACCTTCCCCAGTAAAGCTCTCTTCCATTTTGTTACAGCAAGCTATTGAGCAACGGGTTCCTGAGCAAGCGGCCATGGAGGCGTTGATTAGTGTTTTGGCCAAGGTAAACATCAAGTTTCCTACTTTCAAGGGACTCTCCTCAGAAGATGCAGACGACCATGCAAGGAGGTTTGTATCTCTCTGTAGAGGTCGTGGTCTTAATAGAGAAGATGCTTATTTGGTGCTATTTCCATCAACATTGGATGGTTTAGCAGACAAGTGGTACAGTCAGTTTGCAGAGAATCACTTTTCAACTTGGGCAGCTTTACGTCAATAGTTTTGTGAAGCTTTCAGACCAGGGGACTTCGAAGAAAGGGTTTTGATGAGATGGCCAACCTGAGGCTTCAACCCAAAGAGACTTTTGCAGAAACTCATGACCCGAACAAAGTCTCTGGTCGGCAAGCTTCCTCAACCACCAGGTGAGTTCATGGTCAAGAAATGGGTAGAGAAGGCTCTTCCAAAGACTTCTCAGCAAAAACTGAGAGAAAATCTCCGACCTGATGCCACCTTGGAGGCTTGGAGGAGTTTGTTGCGGCTGCTACTAGGATAAGAGGGGGCAAGGAAGCTGTTTACCGACTCTTCTCAGGTAGAGACTGTCTCTGTACTCTTGGAGAGTCCATCTGACCATTGACTTCTTTACGTAGGGAACTTGAAGCCCTAAAACTACAACGCGCTCTTCAAGAGGAGAAATCAATCTCTTAGATAGGAGAAGCCCCCACATCACGACGCTTTGGATCAAATCAAGAGAGAGCTAGAAGAGCTTAGGTCTCAGCAGGAGACTAAGGCTATGGTATGGTGCAGCTCATGTCGATCTCCAGGACACCCTCCACAGGACTGTCCCTTCGTACTTATTGCCATTTTTGCGAAAAGTCTGGGCATGAAGACAAGGATTGCTACTATATCAAGGGATTACGGAAAATACAACAAAGTCTAGGTCCTTCTCTCCAACAAGGGCTAGCACCAACATTCAATATGGTTTCTCCCTATGGCCATCCAAATTACATGCCACCTTTGCTCAATATCCCTACTGTCCAAGGTATGTCAGGTATTTTTCCGTTTCAAAGTTTTTATCATACTCATGCTCCCTCAGCCCCTCAGAGTTTCTACACCTCAGCTTCCAACTCCATGCAGCAAGAACAGAGACCACCTCGTCCCCTGTTTCGTCCATCAAATCGGCCCATCTTATGCTACAGATGTGGAGAATATGGGCATCACCAAAGCAAGTGTCCTTTACCTGAAGGGTATCCTCCTTGCCGTCATTGTCCTGAGTCTAAAGACCACTACAGTAAGGATTGTCCCAAGCAAAGGGCATCCTCATCTTCAGGCCCAACTTAGAACCAACAAGAATTCACATTCCCGAAGATCAATCTGATCATAGTGAACACCACCCCTCAGCCATCACCTGCTACTCATACAGTTCGACCACAACAAGTGGGGGAGCCCGTTGGCGTACTCACTGGGGCACAGAGAGCAGCTCTTGGTCTTAGCTTGCCTATAGGTCCATCTCGTCCATCTCCACTTCCACAACCTGACCAAACTGACGAGCCCTTCATTGGTGCTAAGAGTAGGCCAATCTCTATGCTTTCGGATATTGATGGAGCCTTCTTAGAAGCAGTGGGTGGCTGACTTGGAACATGTCAGAGTTCCAGAGGAAGCCCAGATTGAAGGAGCTAAGCCCACAGCGGAAGCAATCTTGAAGAACACCTTTCAACAAGTGTCCCTTTATGAGATGCTCCGGCTAGATGCAACCTTCAGAAGTGACACCCTCTCAATCATTCAGTCCTTGTACCCGGGTGCAGGGCTTAGTGGTGGCCACCTCCGTGTACAGCCCTCAGAGTCTTATATGATTTCTTATCCAGCTGCTCCCCTCACTGACTACAAAAGTCCTCGTCTCACTGTATCTATTCTTGGGCATCATTTCTCAGGCGTCATATTGGATGGTGGATTCGGGATCAATCTGATACCAGAGTTTACTATGTCGGCTTTAGGTCTGCAGCCTACCCGCCCCACTCCATTCACTGTTACATTGGCTGACTAGAGGATAGTCTGTCCAGTGGGCATATTAGATAAGGTGCCTCTTAAGGTACAAGACTTCACATTCAGCTTGGATTTTGTGGAGGTCAGCCTTCCCCAGGTGGAGGGAGGATTTCGTTTGCTTATTGGTAGACCATGGTTGCGGCATACTAAGGCTCTTCATGATTGGGGAAACGATGCCATGTGGATACATACTCCTGGCTCCTCCATGCAACCAATTCGACTTGAAGGAGGTATGGATCCAATGGTTCATCACAGCTCGCTGTCAGTACAGTCCAACCCCGACCCCGAGCAGCCTATCCCACTTGACGTGTCTGACGAAGACTTGTTGCAGTGGTTGGAAGCTACCACATCGATGCCATGCTATGTGGTCTCTATTCAAGCCTCACCGCCTGTAATACACTCTCTCCCGGCTCCTCAGGCTGACACCAGTGACCCAAATCCTACTGCAGAAAGTGTGCCAGTCAAAGAAGCAAGTGTGTTAGTCCCTGATGACCATGATTCAAGTGTTCCTCTGATAAAAGTCGTCGGCCTTGGTGAACATATAACACATCATTGAAGGGGGAAGAAATCTCCTCTGCATGAGTTCACCAACGTTCCACCTCTTCCTCTTTAACATCTCCCGGGTTTGACGCCCCACCCACTCAAAAGCACCTTGCTGTGTCTGGAGACTTACCCTTCGAGGAGCTTCCACCAGGATGGTTACAAGAGGAGTATACAGAGTTTACAATCTATCAAACACAAGCCCATGATGTCTTGAAGCTCCAAGAGGCAGCTCACTCTTCATCTTCTTAGGCACCCTCTCCAGCTACACCTCCTGACCCGGTCAAAGAAGTCAACCTCGGCGACCTTGACAACCCTCAACATGTCCTCTTAGCAGCTTGGTTATGGGAGCATCCTGCGTTACTCGATCAGGTAGTCTCTTTTATACACTCTTTTAAAGATGTTTTTGCTTGGTCCTACAAGGATTGGGAAGGGACTCCACCAGAATTGGGTGTCCATACTATCCCTCTGGTTGAGGGCTAAGCCCGTTAGAGGCCGAGCTTACAAGCTCAACCCAAACTACGCAGAGGCTGTCAAGTCAGAGCTAGAAAAAATGCAAGAGGCAGGGATCATTGTACCTGTGGAGCACTCTGAGTGGTTATCACCCATGGTGATAGTGCCTAAGGAGCAGTCCAATAAAATCCGTGTGTGCGTAGATTACCGCGCTCTGAACAAGGTAACTATCCCAGATGGTTTTCCCACACCTTTCACTGAGTGTGTGCGAGAAGATGTAGCAAGGCATGTATTGTAGAGTTTCATGGATGGGTTCAGTGGATACAATCAGTTGGACATCCATCCAGGTGATCAAATTAAAATGGCTTTTGTGACTCCCTGGGGTATTTGTATCTACACTAGAATGTCGTTTGGGTTCAAAAACACTCCACCTTCCTTCAATCGAGCAGTATATCTCATATTCTGTCCTTTGCTTACGGATCATCTTCGCATCTTCATGGATGATTTTTCAACTTTCTCGGGTGCTCAATGTTCAACCCCAGTGGAAAATCTAGAGGAGCACCTCGCTGAGCTCTCTGCTGTCTTTCTCGGGTGCAGAGAGGCACGCCTGAAGCTCAATCCGAACAAGTGTCATTTTTTGGTCACTGAGGGCACACTTCTAGGCCATGTAGTGTCTGCTAAAGGTTTAGCACATAATCTAGAGAAGATAGTGGCCATCTTCAAGTTACCACCTCCCATCAACCCAAGAGGTGTGCAGAGCTTTGTAGGCCACAAAGGCTATCATCGCAGGTTTATACGCATGTATGCACAAGCGGCTCAACCATTGACCCGACTCACCAGTGCTACTGTCCCCATTCAATGGTCCAAACCGGAGGCTGAAGCATTTGCATACCTCAAAAAACGCCTCACTAAAGCGCCTATTCTAGTGGCTCCCGATTGGTCTCTTCCTTTTCATGTGCATACTGATGCCGGTCAAGTGGCTGTTGGTGCTGTGCTGACTCAACCTAGTAAGGAGTACAACTTGGATCGCCTTGTTCAATATGCAAGTCGCCTGCTCACCAAAGCAGAGCACAACTATAGCACCACAGAAAGGAAAGGTTTGGCTATTGTGTATGCTTTACAAAAATTTCGTCATTATTTATTAGGAGTTCACTTCACAATTATTACTGATTACCATGCCCTGCACCGTCTACTTAATAAGCCGCAAGTTGCAGGTCGAGTATGGCGATGGCTACTCTTATTTCAAGAGTTTGATTTCGAAGTGGTACTCAGGCCCGGCAAACATCATGTCCTTGTTGACCACCTCTCTCGCATTCACATAGGTGAAGAAGCAACAGGGTTGCAGATGACTTTCCAAATAGCAGTCTTTTTAAGGTGGATACTACTCTAGAATGGTATGGCGATGTATTGCATTTGCTATCTACTGGCCTGTACCCTGAGAATGCGTCTCCACTGCAAAATTGCTTTTAAAGTCGAGGCCATTCACGCTAATTGGGGGCCAGCTCTACAAATCTGGACGAGATGGTGTTCTGAGACGGTGTGTCTCCCCTCATGAAGTTGAGAATATTCTGGAGGATGCCCATAGTGGTCCCTTTGGTGGCCATTACCCTGGTCAAATCATCGCCCAAAAGATTCTACAGAGTGGTCTATGGTGGCCCTACGTTTCCGGGATGCAATTGCCTATATGAAAGTATGTGATGTGTGTCAGCACTGTGGACCTAAACGAAGCAAGTAGTCCAACCGTCCTCTGTAGGTCTCTATGGCATGGCTGCCTTTTGAGAGATGAGGCATAGATTTTGTGGGTCCAATTGCTCCCTCGGCCCAACCAGGTAACCGGAAGTATCTGCTGGTGGCTACAGATTATGCAACCAAGCGGGCAGAGGTACTGGCAACAATTGATTGCACTCGCAATATTGTAGCCAAGTTTCTATATGAAAATATTTTCTGCAGGTTTGGATGTCCCCTGGAGATCACTAGTGATAGGGGCAATCACTTTGTTAATGACATGATTTCAACCTTGCTCGCTAACTACAAGATTTGTCACCATAAGTCTTGTTTCTATTACCCTAGAGCAAATGGACAGGCCGAGAGTACCAATAAGGTTCTGATAGCCCTTCTGAGGAAAGAATGTAATCTACATCCGGCGCCTTGGGCTCAAGCTATCCACGGCACTCTTTGGGCTTACCGCACTTATTTCAAAGCCACGACCAACCACACCCCATTTTAGTTAGCCTTCGGTTTGGAAGCAATAGCACCCTTTGAATTCAACTCAGGATCTCCACGGGTAGGCAGTCTCCGTGCCAATGGGGGTTTGGGGTCTGCCTCAGTTTCTCGTCTCGCCCTATTGAAAGAAAGCCGCCGTTTGGCTTCTCAGGCTCTTGAAGTTGAGCAGCTTCGTCGCAAGGCGTGGCATTATTGCCATCTTAGAAAGCCGAAAATTATGCAAGGATCATTGGTGCTACTGTATCAAGCTAGATATCATAAAAAAGCAAAGAAGTTGGTCCTAACTTGGCAAGGTCCATTCATGGTACAGGAAATTTTGCCACAAGGAGCGATCCAGCTAGCAACTTTGGATGGTGTTCCCTTGCCGCTGGTAAATGGCTCCAGAATCAAGTGCTCTTATTCCTCTGAGTAAACATCTGAGTAAACAGTCTGTAGCCGTTTCGCCACCTGTAATTGTTATGCCTAATAGGTTCCTGAATCTCCCATCTCTCTTCTTTCCATTACCTTCTCACCAGACCGGTGTTCTACTACTGTCTCTGCAACAATTCTGTTACTGTCTGTGCAACACTCTTAGTCTCTGCTATGCCTATAGACGTATCCACATTTCCTCCTAAGGTATCCTTTCTCTACACTGTGTAATTGGGGTACTTGTCTCGTCTTGAACTTCTTGAAATCCAATCATTCTTTCTCTAAGTGTGAACCACCTTGATGGTAATGCTTCGTATCATCAATTATGTTTGACGCTCTTACTGGGGTCTCTCTAGTTGAACTCCTCTGCTAGATCTGTAAGTCTTCTGTGATAGTTTCCTATGAAGTTCAAACTCTCTTCATCTTCTCCTTCTTCTAGTGTAACACACTTGGGTCATTGGGAGATTTTTCTACGTTCCCACCCTTCTCTCAGTAGTACGAAGTTGTCTGTCTATAATCTCCTAATTTGCCTTACAGTTCCTACTTAACATTCACTACCACTAAACCCCTTCCTACCTCCATGCTAACCCCCCTTACTCCCTCCTAAGCCTAACTGCCCTCGCCCCTCTTTACTAAACCTCACCCTCTCTACTGCCCTCGCCTCCCTACCGTGTGCCCTTGGCCCTCTCTATCTCCCAACTCGCCCTACCCCTCACAAGTCGCCCTCTCTTCCAACTCGCCCCTTTTCCCCTCCCTAACTGCCCCCCCCCTCTTTCCCAATTCGTCCCCTCCCCCTCTCCCCAACTCATCCCCCCTCTCTCCACTCTCCCAATTCGTCCCCTTTCCCCCTCTCCCAATTCGCCCCCTCCCCCTCTCTCCCAATTCGCCCCCCCCTCCCCCCCCCCTCTCCCAAATTCGTCCCTCCCCCTCTCCCAACTCGCCCCTTTTCCCCCTCTCCCCACTCTCCCTACTCGCCCCCTCCCCTCTTCCCAACTCGTCCCCCCTCTCTCCCAATTCGTCCCTTTCCGGATCTCCCAACTCGCCCCCTCCCCCTCACCAACTCGCCCCTTTCCCCCTCCCCAATTCGTCCCCCCTCTCCCACAACTCGCCCCCCCTCTCTCCCAATTCGTCCCCTTCCTCTATCCCCAACTCGTCCCCCCTCCCCCTCTCCCAACTCGCCCCCTCCCCCTCTCCCCAACTCGTCCTCTCCCCTCCCCAACTCGTCCCTCCCCTTACCAACTCGCCCTACCCCCTCCCCTTAACAAACTTGGCTGTCCCCAGTTCGTCAAAAACCAACTCAACCTCTACCCTTTTTTTTTAATTGGCCTTCTTTATTCGTGCGCTTTCCCTCCAAAGCAGCCCTAACCACACACATCTCTCGCCGCTCTACCCAATTCGACCGCTTGCCCTCTTCGGCTTCTACCGCTTCGGCTTCTTTCAGCAGTTCGGCTTCTTCCGCTTTGGCTCCTTCCGTTGGATAACTATATATACATACAGGGTGAAAGCAGTATGCAGTATGCAGTAATTGCAGAGTTATTATATGTATGCAAGTGTGGATATGTATGCAATTGTGGATCAGCTTTTGAGTGTCTGACGTTCTTCTGGGTTGTGAATTGGAACAACCTCAGTCAGTCAGCCAGGGTGTGGCCTATACACATCAGTTAGTGTCAGAAGTTTTGCAATTCCCATGGCGGGTAGCAACAAACCCTCTAGAAAAGTAGGCTTGATAAAGAAGCCACCACCTCAGCCGCTGAGTTCTGCTGAGGGAGGAGGATGAATCAAAAACTAGTGGCCAAGCTCTGGATGACTTCACTTCCAGTGATGCCAGCGATGAAAGTTACAAAGCCTCCCCAACCTCGGAGTTGGATTCAGAAGCTACCTCTGAATCGGACGCGTCCAAAGAAACAAATGTGAAAACAGCAGGTAAAAAGAAACGCAATCATCAAATCATTCATCATGAGATCGGTCGGCCGGCTACATATAAAAATCGTACACCATTCTCCTTGGCTGTTTATCTACAGCTACCTCGGCCATCTCTAAGCGAAATCCTCTCCAAGGACCAGCTATAGTGTCACGAGGACGTGGCAACTGCTAACCTTAGTTGTTGGTTTCTTTCCAATGATTTTTGTTTAATTTTTGAGACCCTCTTTTTGAAGTTGCAAATGGTCGGACATTGTATGGCCAATGTGAACGGTAGTTTCACCCGCAGACGGGAAGTTGGTCGGCACTGGAACTCGTAAAGTAAAAGGATGTCTATGCTCAGTTCAAGATCATGTAGGTCTCCCCGTCGCACTTACCAAGTTGGTGGATACTAGGAAGTGAACTCAATAAAGGCATAAAGTCAAGGTGGGATCACCAACAGAAAGTATCCGACAGTTGGGCCACATTGCACTTTTGGATGCGGTCCCAATGAGGATAGATGGTCAGATGATCAGTGGGAGCCCAACGGAATCATTTCCTAAAATTTAGGGAACCGCTATTTTGGGCCAGAAATGTGTTCACGTCATTACCTTCGGTACGACCAGGGGAACATTTTATTACTCTGCTGCAAAGTCAATTGATGCACCAGTTGAGAGATTTTTAAGCAGGAAGCCCAATGCGGGAAAATTGCATGTATGAGTGCCAAGTGGCACTTTTTGGTCAATTTACCAAGTCTGGGAGAACAGAACTCGTAACTGACTCTTTGGAGCAGTTTTGGAGGCTGATAATTGTGATTTTCAGCCATTTCTCTCCATTTTTGAGCTTCCCATGACTTTACCTAGGACCAAGGAGCTCATTTTCAGCATTGGAAGGCGTCAGATGCGTGTTTACAGGGCTATTTTGCTGCGTTTTTAGCGATACGCAGGTTTTGGCAGCCATGGAAATCTTCCCCTTTTTGCATCTATTTGTTCATAGATGCATTACAGGTCAAGGGCAGCAGAGGGGGCGCTCGATTTATGCTGGGGGGATGCTTCATTGAGAACCTGTCACAGGTTAAGAGCTATGGAGTGCTTTCTTTCCCTCTTATGTACAGTGTGGTGCCAGGAGTGATGACCTGCACACTACACACTGCTCTTTCTCTCCCCTACGTGCAGTTATGTGATGCCCCACAAGAGGGCTCTTCATTTGACTGATGTACAGCTGTGTGGTTTCATGCTTTTGTGCTGAGGCAAGAGCCTCCTTGAGCAGGAACAGGGGTAGCTAACTGCTACTCCAAAGCAGGCACCGGTGAGGGTCATAACCTCACCGTACAGGTGCGTTTTCAGCGTTGTGTATGTGCTGTAAATTGACTGTTTTTCAGCCATACGGACCTCAGAACCATTGGGAATAGTGCCCCACTGGCAGAGGACAATTAGGGGACTGTTTGGGGCTGAAAACAGGGCAAAAACCAGTAAATACAGCGTGCTGAATTTACTGTTTTTGGGCAGGAATCAGAGGGTTTATACCAGTGGAAGTGAGTTCCAGCAGGGGAATTGATTTCGCGCAAGTTTTGGGGCTGTTATGTTGCCGAAATTTGGCCAAATCAGGTAGTATCTAGCGGGATACAGGTAAAGGATTCCCAAGACTCTACTTCGTAAATTTACCTTCTCAAAGTATAAAGAAATACCGAAAGGGGCGCCAATTTTGGGGCTTACAGGTTGTCGGCGTCTGCTCGGGGCATTCTAGCTTCCGAGCCGTGTGTGTATTCAAGTGTTAATTCCCGTCGCAGGTAACCTTTGCAAAGTGCTCTGTGTGTGTCTAAAGTAAAGAATTTCGGGTGAAAGCCAACGCCTATCGCCCCACGGGCCGGTTTCATACAGACTATGGGTCTCACAGCACTGGCTGATGGCGATCTGTCAACTACTGTTTCTGTTGAGATGATACATGATCTTCTGAAGAACTTTCCGAAGGTTAGGGGCCACAAACTCACTGCTACATGGTTAGGCCATGCTATGGGTATGACCACCTTTCCATCTGTGAAGCCTGCTACCCGAACTCTCTCTCAGCTTTCCAAGGATGCCACCATTCAGGCATGTCAGGAGATGCTCAGTACGGATCACCCGGATTACGAAAGAAATAAACAGCTCCTGGCAATCTTTAGATACTACTTTCTAGCTAGAGATGCCAAAGAAGATAAAGGAAAATGTGAACTGCCCACTACGTTATCCCATTGCAGGGTAGTTTTCGTACGACGTACGGAACGTCTCGTTCCGTATTGCGGGTCACGTACCGTCCCGTACGTTTCGTACGTTTTGTTTTTTGTTTTTTGTTTTTTGTTTTTTTTTGGGGCAAAATTCACAATTGTGAATGGATTACATTGAGCAGCCCAACTCTCTCTCTCTCATGCTCTAGCCTCTTCCTATTTAAGCAATGCCTCTCCATCTTGTTCTCCAACACTTCCAAGCTCTCAATGCTCATTGCTCTCAATGCTCTCATTGCTCAATGCTCCCATGTTCTAGCTCTCAAGTGACATGCTCTAGAGACTAGAGTCTTGCCTCTCCATCTTCTCTCCATTGGGTCTCTCCCTCTCAAGCTCCCATTGAAGATCTCATAATGTCAAGTTTCTTTAAGTGTAAAGTTTAAACCCAAGGGCCTGAGCCTTAGACGTAAGAATTCTTTGTTTTTTTATTTTGAACGTACGTAACGTCATCGTACATCTTAATATTTTTTAGTTCGTTTAGTACCGCACATCATCGTACGTGTACAAAACGTACGGGACCGTACGAGACCACTATGTCCCATTGGGACGGCCTTTACTGTTTGCTCCACGCCCAACCCTGTGGATTTCACCAGATTCTTGTTTCATCGTTACAGTCTAGAGCCAAAAGGTTTCGGGCCCAGGTGAGGTCTGTGCAGTTCAACTTCAAATGTTTCGCAGCACCTCTCTTGACGTGGGTCATATATAGACATGTTACACCAAACGAAGTAGATGAGGATACACGAAGTGTGCAAGGGAAAAGGAAATCCTTAAACATTCATGCTGATCCTGAAATCACAAAGAAAAAGAAGATCAAAGCAAAGATGGCAAAAGATACAGCAGAGTCTCTACTCTCTTTGCCAGTATCTGAGAGCCAACAGACTAAGGTGACACATCTTCCGCGACGCTCGTTGTCTTCCAATCCTCTCTCTACTGGGCCAGTGTCTACTTCCAAACTTCATGTCAAGTCGATGGCTTCTCCCTCGGAGATTCCTCTACCTTCTTTCCCAATATTCACCCATACTGATGCCAATATATCACTGACTCTACTTGCAACCACCATCTTAGCTCCTACTCCACCAGTAGTACCTACTCCTAGCAAGCCCTCTGTGCCACTTGGGAGTCCTCCAGTATCATCTTCAGGGGTGGCCGACTCTACTTCTCTGCTACACCTTTTGAAGAAAGTATTACAAGACTCGAGGAATGCTATCGCCACCATAGAGCTTGGAGCGGAACAGTTAGTTGTCACGCACTAGTGCCACTCTGCCATATACGCAGCTATGGAGGAATCTCTGAAGGTCGCCGAGAGTGCCATCTCAGATCAAGATGCTACGATTTTCGCACTGCAACAAGCTTTGAAAATAAAGTCAGACATCATTGAAGACCTTAAAGCACAGGTACAAGGATTTCGGGAATTGCTTCTACATGGAGATAGGTCTCCTCAGGCTCAGGCTCAGGTTGGCGTGAGGTTTGGATGGACTGGATCCGGGCCATTGCATACTGTAGGTCCTTCTCAGCACTTTATGGGACTCTACACACAGCCTCCAGTTCAGTACTACAATCAACAATATCCTTAGGGGTTTCAGTCATTGCCATTGTCCCACATGCATAGCGTTCCTTGCTGCGACGGTGTTGCTGGTGCACACCGCCATGGCTATGTCACTCGTCATCCTCAATACACTATCGGACAGGTGTTACCCTCTGCCGAGCAGCAGCTGGCGGCTCCTTTCACAGACGGCCAGGTTATGGACAACAGAGCCCAACAGCCTCTAGTCCAGCAACGAAGTTCCACCATTGATTTGATGGCTCCACCCCTAGAGATTGATCCTTCGGGTGCGTCTGTGGCGACTACCCTTTCTCTGGGATGACAGATTGACAGTCTTTTCACCATGGCAGTACAGTATTCATTTATTATTGTAGTTCAGTCTATTAGCAGTTTTAGTTGTTCTCTCACCGAGACGGTGAGTGGTTTTGTGGTGGGCAACCTGTAGTAGCAGGGCTACAGTGTCACTTTCACAGGACACAGTAGTACAGTTGGACTGGTCTGGTTTACACTGGACGGACTCTTTGGGTTGGGCAGTGACACGTGGCAGGGATACAGACGGTGGTCTAGTGGACATCGTGGCCAGGTCACCACCACCACTCAGTTTGGAGATAGACTTGGATGGCTGACATTTATGAGCCGTTGGTGGCTCGTTATGGTGGTACATATAAGTAGTAGCTGTTGGGTCATCGGGATTATCATCTTCTTCATATATGGTCCAGTGTGGTCATCTAGAGTAGCGAGTCTATACACACAGCATGTCTGCACCATCCTTGCATCGACACCCCCATTGTACCCGTGAGTTCTGGGCTGGAGCTGAGTGTGCTGCCATCCCAGAGTGTGTATCGGTTCTTTGAGATAGTCGAGTCCATATGTTCTGGTCTGCTGCTGTGTCTCTGTGTTGATCAGCTGTTATCTATTGTTTCCTTTGTTTTCATTCTGTTTTGAGTGAGATGTCACGCACATTGCACTGAGGACACCCACTGTAGAGAGCACGACACACTATCCGCGCTACAATCACTTCTCAAGCATAAGTCAGTACCCGCAGTACCAGCACCAAGTACTTGCAGTACCCTCAAGCTAGCGTTTTTGCTAGCAGTACCCTCATGAGATTCCCTGGCGTTTTTGCATCAGTGTTTTCAGCCATGACCAGCAGACCATCAGCGTTTTCAGCCATCAATAGCAGATCCCCATCGCCAACAGATTTCAGCCCTAGCGATTCAAGAAGTTGGAGATCTCAGCCATAGCACCAACATTTTCAGATTCAGCTTTCACATCAGCCAGTGTTTTTCAGTTTTCAGCCCATCATCGACATCGGCGACAATAGTTCAGCCCATAGCCTTGCCGCATTTGGCAGATCCCATTCAGCATCCCTTGCGTTTTGCATTTTCGGCCCTTAGCCTCGCAAATCCAAGCATCAATAGCAAGATCCCATCAACATTCCAGCATCTAGGACCATTGTATCAGGATTTGTGCAATCTAAAGCAAATACCTCTAGCGATAGAGAGGGGGGGGCCCTAGGAGGGGGGTTTGGGACCCCATTAATCTCCTTTCTCTCTCTCTTTCACTCACAGAACCTTCAATCACAGTATCATTCTCTCTTCTCTCGAGTCTATTGCACATTACTCCCATAAAGTAAAAAGGAACCTTGAGTACGCACTGAGCACTCATCCTGAGCATTCACCATCAATCACTTCCGCTGCACATTTACAGTATGCATATACACACCTTTCACATGGCTTTTAAGTTTTACAGTACCTGCAAGAGATTTTGCACATGATTGCATCATATGCGCATTGACACTGGTAAATATAAGAGGACTGCATTGTTTTGCAATGACGTTAAAGATAAAGACTGAGGAGCATTACCTTTATCTTTGTAGAGTGTACGTAGAGGTTTAGGGGCCATCAAATTGCCTTTCTTGGGAGGACTGTTATGAAAGTTTATGGGATTCAAGCATAGGAGATCTTTTTGTTGAAGTCTATGTCATTGAGAAACTTTCAAGGAGAGGTATGGGAGCTCCATCAATTCTGCTTGAGGATTATGACATTGCTGCATGCACCAGCTGCATCACAAGCCATTATTTAGACTCTAGAGAAGTTATGCAAGGGAGAACCATTGTACAATGCCAGCATACTCACTTCCTAGGACCACATTGGCAACATCCTGACAGTCGAAAGATGAGGGCAATCATTAACTGTTAGAGGAGGGACAAGCTGCCTTTAAAACCCCTTGTTTCATAGAAGATCTTATGATGGTGATATCAAGATCAGCAAGTTAGAACAGTAGTCTCCTAGTTTATGCAAATACCTCACCACACCTGCACCTTATCTCCTAGATTAGGGCTTATCTTTCGTTTGTACTGCACAATGGACCACCTTCAAACAGTCATTCTATGTTTTGGGTCTTGTAGATCTGAATGATTCCACTCTCTCATGGGTTGGTAATGACATGGTTTCAGATTCACTGGTTTTCGATATTCAATTCCTTTATGATGGTCATCTTTCTCACGGGTTTGGTGTCAATGATTTTGATGAGGACGTTACGTCATGATTATGCAAAATACGCCAGAGAGGAAGACGATTTAGAAACACTGGTAATTATTTGTGAATGCTATTCTGAAATTATCTGCAGCTCATCTTTTGTCTTGGCTGCTGACAATGTAAACTTGGCTGTGTCTGTTTTGTCTCCTCATGTGTTCTGAAAAGGAGAGGGATGTCAGTGAAGAATCTGGATGGAAATTGGTGCATGGAGATGTTTTTCGCTCACCTAAGAACTTGGTTCTTCTCTCAGCTTTGGTGGGCACAGGAGCACAGCTATCTGCTCTCATGCTGCTCGTTATTCTGCTGGCAATAGTTGGCATGCTGTATGTAGGGTAAGATCTCAGATTTTTCCTCTTTCATATTATTATACGTTATCATACACTTTCCTATTCAAGCTCAGGGCTGGTGCTGCAATGATCTTCTACTTGGGTGAATGCTACCTCTTTTATAAGGATAGAATCAACTCTTTTGGCAAAGAGAAATCTTGCGTAGAAATATTGTCAGATGCTATTTGCTTCTAACGTGGAAGGAGAAATGTTGAAATCTCCAGATCTGATCATTGCACTTCTCCCAATATTGCTTAAGACACGATTAGAAAGTTGCATCCTTGGTTTCTAGAGGACTTGAGATTGAAGGCTTGTTAGCATTGGGATGAATATTGCTATGCGGACGGATACGACCAGAAAGTTTCATCCTTGACTTCTAGAGGACTGGAACATGGGATTGAAGGCTTGCTCTAATGGAAATAAGTATCTTATCAGCAACGGTAATTGATTTGTCCAATGAGTGTTTGATTGTTGGGTTTTCTTTCAATCATGTGGTAAAAGCAACTGTATACTGGACTCTGTGCTTGAAGTTCAAACCCACACGTATCCACATGATGTCTCTAAAGCTTATGTCGCTTGGCAAAGTGGGTTCTAATACTGCTTGCTCAACATACCAATTTTCAAGAACTACATAGCTTGCAGACTTTGGATCGTTAAACTTGTGATGAGATGCTTTTTTCCTGAAAAGGATGGACAACTTGGTTCAGGCTCAGATAGTGCATAGGGAATAGATAAGAGTAAGCCAGGATGCAGACACAAGAAATGGTTCTTCATCCAAGGGGCTACATTCTCATGGATGATCATTCCTGATGGTACGCATGCTCGCAAGATGGAGCCTGAGGCTCTTCAAAATACTATTGAATAAGGCTTTGATGCCACTTGCTATTCTTAAGATACTTTAAGCAACTAGGACTTGGAATCCATATCGGCTATTTCTTTTCATGATATCTGACTGCCATTTGGAGCTGATTTGGGAGGAACATTCCATTTTACTAGTTTAGGGTCTCATGTCTCTTCTTTGCTCTATTTTCTGACCTGAGCTTCTTGCTAGGTCTTCTTTTCTGGGCAGGGCATAACCAGTTCTGTTTTCGTCGACAACGAGCCAGTATTCTTCATGTGTTCTGCATTCCCTTGACGAGCCTTGTGGAGATGTTTTCATGTGTTGAGTGCCATCCACACTTGGGAGTCCTAGATTGCCTGTTACCTATCTGCGATACAAGTTTTCTGGTTTTAAAGTTTTGAGTCACTAAGAAGTGGATGCGGTGCTACAACGTTAGTTAGTCTAAAGCATCTTTGGGTTTTTTTAGACGAGGAGCGATTGTGACAGTATTCATAGTCAGCTATGCATTTACATCCTTCATAGCTGGCTATGTGAGTGGAAGCTTGTATGGGCGGAATGATGGTATGACTGATGGATGAAGTTCACAAGTTTGGAAGAAGCCTTACCTTTGAGATACTAAGAAGTGGGCGTTTGTGTCTTGCAGGCAAACACTGGATCAAATCAATGCTTGTCACAGCCTCCCTTTTTCCATTCACGTGTTTTGGCATTGGTTTTATTCTCAATTTTGTTGCCATTTCCTATGGTTCTTTGGCAGCAATCCCCTTTGGCACCATGGTATATCGGGTTGCTTTGCCTTGTTCTGTAAGCTAATTTATAGAGACCATTGATGACATGGTGGAGTGCTTGTTTGTTGAGTGACAGGTAGTAGTCTTTATCATATGGGCTTTTATATCTTTTCCTCTGGCCCTGCTTGGTACGGTCATCGGCAGAAATTGGAGTGGTGCACCGAATAATCCCTGCCGAGTTAAGACGATTCCGAGGCCAATTCCTGAGAGGAAGTGGTATTTGACACCCTCTGTGATTTCAATCATGGGAGGCTTGCTTCCGTTTGGAAGCATATTTATCGAAATGTACTTCGTATTTTCATCCTTCTGGAACTACAAGGTTTGCAGTTTGTTTCTCCTTAATGTCATCTCTGTGACGCATTTGATGTATGACATGCCATCTAACATTTTCAGGTGCTATATCTCAGGTTTACTATGTATATGGATTCATGCTTCTTGTTGTCCTTATCCTCATCATTGTGACCGTATGCGTCACAATAGTAGGAACGTACTTCTTGCTTAATGCTGAAAATTACCATTGGCAGTGGACATCATTCTATTCAGCTGCATCAACTGCAGTGTATGTTTATCTGTACTCCATCTACTATTACCACATGAAAACAAAAATGACAGGCTTCTTTCAGCTAAGCTTCTACTTTGGGTACACTCTTATGTTTTGCATTGGGCTGGGTATACTTTGCGGTAAGTGCTTCCAATTTTTTATTTTCATTTCAAAATCTAAGAAAATAAACATCTATTTTGTGATGTTTTCGTTACCCTCATGCATGTTGGTTTGTATTTCAGGTGCCATGGGCTATCTTGGTTCCTCCATGTTTGTGCGGCGAATTTATAGAAACATAAAATGTGATTAAACAAATGGGTTGTTAAGCAGTGGATATCTTCTTTTTCTTTCGAAAGATGGAGAGTCAGTTACTAATGGTACTGATCTAGTGGCCACAAGCCAGTGAAGCAGATTCAAAGTTTGAAGCATTTTGAACTTTGAAGTATTTGTTGTGGCCCCACTATGCAGCTGGATGGTTGCTTGAAGTTTTCGTTTTGAACTGGTGTGCAAACATTTGACGAGGTCTAGTCATTGCCAAGGTGAAGTGCTGGCGATACTCATGGACGACATTACCGTTTTAGAAAGGTTTTCTGTCTGTGGTGAATGAAGTTGTAATTTTTTGTAATCTAAATGCAGTACTTTTTCTGGTTTTGTATGGGGGACAAAGATCTTAAAATGACCCATGTGGCCTTGTATATTCTGGCCTTCGTTTTTGCGTTGTGCGAGGATGCAGAGCCCCTCTTCCCATGAGCTTATACGGGACAGCCCGTCTCGACCTGTCCATGTTCATTGTGTCCGTCTCACTGAATCCAAATTTTCATGGGTATCCAAATATCTGTTATTTTGTGCTAGTCTCAAACAAAAGTGCATTACCCAATGTTATGCAGCCTTTATCCTGACTTCATACTGGACCATTTGTGGACCAAGCATATGTCACCATGACAGCTATATGTTAGTGTGTATATCTGTCTGATGTCAAATCAGGTTCTCTCATATCTCCTGTAAACTTAACCTAGAAGATTTGAATCATCTACCAAGTCATGTTACGCAACATTAATCACTCAAAATCTACTACAAATAAAGTATGTATCAATCCTAAATAAAGTATGTATCACTCCTCTGATGGTGAGCTTTGCAACTCATACAATGCCTTTATAAATTTGTGGCGGTACCCTTGTACACTTTCTCTTCCAACTCTTCATGCAAGAATGTGTTTTGCATGTCTTTGTGATGGTAAATGTTCAAATGGTGGGTACCCTATCTCTAGGGCAGACCATATCCTCTTAATCACTAGCATTCTTTAGTGCATCATATGTTGCTATCAATTTGGTGTTGTATCTACGTATGTCAGTATTAGTATAATATCTTATATCTTATGGAATTACCAAATAGTAGAGTAGAAAACTGGAGGTGAAAATGTAAGAGGAAGCGTGCATACTAGTTCCAAGGTACTGAGTAGTTCCTTACCTTTTGTTGAAACTTATCCCCATGCTTAACACTAGATCGGTAACCTACTAGGACATAAAAGTGTCCTTTTTTGGGTTTCAAAAAAAAAAATGATACCCATATGAGAGTTATGATTTTCCCTTTGCAAGTACCAAGGAGAAAATGAAAGATTCTTTTGAGGTGTTCTCCTTGAGCTTTAAGCGAAAAGAAAACTTATGGTTTAAATAAATAACAGCTAAAATTTTGTACTCTTTGGTCATGGTAATCTTCAAAAGTCTATGTATTGCTCCATTTTACCAACAACAATAAATTCTTGAGCTCAATCGGATTGTTTAAGATCATGGAACTATTTTCCCCACAAACTTCAATGGATTGGCGATCAAAATCTATGGTTGTTGAGGCCACACAATTCTGATTCTAAACATAGAATTAGACACAAAAATATATTTTTGGCATGCTGTTGACCTATCATTAATATTTCTATGGCTACATGCATAATTGCCTCTTAAGTATATGTTTCCTTGAAAGACTTTCGTACTTTACATCCATACACCAATATAGACAAAATAAAAAGCGTAAAAAAACGGTATCTAGGAAATCTTGGACACAATTATGAAGTACAAACAGTAGTCACATGATAACTTTGGCTCCTAAAATGTGACCAATTTCCTTCCAAAAACTATGTAGCAAAATTCAAAATTTGCAATGAGCTTTTGATATACGCTACAAAGATACCATGATTCTCCAAATGAAACACTCAATATTGACGAGTAAATAGTCATGACTCAAATTGAGTCCAATTTCGATAACAAATTAAATGAAACAGTCAATATTGAAGAGTAAATAGTCATGACTCAAATTGAGTCCAATTTTGATAAAACCAAAACATCATGGCAAGGTTGTGTTTTTAGCTATATGTGGTATTAGGTGCCAAAAAACTCAAAGAAGCCTATTTGTCTAATATTGAATCCATAAGCCCAGTCAAACTTGTCTTTATATTGCATACAAGTTACTCAAAATATTGTTTAAATTCAAATTTTGTCAATAAGCACATATACAATTTTTCACAAATAGGCCATAAAATAAAATAGGATCATTCCCTATTCATAAGACGCATGAAAACGTGTGGAATACTACTAAATCTAATGACGTAGTAGATTAGATCTCATTGACATGGGTTTTATGGAAATCTGTTGCCAATATTATGAAAAATAGTAGAAAATGGCACACAATTTAGGTCAAAAGATGTTTTGCAAGCACAAAATTAAAGGTGGAATCCATAGCCCAAAAAACTCCACGTTCTTTTTAGCTCATAAGCCAACTTTGTGGATATGAAATGCTTCAACACTCAAGGTGCATCTCTTGGAGTAATTCTAGAAATTTGCTCAGTTAAGAGGACATAAAAGTGTCGTTACTAGTCTAGGGTTAAGGATGCTTTTTGGCTCTTGACTCTCTTCAAGCCCATCAAATTCAAGGGGTTTGTCATCAAGTGTTTATGTCGGAGGAAGACCCTCGAATGGTCAAGTAGCTAACATAAAGACATTGTGAATCTATGAGCTTCCTTTTCTATAAATATACCAAAATGAGTTGGCAACTTGAGCCTAGGACATGTCTCGTTAACTCTTTCTCAAATGTTCCAAAGAGGGTAGTATCAACTTGTTGCCTTGAGACAATGCTTTCAATGACCTTGCCAATCCTTGCCCATAGAAAACTTGAAACGAGCCATTGCAAATTTGAACAGAACCAAGTCATTTATTTTGAATTCAAGGGGGTGTCCATGTGTGAGCATCAAGCCTCTACTTTTACTAATACGACACTTTCAATCTTTTGATGCACAAGATTCTCACGTAGCTCGTTCTAGAAAGGATTCATATTTTGGACTCTATGTGAGACTATTGACTTTGGCAAGCCATGATAGACAAAAAGATTAGTGCTCAATATCTTTCTTGACAAATAAAACATGATTGTTTGCTAAAGTTGGAGATTTCCATCCAAGATTAGTGCTCAATATCTTTCTTGACAAATATAAAACATGATTGTTTGCTAAAGTTGGAGATTTCCATCCAACTACTTTATCTTTCCATGAATCTATTTGAAAGAAAGACCAAAAATTTAAATCAATGGAGATGGTCATCCAAGGAGTTTTTGGTGTAGGGAATGGTCCCATGCTGACCATTCCCTGTTTTCAGGTCGACCATATGGCGATCGGCGGATGCCGAGAGCCCTTAAAACAAGGAATGGTTAGCAGGGGACCATTCCCAGCCATCAAATGTCCAAGGGAGGGGGGCCAACAGCTTCGCAGACAACACAGAGGGCATGCGACACACAGGGCTGAATTGCGCTCAGTTGTGTTGAGCCGTTGAAATTACGAAGCCAGTGATTGACTGGCTGGTTCCAAGTTTCCAAGTGCTGACATGGCGAGCATCTGACGATGGACAAAAAGATTCTGGCTCAGAATGGCTTGTAGATGAGCGGCTGGGAGGGCTTGCCCCCGACCCTAGACTTTGACGGTTTTGTTATTCATCTTTAAGAGACAAATGGAGTATTCAATACCATGGTCCATAAGTACCGATTCGGATGCAAGTGACTACTTTGTTTTCAGTCTTGTCAAAGGACTACTCCTTGGAAATCATCACGTTTGTTTGGAAAAGGCCACGGTACTATCTCATGGGCATGCAGGGAGTGTGAGTGTTGTCCAACGGGAAAAATGTGTCTCAGCTTAATATCGTGCCGTTTTCAATTTAAAAAATGCTGGTTAAGGGCAAGTGGAAAAGGAGAAATTCCGCCCCAAAATAGAGAAAAATAGTGTAAAAACTTAAAGAAGTGACCTAATTTTCTAAAATTTCCTCTTGGCAAATTCAAGGAAAGGAATTTTGTATGTTTGGAAAATTGATTTTTCCCAAACACTGGTGTCGTCTAATGCAGTTTTTGTAAATTCAAGTTAAAGTTCTAAATTTGGGTCAAGACCCCTCCTCCCAACCTCGAGAGTTGAACCCAAGATGTCAAAATTGAGATCTCAATGCCCCAACTACTTCACCCATGCATGATTTTTGAAATGTATGAAAGTCGGCCTAATCTCATAAATGCAAATTGATGTAAATTTGGGGTTTAGGCCAGAAATTTGCAAATACGAGGCAAAAAATCTACAGCCACGATCTTGCCCACCATTGCCAAAAGCATGCCCACCATCGATCGCCTCCCACCATGCTGCTTATCACTTAGAGATTGAGAAAAAAGTGTTTTTGGGATTTTAAAATCACACGTGGTGCATTTGTGAAATCACATAAAGTGATTGAGGACTCACTAGTGACCTTGTAATTCATTTGTAGTGTAAACTTCAACCTAACCTACCTCAAGATAATTTAGAAGGGCTGCTTAAGGATTTTTAAAGATTTAGTCCTACTTTTGAAGATAAATATTTTTCTACCCTTCTTAAAAGAGTAAAGGGGCCTCCAAAAGGCACAAAAACCTTCAAAAATTGAAAGCAAAATTGATATGTTGTCTTTGGGTACATGAACGTTCGCACAAAAACATTGCAACATGATACACAATAATTTGATATGCCATACATTTCAAAGGGAGATGGATGAAGTTCACTTGTATGGTCAATGATAGAAAGAGCCGATCAATATGGGATGCTACTTCTACACATGTGAAATAATACATGTATACTCATTGCAAATGGTGTATCTTTATAAGGTAATAATGATGCATTTACATGCCAAAACCACAATGGGATAGTGTGCTTGACTATATCCTACTATCTAAAGCCATCATGCATTGCTTAAAGAGTTTTATACTTTGCCAATGGAGCTCATAGTCAAACCATTAGACCTTATGTATTGAAAGGAAAGAACAATTGTCTCTTTGTATGGATTTTAAATGAGCATGGGTCTATATTGAAATGGCCGAGAAAAAATTTAGGATGACAAAGCTCCAACATGATGTGTCATTTAAAACTAAATGGAAAGCTTTGAAGAAAGTTATTTTTTTCTTGTGATGAAGAATGCTTTGCCATAAAGTAAAAGTTGTCAACAAAGGTAGATCATGCAAAATGTGGTTTGATAAAGGGTGTCAAGATGCTTGAAAGTCCTTATGAAGCTAGAAGCAATTAAGAACGAGGAAAACTATCAAAGTCTTTTGCATGGAGTCAAGGCACTAATTCAAAAGAAGAGAAGAAGATGAGAAGCCAATTGGTAATTCTCTAAAGTCCAAGAAAAGGCATGTGTATGTGAAAGATTTTGAAGAAACCTAGAGGGCGCGCGTGTTGAGAGTTTTGGTAACTTGAGTCTTATGGACATATATAGATATTGCAAGCATTTATATGAGCAATCAAATGTTATAAAGATACCATGCTATAGTTCACTCCCATGTATGTCCTCTTATTTTAGTATTAGAGATGCATGCAAAGGGTTTAGAAAGTTGGCAACTCATAAAGCGAGAGATCTTCAAGGTATCAAGTTGGAGATGATTAAATGGACGAGAGATGCAACGAGTCTTTGGGTATGTGATATGTTCAACTTTTCACTTCAACACGGTATGCCTTTTGATTGTAGCACTATTTGGGTCAAGCTTTTGCATTAAGGAGGGGATGTAAAGAATATATAAATAATTATCATACAATAATGATTGGGTCTCTTATGGAAAATTTATTTAGGTACATAATGGAGATAGAATTGATTGAATGAGATGATAATAATGACAAGCGTACAAAAGGACAAACTAGTTTTTGTCAACGTCATAGCACTAAAGCTTATGGCTGTCTGTGAGAGAATCTTCTTGCACTAATTGTGAATGAATACAAAACAAAGGTTACGCTTGTAAAACCATCCATAAGGAGAAGCCATGCATTGTGTACAACAACGAGACACTTGAAATGGTTGATAGGTTTAAATACCTTGGCTTTGAGGTTTCGACCAATCACAAGTGGCACAAATGTGACATGCATCATTTGGAAGTTTGGAAGAGAGCATAAGATCAATTTGAGAACATGTGTAATGTGGAGGATGTCAGATGTTGGGTCATTAAGAGAAATCTTTTTGAAGCATTGATGGCATTAATTCTTCATTATGGAGTTGAAGTGTGGGGGAGGAGCATCTCAAAATCTACTTGAAAAGAGTTTGAGAATGGTCAAAAGCACTTTTGTAGAAATTTTCTCCAAGTTAAGACACAAACACCCTATATGCTCATGACTTGGAATCTCTTCTAGATGAGGTTATGGACATGTAGAGGTTTGTGGAGTATATGATAAAGATGTGTCAAAACTTATCACATCGGCTTCCTACAATTACTTTGGAAGCAAGGGAAAAAGTTCAAAAGATGCATAAAAGCAAGATCTTGAGCACAAGATGGATGCAAGACATGAATAAGTGGTTTAGAAGCTTGTTTGGAAGATGGGACACATTACACTTACTACAAGATGCATCAATAGGCTTGCAAGTGAATAAAGATTTTCTACAATGCCAATGTATTATGGCTTGGCACAAATTCCACATTTCATACATTACACCACCCATATTTCCCCCACTACAAAGCCATGTTCTTTGTTGAAAGAGGAAACATATCCCCTTGTCTACGATTTGCACTATCACAGTCCTTTGGCTTAGCTCCCACTCCCTTCATTGCGAGGCGGGGCATTGGGCCAATGGAGAAGAGTCCCATTGACTGTGAACATTTTTCTCACTAGAAGTTCAAGGGTGTGAGTAGTAGCACACACTACTAGAGCACACAACTTTTTCTCACATTCGAACTTGCTTCCCTCATATTTTCAGCCATGACCTAGACCTACATAATTTCCACTCCCAACCACACTGTGGGATCTCTATTGCAATTCTCGTCACCACCATCCTTGAGCATTAAGAATCACTTATCAGGTCCACACATAGTACATCACATGTATCTTTGGTCCATAGGTCATGTTTGAGGTGATAATAAAATCTTTCCATCTATGCATGATTCTTGGCATGCATAGCGACTGGTTACTTGGATCAAACATGTGAGAGTTACATCTAGGTTAGTATAGGTTCTCTTGATGCTGTTTATTTTTAGATCTTGAGCATCGTTGGGAGACATAGCTATAGAGGTGCCCTAGTTTTCGTTGCCCAAGACCAACTGGAATTTATGATGGTATTCTTAGAATGAATTGTCTAATTAAACACCATGCCATTATCAATCGTTCTCAAGGATGATTTTTTTCATCGATGAGCAAGGCCAATGGTAAACATTCTCAAGGAAAGAATGGCCAACCAAAATCTCAATTGGTCAAAGACAACTATTTCTTGAAGGGCCTTAGGGTTAATAGGTTTCTATACTCAAGCTCAACGTGGTTGAATAATCCCTTTCAAACCCCAGAACTTTATGGCTTCAAAAGTTTTATTCTCCAAAATGAAAATTTGAAGTTCCTCCAACTAAGGAATGGAACATAAAATTGAAACCATTCCAAGGTTTTAGCAAGTTTTTCAAAGGTCATGCAACATGTCTCTTTCACAAGCGAATTACACTTAAGGAACCATTTCACTATTGAGCAAGGGTTCATCCACCGAAGTGTTAAGGAGCACGGCTTGTTGCACCGCAAGGACTCCTCCTATCCAACGTGTCAGTCATGTAAGCATTATCCATGTGAAACCATGTGATAATCCATGTGTGCCATGTGAAGGGTCAAGAGCCAAGCTAAAATCTTGCCCTTTGGAAAAAAGTCAATCGTCGCTTGTGGATGTGTGAAGGTCACTTGTGCTCCCTACATAAGAAGTCTATTTGTCTTTAAAAATCTAATTTAATGCAACCAATATTTTCACTATTATTATGAATGGTTTATTGTGCTTTCCACCCTTACCTTTCAACTAGTATTAGAGCCTGCCAGTGCTTAGCATTTCCTAATCATATTCTCAATCTTTTATCCTCTCTATGCTGGATTTTTTTGGCATACTCTCTTTCCATACACAACAATCACTAATCATACTTCAAATAATGCTCTAATTAGTTCTTGATCATCTCATTGAGGGCATGTCCATGGGCCACTACCCTCATGGGATAATTAGAGCTAATTAAGGGCTTAATCTATGTGCAACAACATTTCTCTCTCTAGCACAACCATAAGCAACAATTTGAACTCAAAGGAGTCTACTCAACATTCCCTCCCTTTATTCCCTCCACAATATCATCTAAATCTCCTATTTGACTATTCTAAGCGATTTTATTCTATGTTCTTTAATGAAGTGGAAGCAATGTTGGGGTAAGCCTTTAGCTTACGCTCAATAGTGAGAACACTCCCTAAAAGCCAAGAATGCACCATTTATGTGCATAGTCACACTTTCCCCACCTATAGCTTCACACATCCTATTCATTCGCTATACACACTTTATAGCCATGCTACACACTTGAAAGCCACATGCTACTTATGGTAGCTCACATGCCCTAAAGGCCAGGAATGCACCATTTATGTGCATAGTCACACCATTTATGTGTATGGTCACACTTTTCCCATGGAACCCTATAGCCTCACACATGCTACTCATTTATTATACACATGCTACAGACTTGATAGCCGCATGCTACTTGTGGTAGCTCACATGCCCCTTGCCATTACTATATGTGGTGCATATCCATCCACTCATTGATTCCAATTTTTCACCTTGAGCCTATATACAAGTACTATACAAAGGTTGTACTTTCTCAAATTCTAATAAATCAAGCAAGGTATGATTTTAATATGTGTATTGACCTCACTCTCTCATACCACATGTAAGTGCTATGGTGGGTGAGTCATTATAGCATTCATGGTTGCACCATAGAAATAGACAATTAGGTAGATTTTTTATATTATTTTTTGTGCTTGTACAATGGATATGCACCAAGCATGGTTCAAAACCAAGTGCACTCAGACATGCACTATCATTACAAAAAACCCAGATTCTAAATAGCAAGGAAATTAAAGCAGAGAAAATGAGGCCACCAATGAAGTTTCCTATAAGAAGTGATGACCCACATTGTGAAGTGTATAAACACTGCCCTAGACCACATAGTTTGAAGGTAAGACCTACACTATTTTTCTTGCATCAAATTGTATCTTTATGAACTTTATGTAGATACCCAATGTAAATAATATGAGAATCCATGCTCTATCGTGTAAGCTTTAGCTTATGGGAGTATTTGTTAGAGTAAGCCTTTACATTACAAGTCATAGTGAGAACACTTCCTAAAACCCAAGCATGCACCATTTATGTGCACAGTCACACTTTCCCTAGGGAACCCTATAGCCTCACACATGATACTCATTCCCTATAGACACCTACACGCTTGATAGACACATGCTACTTTGCCATTACCATATGCGGAGTCAGGGTTATACTGGAAAGGTGGAAAACTCTCAAGGTCAAGGTTGTGTGCTCCGAACCATGCTCTAATTTGTGTACCATGCTCAAGTTTGTCATACGGGAGCTCTCTCACTCTCTGGAAAAGCATACCGTCTACTGTATGGAAGAATGCCTCCACTACCATGGGGGGCGGTGGCAAGCTCTGCACTGATGATGTCATGTGGCTTTGTGTGCTTGCCTCGAAACAGGTGAGAAATCATATATAGATATGTGGTCTCTCAAGCCGTGTCCAATGGCTATCTATCAATCCAGGTGCCCACACTATTGTTGCATACATCAGGGCTGGAGTGACTAATGTGTCGAATAGCCACCCTTTCGTATGGGGCTCCTGAAAGTGTGCCTGATGGAATCTTTGCTCTAGCATAGCCAATGTTGCATATCCTTGGGTGAGTCTGTTAGTGGCGGCATGTACCATGGAGAAGGGCCTTGTCTGGTGGTGAATGTGACCCCTAGGTAAATGTAGGAGGTGACCACCTCTATTGGTCCTCCTGCTGTTGTAAATGTGGCTGCTTGTCAGACTGATCTTGAAGTGTGGAAGATCATGACCTTGGTTTTCCCAAGGTTCATTGTGAGTCCCATGTCCGTACAAAACTCATCCAAGGCTCTCAGATGGCTCTGTAGGCCCTCTAGTGCCTCTTAAATGAGTACAATGTCATCTGCATATAGCATATTGTGGACTGGAGTACCTACTAGGTTAGCTCTTACCCCTCCCGCCCGTAGGAGATCTCGTCGATGTAGAGTCCAAAGAGGGGCAAGGAAAGGAGGCATCATTGCTTAACATCAATGGTGCTAGCAATAGACTCTAACATACCATCTGGGCAACGGACTCTCCCAATCACTCTCTCATAGAGAGCATAGATGGCCCATATCATCTCTAAAGGTATCCCCAAACTCTGAAGTTGTCAAAAGAGTCTCTCCCTTGGGATGGTGTCAAACGCTTTGCGGAAATCCACAAAAAGCAATAGTAAAGCCTCTTCTTCGGCACCTTTGCTCCATCAATGAGGCAGCACAGGAACGAAGATGTGGTCGATGGTGGAGAAAGTACGCCTAAACCCTGTCAGCCTCCCCGTATGAACTAAGCTCAACCTCAAGAATTGCCCCATATAGTTTGGCCATTGTATGGCCAACCATGATAGTCCTATAATTCTTTGGGTCCAAGGTGTCTCCAAATTTGTGGATCGGCACAATGGTGTGCCTGGTCCACTCCTCTGGGAAGCCCTTCCCTATAGCTCGGTTGAATGCATGTGCAATCAACGGGGCTATCATGGCGGCTGCATAAATGAGGTGCTAACTCTATAAACCTGTATGATCTGATGATCGACGGTGCTGTAGGTGGTGAATGGGCTTCTTGACCATCTTTGTTGTGAAGAATGAAGAGCTCGTGGGTCGAGGCTCGGGTGGTTGTGGAATTGGGGACCGGTTCGGCACTTCATAGAGTCTCTCTGCATAGTCATGCCATACCTGTGGATCCTCAATAGAGGTAGTTGGTCGAAGCTCCTGAAGGGTGCACCATGTTGTGGCATGGCACTGTCTATGCTCATGAACAGGTGGTTTAGATCTAGATCCTATGCCTCCTCAAAAGCTCGTCGCTTTTGGCGTGTGAGTATGTTCATCTAGCGTCTTGATCAACGATCTCTCCAAGAGTCCGTTGCGCATGTAGCCTACGCACGCAACATTGTCTATGCTCATTAACATGTGGTATAGATTTAGCTCATGTGCCTCCTCAAAAGCTTGCCGCTTTCGGCGTGTGTGTGTCTTCATCTGGCGTCTGGCCTCTCGATTAGTGATCTCTCCAAGAGTCCACTGCGCATGCAGCCGGCGATAGAGATCTCTACACTCATCATCATACCAGCGGTTCTGTGGCATAGTCCCTGGGGGGGGGGGGGGGGGAATGTGGCCTGTATGGGTGGTGTGCGAGAAAGAACTGATGGCTTATGTCTGAAGAACAGATGTGATGTGGGAGGCAAGTGTAGGTAGTGGTGTAGGGGAGTGGATCAGAAGGAGTCCCTTCTCAATCTCTGCCGAGTATAAGGGGGCTAGCTCATGTGTGAAATGGATCGTGGTGTGACATGTCATGGGTGTGTGGGGTGTGGCGTTACCAGTGAGGGAGAGTGCAAGATAGGTGTGGTCGGCTCCAATCGGTATGGGTGGGATGGTGAAAGAGCTAAGTAGGTGGGTGGCCTCTCTGGATCCCATGATGTGATCCACGGTACTCCCCCCCCCCCCGAGCTGCAACTCCAGCCCTCCTGAAGTAGGCCATTGTGCCATCCCGTTATAAATAACAAGACGGTGGCGAGAGCCTAATATGAGCAAATGATGGACGCATTCTGTGGTGCAAGTTGTGTGTGTTGATTCTCTCATGGTGGCCTCCTTCTGTATGGCGAATAGTGCCACCGGGTCTTGTGTGTCATATGTCTCACACTGATTCTGGCATGTCCTGGTATCGAAGTCTCCCATAAGGGAGACTTCCCCTAGTGTAGAGTATTCCATAATCTCATCTGACGGACATGTGTATGGGGATGATCTCTCCTCTCGCTCCCCTGTTGTTTCTGTGGTAGCGAATCTGGAGTCTGAGGGGGCAAAGTAGCAAAGGGTGATGTAGATAATTATGGCTCGTGATAGCTCAAAGCAGATCCAAAGGTAACGGGCATGTAGGTCCCATGCAACAATCTGTCTCTTGCTCTTGAGTCCCTATCTGAAGAGTATAGCCACCGCTCCTAACCCTCATGTGGTGTGTTGTCGAGTGCTCTCTTGCTGTGAAGACTCCCACTGAAAGCCCTAGATCTTTGCTAGACTCCGCTCTGGACTCTCGTGTGTCTTTGTCAGAAGGATGAGGTCCCGCTCTCTCATCACCTCCTCAAACCTCTCTGGATGTGTCCATAGATCCCCGTTGCAGTTCCAAACGGCGAGGTGGATCTCCCCATATGTCCCATAGGCCGCGAGTCCCTATGCGATGATCTTGTCGTCAATGATGACTCTACCATCTCAGTATACCGCCTTCTTCCCTTCTTTACAAGCTTTCTTGACTGTAGGCATGCAGGCTTGGCAGTGGTCGTGTTGCATCTTTGTGGGGTCATCGTCAAGGTAGATAGGGGGCCCCTCGAGCCCTCTCAAGATAACCCTCTTTTAGAAGAAGGATGTCCGAGACTCCTCGGAGGTGAATTGGACGATGAGGGCTCTTTTTTGTGGGTCTTTGTCGGCTCTCCAAGCTTTGGAGAAGTGTAACTCTTCGTCTTCTTTGTACCCGAGCTTCATGCATAGGGCTTTCCCATCACTCTCGGATGTGGACCCCTCCTCTTCTTTGATGCCAATCATTCGTACATTGAGGTAGCGGGTTTGTCGCATCTTCTCTTCCTCAATCGTTGTGTGTATGATGAGCGCCTCATCTTCCGCTCTCGCTTCCTTTTTTATATTCTTCTTGACTACTTCAACCCATCCCTCCTTGGTGGCCTCTAATTTATCGTCGATGCTTGCCGTGAGAGCCTTGGTGATCTCCTCCTTGAGGGCTTTCTTGGCTTCCGTTTTGAATTCTCCTTCTTAGGGGGTGAGGGATGCGATAGAGGCAAGAAGGAGGTCAACTTACTCTTTAAGCTCTTTCTTTTCTTTCTTCCATTTTCTTTCCCCTTCTCTCTCTTCTCCTTCGCCTTCTTCAATGCTTCCTTCTCCTAGGTCAATCTTTCGACCTCTTCCCAAGCTTGTATAGCCGGTTGACGAGGACGTTGAGGATGTCCGCGATGTAGGCATCATCCGGTTTGGTCATCTCCTCCTTCGCGGCTTTCTTCGGCATGTCGGCCCTTTGGGGGGGGGGGGGTATGTTACAAGCAACACGCAGGGCAGTGCAGCGGGGCTGATCACCATGCATGAGCAGAAGCGGGACTCGGGGGAGCACAGCAGTCAGTGTGGAGGCTGATGCGCGCGCGCGCGTGTGTGTGTGTGTGTGTGTGAGAGAGAGAGAGAGAGAGAGAGAGAGAAAAAAAAGAAGAAGAAGAAGAAGAGAATTTTAACGTGGTAGGAAACTATCCCAAGAGACCTTAAAGATCTATCCGCCGATGCGAGTGTGTGTGTGTGTGAGTGAGAGAGAGAGAGAGAGAGAGAGAGAGAGAGAGAGAGCCATTTTCTAAGTAACCATGAGCGCTCATGAACTGTGCCAAATTGAACTACTGCATTTGTTGCTTCTATCTGGTCACATAAAGCCCCACTAGTGATATCCTGTTATTTTAAGTCCCTCTATGCTTGAGCCACGAGCTACAAGAGTTAGACGTATGGGTGGTATGTTGCTGCTGATTCAAATAAGGGAAAATTACCAAAATACCCCTCTAATTTGTGAAAATTCTCAAAATACCCCTCAAATTTCAAAAATTCAAAAATCTATTTTAGCTGGATTGTTCACGATTTCCTAATCTTTATTCTTTTTTGACAATGTATATCCGTTTCTTAGTGCGCTAGCATGTAATTTGTCACAAATTACCTCCCAAAAAACAGACAATTATGTCTAAAAATAATGAAGCAATTCATCTCCAAAGCCTACATAACCAACCCAAATTCTAGTTTTAGTATCTTGTATTTATAGACAATCAATCTTCTTATGAAAAGCTACAAATTTTTTGAATTTTTGGATAAATTTACTCTCACAACAGAGGGTATTTTGGGAATTTTGAAGGGCATTTTGGGAATTTTTGACAAAATATGAGGGGTATATTGGGAATTTTTTAAATTTAAAGGGTATTTTGGGAATTTCCACAAATTAGAGGTAATTTTCCCTTCAAATAACATCACAAAATCTTACCTGAAAAAGTAGACATGAAGTCCCAAGACTATTGAACATGCGTCTTTTACATGTGATTCATCAGAGAATAGTTTGTGTATTCTAGAGTTCAACCATACAAAACCAAAAGGTCACATGCTTTTTGCATAAAAACGAAACCACAAATTTATGCTAATCCAATACAGCGACAGAAAGACTCGACTTTTTAATCAAACAAACTTGAGTAACCGAGAAAATTCGTTTGTATGGTGTCTGTACAGGTTCTCAAACAAACCATCTCTTCTTTGAAGAATAAATGGACAGATACAAAAAATTTCCTGGAGTTGGGTCACATTCTTTTGTGTGATGGGTTGTAAGAATCTCCTTGCCACAAATTCCGGCGCCATTAATAAGGCAAAAGCACTATATGTGTGACAAAATTCCTGACCTTTAGATCCAGTCAGGACAGAATAAATGCTAAAGATTGAGCCAATAGAACGTTCCTTTTTCTTCCGCAAAAGTTGGCAGGAGTGGAGAGTAGAGACCGGTCCACACTCAGCCATACCAAATGCATCCAACAGTTCTTGGACATACCACTGCTGAGAGCGTACAATGCCAGCATATTCCAAGCTCATCTATTCACCTATCATTGCTTCAAGATCATTTGCATCCTCAAGCAAAGCTGCATCACGATAGATGTTACCAATACAGACATAGGCTGGAGCATCCTCATCATCCAGCTCAAAAGCATGCTCAAAGCCCAAGTTTCCAAGAACCGCAAGTCCCCACTTTTTACAAGCTCCCAACACAATATGCCATGCTAAACTGCAGGGATGAAAAGGCATCTCCCTGGTTAACATTACCGCTTTCTCTACTTGACCTGCTCGACCGAGAAGATCAATCATGCACACATGATGCCAGGGACTAGGAAAAGAATTCCGATCATTATGCATTATTTCAAAAAGCATCTGGCCTTCATCCACAAGGCCCGAATAACTGCATGCGCTAAGGACACTACCATATGTCATCACATCCGGTGTTACATCTTCTCTAATCATCCCCTCGAAAATCTGGAAGACATTATCAGTCTCACCCAATTGGGCATAGCCTGCGAGTAATACAGTCCATGAGACCACATTATGATCATCTAGTCCATTAAACACTTTTTGTGCTGTTGCAAGTAGTCCACACTTTGCATACATGAAGACCAGCGTGTTTCCAACAAGAGGCTCTACTTCTAGTCCTTTGCAAGACACATACAAATGTAATTCTCGACCCCTTCCTCTTGCTCCTATGCTGCCACAAGCTTTTATAGAGCAAACAACTGTTATAAGATCGGGAGAGGCACCTTGAGGCTCCATTTTCTCAAAACACAGTAGCGCTGCCTCGCCATGCCCTTGCTCAGTATACGCTGCAATGATTGCATTCCATGCGACTACACTCTTCACCACGGAGCTATCAAACACTTGCTTTGCTTCCGCAAGAAGGCCGAATTTGGAGTACATTCCAATCAAGGTGTTAGCTATAGAAACATCTGCCCCAGGCAAACCTTGCTTGGTAATCTCTGCATGTAACTCTCTGCCCTTTTCTGTCGCTCCCATGTTGCAACAAGCCTTCAAGCTGCAAATAAACGTAACAGCATCAGGGGAAATGGGCTCGCATTGCATCTGCTCCAAGCAGTCCAGACCTTCCTCGTTACAACCATGTTCTACAAATGCAGCTATTAACACATTCCATGTTACGACATCATGATTGGGAAGCTTTTCAAGAACTTCAAACGCTTCTTGAAAGAGCCCATGACTAGCATACATGTCAATAAGTGTGTTACCTACAAGACGCTCTCTCTCCAGACCAAACTTAACACTTTCAGCATGAAATTCTTGTCCCTTTTTTACCTCTCCCGAATTCGTGCAGGCTTTTAAACTGCAAACAAATGTCGCAGCAGAGGGGTAGATTCCATCTTGCCTCATCGCTTCAAGACAATTGAAAGCCTCCTCTACGTGCTTATAATCAATGTATCCAGAGATCAAAGCAGTCCATGACACCACATTGCGAGTGCAAAGCTTCGAGAGCACATTCCGAGCTTCATCAAGAGAACCACATTTGACAAACATATCGATTGTGGTGTTTGCAGTGATGGTATCAGTCTCAAAACCTTTGTGAATGACGTCCATATATATTTGTCGACCCTTGTTTATATCTCCTGTGCTGCTACAAGCTTTTAAGCTGCAAACAAGAGTTACAGAATCCGGTGAAATACCCTCATCTTGCATCCTTTCGAAACAGCCGAGGGCCTCCTTAGGAAGACCATGTTCTGTATATCCTGTTAACATTGTGTTCCAAGACACCACATTCCGAACTGTAAGCCCACCAAATGCTTCTTGTGCTTTGGCTAGAGATGCACACTTGACATACATGTCAACCAAGGCACTGCCCACATGGATGTTAGATTCGGATCTTGCTCCAATAACCATGGCATGCAGCCCTAAACCCTTACTTGAGGCCCCCATGTTCCCACAAGCCTTCAAACCACATACAAAAGTTGTAGAATTTGGAAGTATCCCATCTTGCTGCATCTTTTCCAGACAAGCAAGTGCTATCTGACTCTGCCCATGTTCAGCGTATCCAGCCAACAGGGAAGTCCACGAAACAACATCTTGCTCTGAAAGCATGTCAAACACCTTGTGTGCATCCAAAAGCATGCCAAACCTGGCATACATGTCCACTAAAGAGCTTCCAAGAACAAAATTGTTTTCAAACAAGCCCATTTTGGCAATAAGACCATGAGTTTCAAGACCTTTACCCTTGGCTTTCGTGGTGCCACAAGCTTTCAAGATACAAACAAGAGTGGCAGCATCTGGCGAGATATCTTCATCTTGCATCTGCCCGAGACATGTTAGAGCCTTCTCAGCCCGCCCGTGTTCTGCATATCCTCGAATAAGGGCAGTCCACAAAACTACATCTCTAGATGGTAGCTTGTCAAACAGATTCTGTGCCCTTGAGAGAGAGCCACACTTGGCATACATGTCCACAAAGGTACTAGAGATAACAATGTTGTTCTCAAGAAGGCCCTTCGCAGAGACATCAAGATAAATCTTCTGCCCTCTCTCAAGATCTCTGAGATATGCACAAGCCTTCACTAATGCTACAACAGTATGAAAATCAACGTGAGCAAAGCCATCTCCCTGCATTTTCTGATACATGGTCAAGGCATGTTCACACTCTCCACATTTGGCATAGCCCTTGATAAGAGTATTCCAAATGGAAGTGTCTTTTTGTGACAGCTGATCAAAGACCTTGTGAGCATGGGACATGCTACCAATTTCCACCCACATGGAGACCAAGAGGTTTCCAAGAGATGGGTGTGCGACGAGGTCCTTTTGATGAATCTGATCTTGCAAGCTGAGTGCTTGGACAAAGTTTTTCTCCTTTTTGCATCTCATTATTAAGCTTGTGAGATCTTGGATTGCCATGGCTGTTAATCGGTAGCTATCCATATCTGCAAATGAAACGCAGTGCGCCAGTGTTTGAATACTTCAAAAGCGGTTGCAAGTTTACATTCTCTTAACCAACTGGTTCAAGCAATTGAATTCAACCTCATTCAGCTCAAAATTTTCAAACCCATTGGATCACCATCAAACAGCATCTGAAGGTTGGGGCTCACAATCATCCGAAACCAGTATTGCTGCCATTGAAACGTAAAAGAGGAAACCCTGCTTTGATCTATGCAGCTTGTTTCACTCTGCCCTGTGACTTCTGCGAAAAAGGATGGTTCAGATTCATGGTGGACGTACTCTCTTCGGATGTGCCTTTGAACGTGTGTATAAAATTGACAAACAAATTGCTCCATAGCTGGACGATGAAGGGGATGTAAGTGTGGAGTACATAATCTTACAGAAATATGGCAAACTGCACCAGCAGCGACAGAGATTATAAAGGGAATGCACAGAAAACATGCGTAATGTGGCGTGATGAATCACATAGGGTTCCTCTGCCATGAAGGAGGAGGAACAGATAATCTGAGCATCTGCCAGGACTCTCTCTGTCTCTCTCTCTCTCTCTCTCTCTCTCTCTCTCACACACACACACACACACACACACACACACAAACACGCGCGCGCGCAAAATTCCTCTGTTGGAAATACACTATAGCTTCAGACCGAGCTTTTAGTGGACATTTACTGCTTCGTTAGCTGCATTTGTATTGAATCACAGTGATCTATTTTTCCATTCAATCTCACTATAGTCTTCCAACAAGCTTCACGAAGAGATAGAGTGGCTCTGAAGAAAAGTGTTAACTATTAACTAGTACGGCCGGCCGCCAAGGCCTCTCTCTCTCTCCCCCTTTCTCCCTCTTTGTCCTGTGCAATTGGGTCTTTTTTTTTTTTTTTGGATTTTAGCCTTCAGGTCGCAGATTGCGATACGTGTAAAGGAGAGCCCTTCCGTCATATTATGTTAGTAAATTGTGCAAACAAAAATGATTAGATCAAAATAAGATATAAATTTGTCAAAAAGCCTTAAGATTTTCCACTTATGAAATCTTCACTTGATAAATGATAAACATCTATGATGCAAGCTATGCTGCTTGCGTAGGGAACTGCTCGCAAACAATGCAGGCGACAGTTTCCATAGGACTTTGCATTGATCACCACTTTAATGTGCCTTGTTCCATTGACTTTGTAGGCTGCAAAATGTCAAGATGGCTATTGCAATTGTCGAACTGCAATCTATTTGGCAGTTGGAGAATCTCTCTCTCTCTCTCTCTCTCTCTCTCACACACACACACAATCTGTATTTTTATCACAAAAATTTGTCACTCTCCTCGTTGATAAGAGGCGGTGGCGCTCTCTCTCTCTCTCTCTCTCTCTCTCATATACACACACACACACACACACACACAAAATGTTGCAACTCTTTTTCACAAAATTGGGGATAATAAAGTGCATTGTTTTTCTCATAAATTGGCGGTGCCTCTTGCTTGGGAAGAGCTATATTACAGGAGGAGGAATTAGAGAAGTTGAAGCACTTCACATGTACCTTCAAAGAAAATATGGGCTACGTGGAGACACACACAACTCCCAACTCCAACTCAGCTTATAATCACGTGGTGGGTCCTATAGTTGTCGTAGTGATCAGTTGGGGCTGTAGCAGCAGTAGCGGCAGTATAAGATACCAAGATGATCAGCTCCTCATTGCATGAACTATATGGCTTGTCAAAAACCAACCTCATTGCCCTGTTTGATGCCTGGAATGGCATGCAATGGAAACACGCGAGGAGAAAGAGGATGGGGGAAGATCAAGGAGCTCCTTGCAGATGGTAGAAAGTCGGGAAATACCCACAGCTCGAGGTGCTCGCTATGTTGCAAACTGTAGGGAGCAGGGATGAGGAAAGCGCGGCATGAAGGAGGTGGGGTTTAAGAAGAGAGAGAGAGAGAGAGAGAGAGAGAGAACGCCTACCATGCCAGATAGTTCAAGGAGAGCTGCAAACCAAAACCAAACAAAATGATAGAATGTTACTCTCTCTCTCTCTCTCTCTCTCTACCCATAACTCCTGCAACAACAAGAAATAATGTACACTATATTATAATATGTTGGCTTTATACACATGGAAGACAGACAAAATTAAAAATGATACACGCACTATAAGGTGATCCAGGTGATTGGGCTGGAACAATTGCCGCTACATGTACCTGCACTTCTCGCCGCACACACGCTTGTAAATCAAGGTGTCTGGTTGTCCGTGTCGATCTGCCTACCTGCTTGTATGAGTGCATGGCTATCGCCACATTGGCCGCAAGCAAGTAGAAGGGCTGCAACTTCAAGGGATCAAAGGGCCATGCACAATGACGTATAAGAGGTGGTAGACTTATGAGGTTGCCCTTCTACAAAATTAGAATTGCGCTACAAAAGCTAGGATGGGAGGGGCTGAACAGAGCAAGATGTGATCATAAGCATGAGATCGGGCTGATCAATGGGGGATTGGGGGACCGAGGGTTGAGGTAGCGGACAGAGCTCTTGGAGCAATGCAATGAGGCTGGCTATGGTTCACAACACATGCAGAGCGCAAGTGAGCGTTCAGTGCAAGGAGGTTGACGTTGAGGGTGTAGCATAGGTGAGAGGATTAAGGAGATGGGGGTTGAGGGGTGAGGAAGTGTATATAGCCCTATTTCCCACAAATCAAGGCAAAGGTAGAATGTAGTGCTCAAAATACGGATTTGCAGGCCACTGTTCAAGAAGATCTAGCACTGTCGAGGGAGGGGTAGCAAAGTGGGGAGAGTGGTAGTTGGTAGCCCACTTCACCCACAATCCAAGGGAGGCAGTCAACGTGGAGAATATGGCAAGCCACGATGGCAACTGTCGTGAAGTAAGATGAGAAAGAAATGGAAGAGTGAGGCAGAGGTTGCATGGATTTGCAGCCACTTGGCAGATCACTCCTCTCTTTTTAATATAAGATATAGATGACCCTTTGTATCTCGGGGAATATGGCAGACCCCTTTTTGTAAAGTCTGAAACATGGCCTATGGGCCTCTCCCTAGTTTTATCTAACTCTTTTCCCCCTCCATGGGTGATCAGTTGTAATTTTGCTTCTCTCTTATAAATTCAAAGCGCGTATTTGGTAAAACAAAAACTCACTATAGTGTGCAATGTGCATACTTGTCATACATACAACAATGTATTCACCATTCTGTTGTCATCCAAACATTCAACAAGAGTATATGTCAAGAGTACATGCATCTCTAAACAAGAACCTCTAGAAGAACAAGGCCATCACAATGCAGACGGAGGCACTGCCTACAGTTGTTGCAATTAAAAAAGTAGCACCAACAAATACAGTTTGATCAAAACAACTATGCCAAACAACAAAGTCCAGAATCTAACTCGGAAAGTCATTAAAGAAAATTTCTAACTTTAAAGAAAATTCAAAGCAACCAATTTGATCTTGCATCTCAGCATTTCTTTCAGTTGCTGATAATTTATTATCAACATGACTTTACAAGCCAGTGTAAGAAATAGATACCCATCTAAATTGAAGATGCAATACCTCAAAAATCCTTTACTGCTACTAGATTTATATGTGATCTTTGCACCCAAGAGTGTGAATATGCACATGATCATGTACCCACAAAACTGACTATAGAAAAAGACAGCCAATACAATGGCAAACTGGTTGTCAAAATTCCCTTCAAGCTGTAGCTTAGACTCCACAAAAAGTGCTTCATTAGCATTTCCAACATAAGCTTCTTCAATTTTGTACAAATGTAAGTGTTCATATGTGCAATGAATTGTACAATTTGCATACCAACAGATAAGAAAGCCAAAAGCACCAATAAAAGTGATGGATCCGTAGTAGCGGCGGAAAAGAAGCATATTGATGTAGCCTATGAGTATGGGAACAAGGAATTGAAAATTGGCGTCCCATCACTACAAGAGGCTCTTCACATTAGCGACGCTCACACAGCGACGCTCAAAAAAAAAAATCCCGGCGTCGCTATGAGCGTCGCTATAAGCGTCGCTATGAGCGTCGCAAATTTCTTTGTAAATTTGCGACGCTCATAGCGACGCTCATAGCGACGCCAGCTGGGGTAAAAAAAATAACCGAGCGCGCCCAAAAACTCAGATCTCAGATCTGAGTTTTTCGGCGCCCTCAAGCAAAGAGCAGGTAACGCTCTCCCTCACTCTCTCTCTCTCTCTCTCTCTCTTTTTCTTTTACACACACACACACACACACACACACACACACGAGGAGAGGAAGGAGAGCCAGGTATGCTCCTTCCCTCTCCTCATTCTCATGTTCCCTTCCCCTCTTTCTCTCTCCATCGCGCTCTCTCTCACACACACACACATATAGTGTTTTTGAGAGAGAGAGAGAGAGAGAGAGAGAGAGAGAGAGAGTGCAAAAACGCACACACATACATAAACAAAGAATGCACACACACATTGAGAGAGAAAAAGAGAGAGAGAGCATGCATAAACAAAAAACGCACGCATTGAGAGAGGAAAAGAGAGAGAGAACATGCATAAACAAAAAACGCACACATTGAGAGAGGAAAAGAGAAAGAAAACATGCATACGATCCAAAAAAACGCACACACATTGAGAGAGAAAGAAAGAGAAACTAAGGGAGCGTCGTAGGAAACTAATTAAAATTAAAAGACCTAAAGATCTAGCCGACGAGGAGTTGAACTGAAGACCTATTATTCAAGAGAGAAATGGCATAATCAATCTATCATACTTGGCATGGGTGATAGAAAGGTTATACCATTTATCTCTTTTTATTGGCACACACATCCACACACGCGCACACACACAGGAAGAAGAGAGTTATAACGTCGTAGGAAACTATTTTAAAAGACGTTAAAGATTAGGTTATATGTAGACTTACATTAAATTAGATTTAGGTTTATTTTTAACTAGATTTACATTTATTTAAGCTAGATTTAGATTTATGTTATATTAGATTAGATGCGGGTCTCCATAGACTGCGATGCCTGCATGAAGCGGGTGAAGAAAGCCCTCAATGGAATATAGGGTATTGCTGCCTTCACTCATAGTGGGCTCCGTCGATCCAAAAGTACTGGTGAAATGTCTTCAGAAGATAGGGAAGAAGGTGGATCTTCAGGGCGGCAAGAGTCACTACATCCCCGACACAATGACCATCTAGACAACCTCTAGTCATTAGACTTACGTTAAATTAGATTTAGCTTTATTTTTAGTTAGATTTACGTTTATTTAGATTTACGCTTATTTACGTTAGATCGAGTCCACGCAAGAATTACTTACGGTTTAGGGTTTAGAGTTAGACGAACAGTGAAAAGATCTACTGTGAAAAGATGTTAAGATGAAGTGAAGTGCTACAGCTAGAGAAGAGGCAAAGGGATTTTGTCCACTACATGCAGTATCATGTAGACGTGGGTGTCTAGATTTCTTGTACCCACAAATATAGGTATTGACCAATAAAGACGAGATTATAACCCGGTGGTTCTGATCTCCGTGCACCTCTAGACCGAGGTGTGCGGGGATTGGACATGACTAGAGAATGTGAGGTAAAGAGAGAGAGAGAGAGAGAGAGAGAGAGAGAGAGATAAGACGAAGAATGCCAATAGAATATTAAATTTGTTGTCTAGGTTATAAGTTTTTTATCCTCATTATGAGTAGCGACGAGGATGTGGGACCGTCCAACCGAAACACCTATCTCTCAACGAGGGTCTTATGTCCTTGTAATCAATGCAAGCATGCTGTGCGACGGACAAGACGTGTTTCTTTGCAGCACGTTCGTGAATTTGGCGAGTTCGATCCATCTATTATAGATCGAGTTGTTGCCAATTATAACTCGTCGGACTCTGACGCTGGCCAACAAGCAGCAATCTTGCAACCCAATAGACGTATTTGCAGGCGCTTTGGTCAAGCAGCATATGTGAGGCCACAAGATGTAGCCTCTGACAGCTCGGGGGATGATCATGCAGAGCACATTCCCAACGAGGCAATGTTTGAGCCCGAGATTGATGAAATGATCGAGACGATCATGGATTCAGAAAGGCTTATCTATGATGATATGAAAAGTGAAGCCGATACATCATTGTATAATGGAGCACGTATGTCTAGATTGAAAGCACTCCTGGTTCTTCTCAACATGCAGGCAAAGTTTGGATGGAGTGACACTAGCGTCACAGCGCTTTTCAGGTGATCTATTACAATTAGTTTACTTTAATAGAACTCATGGTGTATAATGATCTGATAGATTTTTACACGACTGTATCATATTTTTATGTTGTGTAGATTGCTGAAAGAGCACATTCTACCAGCTGACAATGTGATGCCAGATTCCCGAGATGAAGCAAGAAAGATTTTGCGAAACTTGGGGATGGATTACAATTCTATCCACGCTTGTCCTAATGACTGCATTCTTTTCAGAGGGGAATACACAGACATGGAGAAGTGTCCGAAATGTGATTCCGAAAGATATCGAGTAGATCTCCACGGGACAAAAATTCCACAAAAGGTTTTGCGACATTTTCCTTTGCTTCCTCGCATCAAGCATTTCTTCGAATGTAAGTCCATGGCCGCCCTAGCATCATGGCATGAGGAGAATAAATCTTCGGATGGTGTGCTACGAATTCCTGCAGATTGCGCAGCCTGGAAACATATAGATGGAACATGGTCGGATTTTGCCAGGGAAGCTCGAAATTTGCGCTTAGGCCTGGCTATGGATGGCGTAAATCCATTTGGTCAAAGATCAACATCTTACAGTGTATGGCCCATTGTCATCGTCAACTACAACATTCCCCCGTGGTTGACTACGAAGAAGGGGCACCTATGGCTAAGCTTGATTGTGCCAGGGCGATATAAAGTGGGGAATATGGATGTGTATCTTCGTCCACTATTGGAAGAGCTACAACAATTGTGGATTGGCATAGAGGTGGTGGATATGAGCCGACACACAGGACGACGGAATGCTTTGATCAGAGGTATTCTAATGTGGACCATGCATGACTATCCCGGGCTAACAGAATGCTCAGGTGATCTATTGACACTCCTCTCTCAGACACTGTAAATCTTGTTTTTCCCCATAGTTGATCTATTATCATGTGTATACATGCAGGGCTTCAAACAAGCGGATACAGAGCATGTGTCACATGTGGACCTAGACTGAATGCACGTAGGGCACCCTCACTGAAGAAGCAAATCTACGAAGGTCATCAAGCGTATCTTCCGGAGAATCATGTGTTACGCGACGGCTTTTTGGGAAGAGAGCCACCAAGGATGTCTGCACAAGCATGGTTAGAGCAGAAGGAGATGTGCGATGACGGATTGCCTCCAGGGATGAAGAGACTATCTCTATGGTACGAGTTACCATACTGGCCTCGACTCGTGATCAATCACTTGCTCGATCCAATGCACATATTCAAGAATGTGGGTAATCTACTATGGGACCATTTGACCGGCAAGAAAGATACTTTGGGAGCCAGAGTTGACCTTAGAAATGTGGATCGTATGGAGCAATATTGGCCGCAAACAGCGTCTGATGGATCGATAAAACTTCCTAAAGCACCATGGATTTTCACAGGAGCCCAAGAACGCAAAGTAAAAGAGGCCATTCGATCTTTGCGGACCCCCACTGGCGTAATGCACTCGCTCCGAACGTGTTTTACTAAAGAAGGAAAGCTTACCGGTTTGAAGTCACACGATTGGCATAAAATGTGTCAGGTACGTTCATAGTGGACTTTAATATCATTGCATAAAATGTGGACTTTAATATCATTGCTGCACATACTTTACAGTTTATTTTACCGGTTGCCATTGAGGGATGTTTGTCTCTCGACATCCGTAACACAATCTACAAACTTGCAAAGCTGGTGCAATGGATCTCACAAAAGGAGATCGACGTAGACTCCATACCATTCGCCAAACTAAATGCTGCGGAGCTTGTGTGCATGTTTGAGAAACATTTTCCTACTACAATGCTAACCATTCAGGTGCATCTTCTTATTCACATAGTTGATGAGGTGGAAATAGCTGGCACAGTTCATTCCAGATGGATGTTCTTCTTAGAGCGTTTCATGAAAACGCTTAAGGGATATGTGCGTCAAAAGGCACGTCCGAAGGGTAGCATGGCAGAAGGTTGGTTGGTATCAGAGTCCCTAGTGTACATTGGAGAGTGGCTAGACGGATTTGATAAATCCCGGGACACGCTATGGCGAACCATCGATGATGAGCGCATATCTGGGATTGTCATGTGCAATCTCGGTGTTGAGAAGAAGATGACGGAAGATCTAGAGGCTAAAATCAACCGATTTTGCATGCTTCACAATCCAGTGATGCAAAAGTGGATTTCACAATATGAGGATGCAAAGCAAGAGCGACAAAGGGCACGAATCGAGTGGAGACGGGGAAGACGACCACCGATGCACTATCCAGCGGTTCTGGAGAGCCTACCAACCTTCATGAGCTTAAGATGGTTGCACAACCAATTGAAAAGCGCACAACAATGCGGTGACGAAGTGACTGAAGAAGAGTGGGAGTACTCTCGGGGTTGCGCGACCAAGGTAAGTTTGCAATGTACGACTAGCAAGTGACTTTATTTATAAACGTTTGAACGGCCACTCATAATCTTTGTTCGTTGTAGTATAAGTCATACACAGCAGCATGGTGTAAAGGTCGACATTTTAGGGTGGAACGAATCGACAAAAAGCGTTTTACTCAAGATTGTGGAATCATGGCAAAATTTGAACAGTCTAGTCGACGACGTTCCTCTGATGCAGATCCCGTGGTGGCGGAACTCACTTACTTCGGCACGCTGCAAGAGATTTTGAGGATCGATTACAGAGGATTTTTTGTCGACTTGTTCGACGTGCAATGGTTCAAGATAATCATGGAGGGTCGAAACGCTACTGTGCGTAGAGGAGAGTCTGGTTTTCTTGAGGTGGATTCTACTAAGAAATGGACTGACCTAAGAGACACTTTCGTACTACCCGAGCATTGTGAACAAGTAAGTATATAAATAGTTAACATCCCCCTTTTACAAGTTATGTGCTTGAAAGCTCTCATGTAAGTTATGTGGCTCTGGCAGGTAGTATTTCATCCTACAAAGTCTACATCAAACTGGTGGTACGTCATAGAGTTAGCCCCTCGTAGTGCAAGGACGTATGAAGGCTACCATGTGCCAATCACAACGACATCAATGGAGGAGATCAGAGAAGATGCTCAATCAGAAGCCGCTGCGGTGGTGCCAGACGAGCATCAAGATGCTACTACTCTATATGGGGTGCATGCAGAGGAGCTACAAAATGAAACAGAGGATATGTGTTTAAACGGAGAGCTCTATATAGATATAGGAAGTTATGCTGAGTTATGCGAGGATGAGAGAGAGATCTCTTAAAGCCACAAATATTGTATTTGAACAATTTTGCTCCCTGCTGTAAAAGCTCTAGCTCTCTAAGTAGCTTCCATGGTGTGTAACGCTCTTTTCTACTCGCGCTCACATCTTTTGATTGAAAATTCTGAGTTTTCGACTTGCCTCTTCTACCACTCGATACATTGCGTCATTGTATTTATATGCGTCATTACGTCATTGTATTTAATGGTCTTTGCGTCATTGTCTACTCTATTCATTCAATATTAAGTTTAAATATTCGTGTGTTTAATGCAGGTATGGATGATGAGGAGTTTCTTTCTTCTTTGTCACCGCAGCAGAGACAGTGGTACGTGGAGCGTCATCGCTCTGGCGCATCATCGCGCGTTCCTACACCATCCGCATCTCCCTCTCTTTCGGAGCATTCGGCGCGCTCCGAAGCTTTGGCGTCGACGAGACGAGCGTCACACTCTTCTAGACACCGGCGCTCTAGTGGTGGCGGTGGCGGTTGTTGTGGGGATTCCGCCACCGATGCCTCCACACCGCCTCGTGTTCGACGAGGCTCTTTACCCTCCCCTTCTTTGCCCGCCCCCACACCAGCCACAGCATCGCCGTCTACGCCAGGTTTTGCACGGCTGACTGTTCCTAGAAGCTACACACCTCTACCTACTCCGCCAGGAGCCACCCCACTCGACACTCCTCGCTTCGGGGCCCAGACGCCGGTGGAGACACCTGACGTCCGTACCCCCATCGACACGCCGCTAGAGACCCCTGCCGGGACACCCAGGTTCACGCGTCACCGGCCAGAGGGATTGCCTTACTCCGTCGACATCAGCGGCGGCATCATCATGGATGATGACGGCAAGAAGGTGATCTCGCGCATGCGTGGTCTTTGCTCTCAGCTGTTTAGACACTATATACTAAACAAATGGAGTGAAGTACCAAGTGATTTAAAAAACAGAGTCATCAGCATACTTCACGATGAGTTTCCCGTTCCAACACGGGATCAGCGCTTCAATGAAGACCTGATGAAGATTCGAATGCGCGAATACTGCAAACACAAGCGTTCCGAAGTGCAAAAAGCAATCAAGAATGGGTGGAATAGGCCAGATTGGCTGGCCAAAGAAGATTGGAAGAATGCGAAGAAAGCAGCGCGCGAGAATCCCGACAAGTGGAAGCAACAAAAGGATGCAGCCAGAGCGCGAGTAGAGGCAGGGAGCTCGCACCACTTGGGGAGCGGTGGATGGGCATCATTTGAGGCCGATTTTGTAAGTCTTTTCACATTGCTCTTTATGCATGTTCGATAGTTTAGGGTTTATGAGTTTTTTAGTTCTAACATAATGAAATCTTTGTATGTTTTGACAGTGGTCGATGACAGGACGTGATCCCACACCGTACGAGCGCGAGTACGCAGGCAGGAAGGGCTTAAACGCCCTGATGGACATTCTCAGTTCTCGCGGCGGCATGGTTAGTATTAGGGTTTACTCTTTTTTATTTTTTGTATTGTTTTATAAATGTCGTTATATGTTTATACTTACTGAAAACTGTCTTATTGTCTTTTTTTGCAGAATCCGACAGATACGCCGCTTGGACGCGATGAGACGTCTGATTAGACGACGTCAGTTTAGCCGTAGCTAGATAGCATTAGTTTAGGGTTTCTCATAGCTTATGTATCATGAGACAGATTTTATACGTCTTTTTGAACCATGTATATTATTACATTTGTCACCGCAATTCCTTTTGCCAATCAATTCTTTATGCCTATGATGTTGTACAATTGTCATTATTACATTTGCCAATCAATTCAGTTTGTCTATGATGTGTACAATTGTCAATTTTGCAAACAATGCGTCTTGTGGGTGACTATTTTGGGTCTATTATTTACCTTTGCACTTTTTTTAAAAAGTGAATCAAGTACAATATGGTTGATGGGTGGCAGGGCATTCAATGTCCTGCCACCAAAAAAATATTCTCTCAGGCGTCGCTATAAGCGTCGCTATTTATGGCTCTGTAGCGTCGCTATATGCGTCGCTATACTCTTCTGTGAGAGCGTCGCTATAAGCGTCGCTATAGGCGTCGCTATATAGCGACGCCTATAGCGACGCTTATAGCGACGGCTATAGCGACGCATATAGCGACGCTTTTAGCGACGCTTATAGCGACGCCGGGGGTTATAAAAACCCAATGTATTTCCGTCGCTAAGAGCGTCACAAGAGCACATAACCTCTTGTAGTGCATCCAAAGGCACAGTAGGAGAGAAAGGAGCCACTGAAGGCAAAGAACAAATGTCAAAGGCGAGCCCCAGGAACAAATCGCCATAGCCAGCTCTACTGCAGGGTATTGTGGCTACCTAGAAGGAGAAAGGGGTTGGGAAAAGGTTTTTTCTGAGGTCGTCGTTGGTTTCCTTCTCAGCCTTCCCATTTAATCCGTTTGACAAGCGGATGAGATCTCATGTCATTTTCCACTTCCATCGCGAGCATCTCAATATCGTCTTGATATGACAAAGGCTTGTCTTCAAGCCACTCTACTTGTGCAACTAGATACGGCTTGCTCCTCACAATTGTCAAACCCCTAAGCCTCTCTTGCCCTTTGCAAGTGATGAAGAAGCGATCATCCACCAACCTCTCATGCTTTATGACCTTTGCAACACATCCAACTTCTGCCAAGCTTAAGGTTTTCGGATCCGCATAGATGAGCCCAAATCATAAATTTGTTTGCAGTAGAGTGTGCATCATCATGCGGTACCGATATTCAAATATCTGAAGAGAAAGCTATGGTATTTGGAAAGAGAATGAGGGGCAGAGGAAAGAGGGGTAGCTGAACGAGACCATTTGAAGCAACCTGGTTTGTTTTCCCCTTCTCTAAACCTGAGCATGACAAACCTCATTTTCCTACAGCCAGGCCTAATGGAAGCAGCAAGATTTACATTACTGCTGAATGGATATGCTTAACTCCATTCCAGATAGCCCCAAAAAGAATCGTGCACATCTCACTGTAAGCATACCATCACTCTGACTGAAATCAGAATCAGCTGGAGGCTGGACCCTCTTTTTAATCAATGGTGCTTGGTACGTGCAAAGACATAGTAAACTTATCAGCCAACAAACAGGCAAGGTTCTCATCATGTGGGCAATGAACTCACGAACCCGAGTTTGGATACTTACACACTTTAAAAAGTATCAAGTGCCTTTTTTGACAATCATGAACACATGTCATATGGTTTCTACGTTGTTGAAAAGAGCACGACCATGAGACTCTTGCCACTAAAACCCCCAAAGAAAGACATAACATGTTTAGGGCACTCACAGAAAAGGCCTTCCTCAAGAGGCTCCCACACATCTGTGATGTCAATGAACACATCCTTGATGCAAGACTCCCATTCTTTTTTGTTTCCAGCCAACATGTAGCCACCACAATAGCTTCATCCAATGGTTTCTACATGGTTGAAAAGAGCACAACCATGAGACTCTTGCCACTAAAATTCCAAGAGAAAGACATAACATCTTTAGGGAACTCACGAGAAAGGCCTTCCTCAAGAAGCTCCCACACATTTGTGATTTCTAGAGAGCCAATGGGCACATCCCGTATGCAAGCCTCCCATTCTTTTCTATTTCCAGCCAACATGCAGCCACCACAGTAGGCTTTATCAAAGACACAAAAGCTGTCATAGAATAGAGCAGATAACATTTACTTTGATGATCTCAGCCAGCATCACTGCTTTGTTTATAGCCCTGCCAATGGCCTTCAAAACAATCTTTGAAATTCGCTTTTCCTGTTCAAGAGAGTTGCAAAGAGCACCTATTGATGAGCTTAAAGAAAGCTAAGAAAACAAATCTGCCTCTCAGCTTGTGTTTATGTAGATGCTGAGCAATTTGGAAACATCACGTACTGATATAAACCATACTCGCAATGACAACCCACTAAAACTTCCCTGCCTGAAAATCATAAGTAGGATTTTACGTTTAGGAAAAACTCTAATCAAGAAGAGCTCCTTCATTACAATCTGTTCTTATTATAAGCCATTGAGACCATGATAAGCCTTTGTTGAGGGATGCACCCAAATACCACAAAGATCCGGCCGATTTAAAATTAAAAAGCATGAATATCAAGCATGTAAATGCACAAGAACCCATTCACAAAGAAAAGAAAGATCCCGATCAATTAGACAAAAAATTAGAGTGGAGAATGAATAGGAGAGCCTGAGAGCAATCAAAAGTCTAAATTTTGACTAAAGCCACCTCCACAAAATAACATATACTGGGCCAATCAACAAGATGGCTGCAATCCTACCTGTGCCTCTATGCAGGACAATGTCCAGTTCTTGGATTAGAATCCTACATTCAATGGAGCGCACCACCAAAGCAACATACAATCCATTTCATGACATTGTTTGAAGAGAATTTGGAGCCTCAAACAGCACACAAAAACTTCCATTTTTCACGCCATAAAATGCAAACTAAATAGACAATTGTGTAGCTAGCGCTCATGCCCTCTTCCTATTGACTTTTGTGCCACTGAGAGCCCATCCAAGAGTGCAAGCAAGACAAAGACGAGGACAGACAACCCTTCAAAACAATAACATGAAAAACGCAAGCGCACAAGTCGACCAACACAAACTGAAGAAGAGAGAGCGATGCACATAAAAACCATCGGTTAACAAGCATACTTCTGGGGGAAATGTGAGTGCAATATAAAACTTGTGAAACGGATTCAACAACCGTGCCGCCCAAAAAATGAAAAAGAAAGAAAAGACATAAAGGAATACCTAGAGTAGTGGGGTAGCGTAGGAGATGTAGTTTTGCATCAAACCCTATGTGGTAATGTAGACCTCGTTCTTTGATGGGAGCCCCTGGCCGGGGCTTATAGACCCGCTGGTATCTCTCCATAGCCAACTATTGCAAGCTTAAGCATGGAGGAAAACAGGCCTGCACTAGCTATGACGGCATTATCGCTCTCTTTCTCCCTTGCCTCTTTGCTTGCAAAGCAAGAAAGATGCACTAGGTGCGATGGTGGGCGCTCGCAGTTGCCCAAGTAATAGGCCGTGTGTGTAGAAAAGAGCAATCAATGATTGATGAGCATTTACAAACAATTGCAATCTCCATCGACAACGCAAAGATCTTGGACAGAGCTGGCTCCATAGACTTAAGAGTTGCAACAACTTCCACATTGATCATAATCTTGGTGTTGATGAGCTTGCTCGCCTCAAGAGATACAGTGTTATTGTCTTTGAACATACTCCATGCACAGAGAGAAAGAGCACTACAAGACACAAAAAAAACACAAAAGAAAGCTGTTGCAAACCTGAAAGTTTCTTGGTCAAAGCAGTTGCAATTTGGGTGTGCCTTATATTCAGTTGAGTCGTGCTAGAATTGGGGTTGAAGTAGCAGGCTATAAACACATAATGAAACACAATTAGAGGTAGACAAGATGCAAAGATGATGCCTGGCTAGGCGTGTTCAGTATGGATATCGCCCAGATTGCCTCTGTACAACCTACGACTCCCTCTCAATGAATATCCTCTCTTCAACTTTGAAGCCATAGAGTGCATACAGGCTCCTCCGAACATAATGAAGCAAACACATGTGCATCGCAACAAATTGACAACAAGGTGATTCTCAGCTTTGAACGGGAGAGAGAGCTATACGTACTCGCCTCATTAGCGGACATACACGCAACCCTCAAAATCTACCTATAAATCCCCAATTAAATAGAAAGCGCATGCATGTCGTCCACCTTAAAAAAAACCCCTTGTATGGAAAATCTTGATTGGCCACAACCCCTATGGCCGTGCTAGCGAAATTCCTCCCTATAGACTCTGCCTTACGGCAGTGCCAATAAAGCTTAGAGAGAGAGAGAGAGAGAGCTTGCGCTTTGTTTTTCACAAATCTTGTTACCTCAAGTTGACATGGTCCTGTGTTTAGAACACCACATCTTCATGTCCTAATTTTCATATGTTTAAATTTCTCCTTAGTTTTTAGCTTGTATTAACTCTTTGATTCAATCTCACTTTATTGTGTGCATTCTTGTCATTTGTGTTAGTGTGGTTGTGTAAACATCCCTAGAGAAGAAAATGGAGGGAGAGGGAGGGAGAGAGAGAGAGAGAGAGAGAGAGATTGCTAGCTTTCATCAAAGCATGTTTTCTTGTTTCTTAATTGGTATTGTGATGTCTCAATTTTGATCCGTGTACCTTGCAAAAGAACCATAAGAAGGATTAGAATTTATATAAAGTGATGATATAGATCATTTGAAATATGTTCACTTTTAAATGTTGCTCCCTTTTTATGTTTTGAAAAAAAAACATGCAAGTCTCCTTGCATGGGGGAGTTTGCACAGCCCTTCCCAATTTTTATAATATAAGGGAACGTGCCATTTCTATGGTAGCGTGCAATTTTTGTGTGTTCGTTTCACTATGTCATTAGTAATGAATAAAGAATTTGGAGCTTTTCACGTACCCTCCTGATTCGACCTTCATTTGTCGATTGTCGTAATAATCAACACGATGATGTTGGCTAAAGCTTCATGAATGAGTTTGTCGACATGCTGCTTGTATGATCCTATTGGGATATCTTGCAATCTCATCATGGATTCTCATTTGTGTGAAGGCATTGTGTAAGGCCACATACTTTTAAAGTGCCAACCAGAATGGAGGAAGTGCTTGGAGAGAGGTGTTCCCTTAAACCAACCTAGAACTTTGTCGCAACAGCCAAGAGACTTTGTCTGAAGAGAAACGCTCACCTCGCTTTAACTGATCTAAAATGTCTCTCATGGGTAGGACGGTCATGCAATCTTCATCTCAATGGTGGTACACCATTCACATAACGCTTGAAGCATCATGGCAAGCAGCTTTGGGTGAGTATCCACAACTATTACGTACAAATTAATCAAGAACCATTGCAACAACACAATCCATCCCTAAATTGGTGGAACCCTATATGAGTCTGATATTATGATTACCCGCATTTCCACCTTGGAAATGAACTTTCTTTTTGTATGGCAATCAGCAAAGTGGTTATGCACATCTATATAGCTCTGAAACTCATTAAGGAGCCCTGGGTGATCTGAGTTGTTACCAAGGTCAAGAAGGATTGGAAACGACCCTCCCCGCCACTTCAATCCACTGGCAAGGAACTGCAAGGGAAGCATGCATCATTTCAGCCGCAACACTGCATGTTGATCTGGGGCCAGCAAATCAATAAAGCACAAATGCATGTGAGAAAACTAACGTTTTTGTGTGATTTTTTGCCCATTTCCAAGGTGGGTGGAGGTAGCCACAGGCTAATAATAGAACGAGAGGACGATAGCATAGCATCGATAAAAGAATATCCTGTTCCGCATATCCTGCAATTAATGCGTTTCAAGAGGCGACATTCTGTACAAGAAGCTCCTCAAGCACTTTTTGTGCTTTATGAAGAACGCTATATTTGGCATATATGTCATCCCAAGTAATGCCAAGCACAACCTCTTTTTACAACACCCCTTGACTAACAATATCATCGTGAATTGTGTTGTCCATATCAGCGTCTTGCGTAGTGCCACATGCCTTCAAGATGCAAGTGCAGGTGATTGCATTTGAAGAGATGCCATCTCTTTGTATCTACTGTAACTAGCCCAAAGCTTTTTGGCCATGTCCATGTTGGGCATATCCCACAATCAGTGCACTCCAAGCAATGCCAAGCACAACTTTTTTCAACAGCCCCTGACTAACAATACAATTGTGAATGTTGTTGCCCATATCAATGTCTTGTGTAGTATCACATGCCTTCAAGATGAAAGCAAAGGTAGTTGCATGTGGAGAGATGTCATCGATTTGCATTTGTTGAAGGCTTCTTGGCCCTACCATATTTGTCATACATGTCGACCAAGGCAGTGCCAATCATAATATTTTTTTTCAACTGCCCCTAACTAACAATATCATTGTGAGTTCTTTTGTCCATCCTAGTGTCTTCCAAATTGCCACATGCCTTATAATGCAAGCATAGGTGATTGCACATCTGGAGAGATGCCCTCACTTTGCATCAACTGAAAATGGCCCAGAGCTTCCTAGCTTTGCCGTTGTTCGAGATATTCCACATTTAGTGCAATCCAAGGCATAACATTCTAGACAGGCAAGTCCTCAAGAGCTTTTTGTGCTTTTTGAAGTACAGCACATTTGGCATGCATGCCAACCAAGGCAGTTCCAAGCACAATGATTTGTTTCAATAGCCCCTAGCTAGCAATGTTATCATGAATTATGTTTTGCATATTGGCCTTCTAGTAGATAGTGTGTAGTACAGAAGGGATTGGAGCATGCAACTCTCCACTCATCCATGCCCTATAAAGGCCCTGCCTTGCTAATAATAGGGCCCCCTTGACCGCATGGCTTCGTCCTGGTCCTTGGCCTTCCCGGTCCTACCCTAGGCCTGACATTTCTCCCCCTTGGAGAAGTGTTTTTGTCCTCGAAAACAAAAGTGATTATATCTTCATAAGAGCACTAATGTTTTCCACAATGGCATCATTCATGGATCCAGCTACTCGTTGGACTGGAACATGGTTCAATAGGAGGTTCAATGAAACCAAGAGTAACATCTTGATTTCCACATGGCTGTCCCTTTGCAACCGTCTTGTGTAACTAGCTCATATACAACATAGCGTGTAGACTCCATTTAGAACTCACATGAGCATGATAAATGAGCTATCACAATTAAGATGTACCCAAAAGAGTACCGCCTTTCACTTTCCATGAAAGTAACTGGCTGACGTAACTCATCACCAAAGTAGAAGTCCTTGCTTTGTTACCTTATCACATCAGTGAACAACCCCACCATAACTAGTGTTCAAGGATGAGAACATGACTTATACATGAAGAGACTAAACCTAGTCGCAAACATGCTTTATCTTATGGTAAGCAAACTCCAACTAGAGCAATATAGGTTGTCTAATTACATTGCTGGGTGCTAACGTACACTCTTTGCATATCCTTTAGCACAAGATTAAACTTTGTAATCTCCCTATCCCCTTGAATCCTGACAGTACTGAGATGTGTTTCCCCACATTTTACAGACAGTCTTCCAAAATAACTGGTAAATAAGGATCACCTACAACATTGTTCAAAAATCAACAATGTTATGAATAACCAGCTTGGTTAACTTGAAATATCCACAAGCATTCAAACCAAGCCATGACCTCTATTGGTGATTGTTAGATCTATGTCATGAATGTGCATGTCGTCCATAACAAGTCTAACGAGGTATTCGACAATTTTTGGCCACTGAAATTGTTCCTGATATGTGGTGCATAAAATGGTCTTATAAATGGATTTAACAAGTACCTAGGGACTTCGTTGTGACACACAATTGAAATAGCATGCGTGAGTGTCAATCCCAAAGACTCATGTTCTCCACATGTGGAATATGTCTCAGGTAAGGATGTCTAAAAAAAAAACATCCTTCAAGTACGAGATGTACTTGTGTGTGGAGGTAACTACAAACATGTTGTGACGTGTGTGAGAGGGACCTTGATTAACCTTGCTCCACACTGACTAAACCAAATTCCTTGAGTTCCTAGACCATGTTGTATCCCATGTGATAACATGTGCCAAATCAAACCCTACAAGTGGGCCCATAACTGCATAATACAAAAAAGTATTTTGGACACTACGGCCCAAAATTATTGACTCTTACATGACCTTATCATCTCTCTAAAGAGTAAAAATAGATGAAAGTATTCAAGCTTATTCATGTGACTGGAAAAAGTCAAGCAAAGCATATTAAAGAATAGAAATAAACCAAATCAGATGTGTACCTGAAGGTTGAACATAAAGTTCACTTACACGTAGTTACATGCACTTTGCAAACCTAAACCATACAACTGGAAAGGTGCCTTACCATAAAACGAGCCTTGAAGATGTGGTTATCGGTTACCTATTAAACACTAAAGGAAAGAGTAGTGAAAAACAAGCAGGAGAAACTCGTAACCTTGGGTGTTTCCTTTGCAATCCAAAACCCCTTGGTTAGCTTTTGGATGTTTCCTTTACATCCCTTGGTTAACTTTTGGGTGTTGCCTTTGCAATCCAAACCCCTTAGTTAGCTTCTAGATGTTGTCGTTGTTGCACTCCAAACTCCTTGGTTAGCTTCTGCAATGTCAAACTGCTTGGTTAGACTTTGCATTAAAATTGCACAAACTAGCATCCAACGATGATGAACATAGTTCACCGTGGTCCAAAATGTTTGGAATCAACTTGAGAAGTTGAATGTGTCCACTTCCCCTTGGTATTTTGCAAATTCCTTTCCTTGAAAGAACAATAGTGATGAGATGAAACTCTGATTCTCAGCACCTATGGAGTGATTGTGTATTAGCTGGGTCATACCCCTGAAAATACCACCCCTAGAAACACAATCAATGCTGCAACTAAGCTTCTTCAGTTGGAATCGTATTCACAACTAAATCGTGCGATAATCGGCTTCCTCCATTTACTAAGGAGAAAGATATCAAATACCCCCAAAGAAAAATAGTCATACTAGATTTTTTCAGGTGTATACAGAAGAGATTACCTGCATGGAGGCTCTCTAAATCGATTCACGTATTTCCATGAAGTACGTACTTGATAGAGAGGCCATGCCTACACATATGAAATATTATCAATATTATCAATGATAGAAAGTGCTCATTGCTCTTAGCCATTCCAAAGTAGATGGCTCGTAGCTGTAAGGACATGGATCCTATGGGCAAGGCCACCGACATGACCGGACAATGTGTACACTAGGGGGAGGCTATAAGATAGCACGATTGGGTGGAGACTAGCACACACATTACCACCACCCTTTCACTGGTATCAGAGCTATTTTTGGGAGGAGATAAAAAGCGGGTTGAATGTGTGTGCGACGTTCTGCTTCTCTCCTATGTTTCGCAGACAGCGACGTCTCTGCTGTGCAGCAAAAAGAAGACAGGTTACAGAGACAACGACAACCGGCCGCGGCCACCCCATCTACGTCCTCCACAACAGGCGACTAAGGCGGGCGACCTGATGGAATTAGGGTTGCAGAGAAACGCACACAGCTTAGAGAAGATGAAGGAAGCTCAAGGGACACAATAGAGAGTGTGTTACTTGGTGTGCAATGGAAAGATAGGTAACCCTAGAGTGATGGGCGTATATACAATGCACGGGGAGAAAAACCTCTTATACAGGGGAAAAATGCCCCGGCGGTCCTAGTGTGTTCACACACATCACTACCACATGTATATGGTAATAAATCCCCCTAGAGTGATGCGGTGAACGAGAGCTGGCACATGAGTAAAGGGAAGTGCCATGCCTTAAGGACATGATGAGTCCACAAAGGGGAGTAAGCCCAAAGCTTTGCGGAAAGCTTCAAGCTTCTCACGAGACAATTCCTTTGTGAAGAGATCTGCAAGGTTGTCCTGTGTTGGCACATAAGCCAAGTTGATCTCTCCTGCTGAGAGCCTCTCCCTGACATAATGGTAATGCACCTCAATGTGCTTTGTGCAAGCATGAAAAACTGGGTTCCTCGCAACTGCCAATGCCCTCTGACTGGCAGTGTAGATAGTGTTTGCAGTGTCCTATTCAACACCTAAATCAGCCATAAGGCGTCTGAGCCATACACACTCAACCGTAGCTGTGAAGACTGCCCTATACTCAGCCTCACAACTCAAAGTGGCCACAGTAGGTTGCTTCTTGCTCAACCATGATATACATGAACTGCCAAGCATGAAACAAAACCCACTTGTGGACACTCGCATGTCAAAACAACTAGCCCAATCTGAGTCCAAAAAAGCATGTAAGTCTGGCGGCAATGATCCCCCCTTGGGATAAAACAAGCCAAGATGTAAAGTGCCACTAAGGTAGCGGAAAATCCTCTTGACAGCCTGCCAATGCTTAGACCCTGGGCTATGCATAAATCTGCTGGCCTATGAGAACGCAAACAGAATATCTGGCCTCGTGTTGCATACATAAATGAGGCTGCCAACAACGGTTTTGTAAAGTGTGACATCAGCAGGATCGCCAGCATCATGTAAACTCAACTTCAAACCCGTTTCCATGGGAGTGGCAATAGGTTTGCAATCCTCAAGTCAAAACTTACATAGCAATGTCTCTATGTAACTTTTCTGACACAAGGCAATACCACCATCACACTGATTAAACTGTATACCCAAGTAATGATGCAACAGCCCCAAATCTTTCATCTTGAAAGTAGCATTCAAATCAGCCTTAAATTCAGCAATATGTCTCTCATTTGGTCCAGTGATCAGCAAATCATCGACATAAAGAACCACAATGAGAAGTACATCACCCTCACGCTTTACATACAATGTGCTTTCTGTTGGACTGTTACGAAAGCCTTGTTTGGCCAAATGAGTGTCAACTTTCTCATACCAAACACGAGGAGATTGCTTCAACCCATACAAAGCCTTCTTACATCTGCACACTTTTTCCTCTTGTCCTTTTATGACAAAACCGCAAGGCTGCGTTACATAAACTTCCTCAAATATGTCACCATTCAAGAAAGCAGTAACAATGTTTGATTGATGTACATCCCAACCAAAATGAGCTTCTAATGCACATAGAAAACGCACAGTAGTCATACGACAAATGGGAGCAAAAGTCTTTTCATAATCTATGCATTTTTGTTGTGCATAACCCTTTGCAACAAGTCGAGCCTTATGGCGATCGATCTCACCATCCGGCTTGCGTTTCAACTTGTAAACCCACTCCGTACCAATGGCCTTTTTTCTAGGAGGCAAATCACATAAAGTCCATGTGTCATTTTCTATAAGTGCATCATATTCTGATTGCATGGCAGCCATCCAATTTTCTGAATTATGTGCTTCATCAAAAGACAGAGGCTCCTCAACATCATGTAAGCTAGACACAGCCAAAGCATAACAATCTGATGCATAAGATGCATGGCAAGAGCCTGAACGAGTATGACTAGATAAAGGTGCATCCAGTTTACTATCGCGCAAAGTGTGCACCAGCCATTTTGGCATACCTCTAGCCTGCTCATTTTCAGCCCTTTCCTCATCAAGTGCATCATGTACATCTGGATCAGTAAAATAGGCTGATCTGTAACATTTTCAGAAACCCCCATAGGATGTACATTTGCCTCATTGGAAATTACATTCGTATTTCCACCACTGAAAAGAGGCAACAAAGTGTCATAAATGTTATGTGAGCTTACATTATTGTCTCGAGTACATGACAACAAGGGCTGAACAGAATCTTCCACAAACACTACATCCCGTGAAACCAGAATACGCTTTGTTTGTGGATGATATAACCTGTAACCTTTGCTTTCAGCACTATAACCAACAAAAATACATTTGACAGCCTTATCATCCAATTTTCTGCGTTGTGTTTGTGGCACCAAAGCATATGCCAAACAGCCAAAAACACGCATGTGCTCAAAAGAAGGCTTTCTATCATGACATGCTTCATATGGAGTAATAGGTTGCAAAGCTTTTGTAGGACACTTGTTAAGTACATAAGTGGCACACATGATGGCCTCAAGCCAAAAAGAATGCGGCAAAGCTTGACTTTTGACCATACATCGTGTCATTTCCGTCAGTGACCTGTTTTTCCTCTCAGCAACACCATTTTGTTGAGGTGTGTAAGGCACTGTACATTGGTGTTTTATCCCATGACTAGCCAGAAATGCATTAAATTCATGAGACATATACTCCCCCCCTCAATCAGAACGGAGGGTGCCCATAGTACATTTCGAGACATTTTCAACCATAGCCAGAAATTGTTTGAAGCACATAAAAACTTCGACTTTACTTTAAGCGGAAATACCCATGCATGCGTAGAGTAATCATCAATGAAAGTCACGAAGTATAGGTAATTGCCCAAGGACAGAGTTTGCATGGGCCCACAAACATCACTATGCACAAGCTGCAACCTGCATGTGGCCCAGACTGAACCATCCTTTGGAAACTTAGAACACTGCATCTTACCCAAAATACAGCCTTCACAAACATGTTTGACAGGTGCTTCAAGAGGCGGCAAAGAAGCAACCATATCAGATTTCTGCAAACGCAGCAAACTGGCAAAATTCAGATGACCAAAACGTGCATGCCAAAGTTTTGCATCTGAAATAGCCCTTGAATCTGCAACAGCATTTGTAAAATTTTGTTCACACTTGTCATACAAAGTGAGCTTATACAGCCCACGACACAAAAGGCCAGATGCAACAATTTCATCACCAAAATTGAGATCATGCACTGTACATTTGTCATCCACAAATTTGAGTACAAGTCCAAGTCTAGCAAGTGTGGATACAAACAAGAGATTCTTCTTGATCCCAGGTACATAAAGTACATCAACAAGTGCGAAGGAACTGCCATTTGCAGCAGTAAGCACAATCTTTCCAACTCCCTGAACCGGATAAGAGGCATTGTTGGCACAAGTGATTGAATTCCCATGAGGCACAGACTCGAGAGAGGTAAACAATTCACAATGTGAGGTAATGTGCTTTGTAGCACCACTGTCGAAATACGACACATGTGAATCTGCAGCAATTGACAAGCATGCATCATGGACAGCAGGATTGTAAGTGCACTCTGCGCTAAAAGCCCATTCTGCATCAACATCACCAACGCAATCTCCTTTCACAGAAGACTCAACAATGGCTGCATTTGTAGTGGAACCACCCTCTTTCTTCTTAGCCTCTTTGGCCTTCAACTTAGGACACGACTTGATCAAGTGATCATTAGCTTTACAATAATGGCAAGGCATCTTCTTTTTGCCCTTATCACCAGAATTTCTGGACGAATTACTGCCAGTAGAAGCATTAGGAACATAAGTTTTGCCACTCACAGCAGAACCATAGGAAGTGGCTGCATTGCTGTTACCACCCTTTCTTTGAGAAGCAATAAAAGCTTGTTCAACTGCACGTTGTCTAGTCCTGTTTTTTCTGGAAAGTGACTCTTGCAACAGCAATGTGCATAATGTATCAAACTTGACAACTTCTGGATTTCCTTGGGTCATATGTCTCCAAGTACTAGCAACAGTCTGGTAATAATCTGGTAAGGCATCAAGAACAGTCTGCACAAGGGAACTATCTGAAATGACTTCACCTGCAAAAAATAAGCTGCTCATTGATATCCTTGACGCTAGCAAGGAAAGTGTCCATATCATCTTCCTCATGCATAATCTTCGACTCCAGCTCTTTACGCAGCAAAGCAATTTTAGCCTCATTGCAACTTGCATAAAGACCAGCCAAAATATCCCAAGCCTGTTTTGCAAATTTTGCTGAACGGAGTGAGGAACAATGGTGCGCTTCATAGACAATGCAATCAATGCATGAGCCTGCGCATCCTTTACATCCCAACGAGCTTGTTTTGCCCATAGGCAAAACAACTCTAATAGAGTAGCAATCCTTGCAGCAAGACCTGCAACATCCTCAACATCGCCTACATCCTCAGAACCAGGACGTACATCAATGTCCTACACAATGTTCCAGGTGCCCTTTGACACAAGAACATGTTGCATCATATAAGCCCACATAGGGTAGTTGTCCCCATCCAACCTCTCCTCAGCAACAAACATCTTGAACACATCTGTGTTGTTGTCAGCCATGGTAAATGTTGCACCTGATGTGAAAACTGCCCAAAAATAGGAGAAACGGAGCGAGAACAACACGTGCTATATAGCACAAATCGTAGAAGACTGTAAGACACCTGTTATGCAGAAAACGGCACTGACAGAAATTCTGCACAAAATGACGAAATTGCCTGTGCAGACCTGCCTGTAGTGGAAACGGAGGCCAAAATGAGTCCGAATCAAAAATCTGAGCAGACTAAGCTCTACGAGCTTATCCAAAATATCTGTCGACCTGCGAACGCTCGCCAAACCTCACTGTAATTGGAGAAAGTGAGCAGGCGTGTGCTGGAGCAGCTAGCGACTAAGCCCGGGAGGACGCAACCTGGTCTGATACCAATTGTTAGAATTAGGGTTGCAGAGAAACGCACACAGCTTGGAGAAGATGAAGGAAGCTCAAGGCACACAATAGAGAGTGTGTTACTTGGTGTGCAATGGAAAGATAGATAACCCTAGAGTGATGGGTGTATATACAATGCACGGGGGAAAAAACCTCCTAAAGAGGGAAAAAATGCCCCGACGGTCCTAGTGTGTTCACACACATCACTACCATATGTATATGGTAACACAACCAAGGCAAACTCGATGGCACCGAGGCTCCGAAGACTTCCGTTGGCGCCAAGCTACGTACATAGGAAGGCCCGCTTAACCTTGCATGAAGGAGGGTTGAACCCATCCCATGAGGGTAAGAGGCCAACACTTTACCATCAAGCTTTTGACCCTTGTTGTGTATAACAAGGAAAGATAGCCTACTTGTGTTGAAAGGAAAACTAGAAGGAAAGGGAAAATCAAGGGAAAATCAAGGAAGTAGCTTCACCCTTCCTTTTCACTTCTTGGAAGAAGGCAAGTTTTCCTCCAAAAATTCTTTTTTCCTCAAGGAGGTAGCTTCAAAGTGAACAAAATCCTTCACAAAAAATGACGGGTTTTTGTGAAGAATCATCAAAGGTGTTCTTACAACGAACGAGAAGTGAAGCGCTCAGATTCTTGCAAGGTGAGGTTCGCATGCAACGCAAATCGTGGAGCATACAAAACACAAAGACTTCAATTTCTCAAGATACAAGTTGTCATTTTTTTTTCTCTCTCTTTGCATTAGTGTCTGTTTACCATGGTCAGTGAGGATATCCCACCTACACACACGTTTGATTTTGAGCATGTAGATCATGATAATGATGATCTAGAAGATCATGGGCTTGTAGATATGGTTTCTTTCAAAACTTTGGAACATCACCAAAGCGTACTTGAAAGCAACCTCTCTGCACTCAATGCAAATGTTACCAATCTTACGTAGTTACTTGTGAAATTTATGAATTCAGAGACGACTCAAGGAGCCACAAGTGACACGGTTCAAGGGAACCAAACTCGCACGACTGAAGGAGTCCAAGAGACAAGTGTTGCAGAAGATGCAGAAGGTGGCAATACATTACTTAAGAATATCACCATTCTTGAGTTTCACGGGGAAGAGCGTGATCGCAACAAGGATGCGGTCAATACGTTCTTACACAAATGGAGTGATATTCATAGATTGAGACACACCCTGGATATAAAGACAGTTGTGGAAACAAGTCTATCTCTTAAAGGCAAGGCCTATAAATGGTGGATGACATTTCCAATAGATGCTCGTGTCTTGGGCTGTGTTTCAAGCTTCTTTCTCCAAAGAGTTTTTGGACTCCAATGAAAAAGATAAGAATTGGTTAGCATAGGGTGCATGCCGCATGTCTGGCCTCTCTCTCACACAGTACCTTTTGAAGTATCGGAAAATCATATTAAAACTAGAAGGTCTAGATGAATTTCAAAAGATACAGGGTTTTAATAGGGGTCTTGACAAAGACTATCGTCTTCATGTCAAGACCCAACATCCAAAAACTTTGGAAGAAGCCATCAGTCATGCCCAAAGATATGATGATGACCAAGAAAGGAAAGGAAATGTTCCCTACTCTAAGAATACTTTTGCTAAGAGCAATGTGGCTAAGAGCTAATGGCGAGGTAGATCTCCCACACGTTCTAAGAGGAATAAGAGACAATCTACCTCTTCACGCCCACAAAAGGCTAAGAAGCCTAAGCAATCACAAGATACTCCGCGTGGGTCTCTCAACACTGCTGATTTTGAGCGTGCAAAGAAACATAATTTGTGTTTTAGATGTCTTTCGGACCAACATAACAAGAAAGATAGTCCTCCTTTGCAAGGCAAATAAAAGGCCACACGGTGCAACACCTCACATTAGATTCATCTCCTAAATATTGTGTTGTAGAGGTTCTTCATATTAAAGAAAAGCACAAGTGTTGTATGCCTGCTTCAATGTGGCACCCCACCTTTGGCCCCCATGATTTGATTCGCATGCATGGCACTATTAACGGACAACATGTTCGTATTTTAGTGGATGATGGTGCAACTCATAACTTCTTGAACTATAAGCTAGTCAAGAAATTGAAGCTTACACAGACTCCCTGCTCTCACAAGTATGTGGTGAAGCAGATATTTGGGAATGATAAAGACGTATGGGACACGGTAGTTCAAGGGGTTGAGCTTATTGTTCAAGATCATACGATGACCCTTGACTTCCAAGTTACGAACATGGACCGTGCTGATGTAGTTTTAGGACGGGAGTGGCTGCATGGTTTAGGAAACACATTGCACACTAGTTATGAACACAACTCCTTATCCTTTATGGCCAATGGTAAACATGTGCTTTTGCTTGGTGAGAAAAATATACCATCTGCACCTCTTATATGTACAACCGAGCTTTCTATTTTGCAGAAAGCAGATTTAATAGATGAAGTCTTTTTGTGTTACTGCTTGTCTCCAAGTCTTGTGAATTCTCAAGAGCAAAGTGCGGTGAATTCTAGTAATGGTATGCAAAGTGAAATGAATTATAATGGTATGCAAAGTGCAATGAATTCTACTGATAAACAAAGTGTTAACAAATCTAACGAGCAAAGTGCTCTCAATTTTAGTTCTATAGAGCAATGTGCAACTGTTGTAAAACAAACACTACAGGAATTACAAGATTCTCCATCCCAGCATAACTCTAGTTTACTTTCTCCTTTTGCATGACAAAAGCTGACTCACTTACTCACGGAGTATAGTGATGTGTTCTCAAGTGATTTACCATCGGGTTTACCCCCTACACGTGATGTGCAGCATGGCATAGATGTCTTGCCATGCACTAAACCGGTGAGTAAACCACCTTATCGTACGAGTGCTAAAGAAGACAAGGAGGTTGAGAGTCAGTTGGCTGACTACCTCGCTCGTGGTTTCATTAGACCTAGCACTTCGCCTTGGGCATCACCAATTCTATTGGTAAAAAAGAAAGATGGTACTATGCGCATGTGCGTAGATTATCGCGGATTGAATGCGATAACCATCAAGAACAAGTATCCTCTACCTCAAGTGGATGAGTTGTTTGATCAACTCTACAGGGCAAGATACTATACAAAGATGGATCTTCGTTTAGGATACCACCAGGTACATATCCTACTGCAAGATATCTCCAAAACTGCCTTTAGAACACGGTTCTGGCATTTTGAATTTTTGGTTATGCCTTTTGGTCTAACCAATGCTCCAACTACATTTATGTCACTCATGGATAGTGCCTTACGTCCCTATCTTGGAAAATTTGTTGTGGTTTTCCTTGATGACATTCTCATTTACAGTAAGACTGAAGATGAACACATAGAACACTTACGATTAGTGTTTGAACAGCTACGAGCTTACGCGTTGTATGCTAAGCAAAGCAAGTGCGATTTCTTTAAAACAGAGATACATTACCTCGGTCATGTGATCTCTTATTTTGGCATCAAGATGGACACTGACAAGGTCGTTGCCATTCTTCGATGGCCACATCCCAACACGGTTGAGGAGCTTCAAATATTTTTAGGCATGGTTGGATTTTATCGAGACAGTATATCCGTGACTATGCCAAAATCATTGTTCCTATGACGCATCAACTTAAAGCAAAAGGTAAGACCTTTCCTTGGAAGGAGTCCAAAAACGCAGTTTCGAACATCTCAAGGTAGCTATAGCCATTTCTTCCATCCTAGCAATCGTCGACCCACTTAAGCCGTTTGTGGTAGAGACTGATGCTAGTGATAAATTCATTGGTGCGGTACTTCTCCAAGAGGGAAGACCTATAGCCTTTGAAAGTAAAAAGTTAGATAGAGCTCAACAGAATTATGCTAATGATGAGCGAGAGCTCTATGCCATAATTCACGCTTTACGAAAGTGGTGACACTATTTATATGGTGCCAAGTTTGAAGTAGTTTTTGACCATGAGAGTATCAAATGGTTTAGTACTCAAACAGAATTGAAGGGCCGTAAAGCTAGATGGACAAAAATCCTTCAAGATTATGATTGTAAGCTACGATATCGCAAGGGGAGATATAATGTAGTAGTGGATGCACTAAGTCGGATGCCTCAGATCAATTTACTTGCTTTCACGGAACTAAAGAGTGGATTTTTGGAGTCATTACGTGGCAAATGTGCACAAGATCAATCATATGCTAAAGTGTGGAGTGCAGTTTTGAAAAGGGATCCCTCACAATCACATGTCTTTGAAAAGCCAGATCAACATGTCTCTGCACGTGCAGATAAAAACTCCAACACACAGAGCTCCACCCCTACTCAAGAAGAGCTTAAGCGATGGAAGAATTTTTTCATTGATGATGGCTACTTACCCCACAAAGGTAGAGTATGTGTGCCAAAGGACTCAGACACTAGGTTCCAAATCTTATTTGAGTGTCACGATAGTCCAAGTGCTAGTCATCCAGGTATTCGTAAGACGTATGCCTTAGTTCGACGACAATTTTATTGACCGGGCTTACATCATGATGTTCAAGAGTACGTACTAAACTACCAACAGTGCCAAGTTAATAAGGCAGAGCACCTCAAGGTAGGTGGCCTTTTACATCCTTTAGAGATTCCACAAGGTAAGTGGAAGAGTATCTCTATGGATTTTGTAGTAGGACTACCTACCACAAATCGTGGCCATGATACCATTTGGGTAATTGTAGATCGTCTCACAAAGATGGGTCGATTCATTCCCACTAAGAGTACGGTTAAGACACCGAATGTAGAGCATATATATAAACTCTACGATCTTCCAGCTAGTCTTATTAGTGATAGAGATCAAAAGTTTGATAATCACTTCTAGAGAGCTTTGTTCCAAAAGTTGGAAACTAAACTTAATCTAAGTACGGCTAATCATCCAGAAACGGATGGTCAAACAGAAAGAGTTAATCAAGTGCTAGAGGATATGCTACGAGTGTACATTAGCAAGAAGCAAACTAATTGGGAAGACTACTTACCTATATTGGAATTTGCTTATAATAGTTCAAATCATGTGACTACAAGGTTTAGTCCATTTATACTTTTATATGTATTTCAACCTAGATCACCCGTTACGGTGGGGTTGGCTAAGGAGAAGATACAGCAAGCGAAGGATTTTCTCTAAGACCATTTTGACATGCTTCGAGTTGCTCGATAGAATGTTAAGCAAGCTCAAGATTGATATAAGGAGTACGCAGATGAGCACCGTCGTCTTGCTACTTTCGAAGAAGGAGAAGGTTTTCCTTAAAGTTCTGGAGCATTCAGAAAGTCTGAAGACGGGAAAAGTTGATAAACTTTCACCATGCTATTGTGGATTGTTTACCATTCTCGAACGTATAGGTCAAGTGGCCTATAAGTTAGCTCTTCCAAAGCACTCACGAGTTCATCCTGTTTTTCATGCTAGCCGTTTACGAAAATAGTTAGGACAGAATGATAATGTCATTGACACAGGTGTGTTAGTTGACCTTATCGAATTGCCAAGCATTCCTCATGAGCCCGAAAAGATTTTGGATTCTCATGAGCTTCGCACCAAACATCATGTCAGACGACAGGTGTTGGGTAAAATGGCTAGATAGACCTGAAGAAGGTTCTACATGGGAGAATGTCTCAGCACTTAAGAAATGTTTTCCTACGTTCGTTTTCAAGGACGAAAACGATTCTCCAAGGGGGGGGGGGGGTAATGTAAGGACATGGGTCCTATGGGCAAGGCCACCGGCATGGCCGAACAAGTGTGTACGCTAGGGGGAGGCTATAAGATAGCATTGTTGGGTGGAGACTAGCACACGCGTTACCACCGCCCTTTCAGTAGCCCTTCCAAAACAGATGGCTCATAGCATGTGTGGCTCTTAGCCCGTATGCCAATTTTAAATTAGTATTCAGTCTATTGATCGATGAATACTTATTTTTGTGACATCAATGCGACTTTCTTGCTGAGATTCAGAGCATTGTGGCTCATGTTTTAGAATCATACTTAGAAGGTTATCATCAATCCTTGAGAAGAGAAAAGATAAAGAGAATGTTGGGCTGAGGAACATTCCTTTGCTTGTGATGTTGTGCATCCTATGCCTGGTTGGTAGCTTATCCTACCTTGTATGTGGTTGTGACTGTACCAAGGTGATTTAAATATAGCACTTTGCCTCTAAATTAAGTCCTCCTGATTTAGGTTCCTCTTAGTGTTGTTCTGCATTGACATCTACAGAAGAAACATAAATAAAAATTGGTTTAAACAACCAATAACTTACCTCGTCCTTGACTGAGTAGCTGGTGTTGTAGCGAAAGCATAAACAATGATAAGGTGGAATCCATTCCTTGGCTAGCATGTCTTGCATGCAGAGTTGTAAGCCCTTGGCTAGAGTGACAGCCTCAAACGTGAAAGCCCAAACCATAAGTGCCTTGCTTCTGATCAAGACTATTTTGTATTTAAGCCATGCTTGACTGTGGTCATCCAACCAATCATTGATTCCTTGCTGGCAATGTAGTCAACAAAATTGTAAGAAGCCGTGCTTGTGCTTTGAGCGCGCGCACATCTTTTGCATGCCATAGCTAACAAGCACATCCCAATAAAAATCAATTTTGCACCTCATGAATTTCCTTAGGCCGACTTGCCTTGCCGTTGGAATAACACTTTGCACTTGTACTTTGAGTAGAGAGCTTGGTTCAACTTGGATCGGCCTTGCCACATGCAAATTCCCTTGTTGAATCCGTGAGGAGAGACAACCCCGGCCATCTTGTAGCCGTTGCATGACCATTTTCCCCCTTGATGCACCTTACCCTTGAAGATTGGAGAAGAACTTTATTGATCGTTTTCATCATCGCACTTACTTGGCCGCAAGATTGGCATCTTTGTTGATTATGTTGTTTCATGGTCTTTGAGTCTTAATGTGGTATGCCTCTCACATGCTAGTGCATACTTGATGCAAGTTTTCATGTCCTTCAAACATGATAGCCAAATTCCCACAGCAATTGATTTTTTTGCAAGAGCAATTCCTGCTCGCCCAAGGCTAGAGGCCATGGGTACCATGGTGGGTTTGGTAGCAAAAAACGATGAAGCAACCAAGATGTGGTGACTGTGCAATTTCCTGTAGGTGGGAAGGGTTCCTTATGGTGACCCTTGATCACCTTAGGATGCCCTAAATCACCTTGCATGTGCAAGAAAAAACATGGCATCGTAGAACTACAGTGATGCAAGAAAGAGAAAAGGAGAAAGCACCCCAAACTTGGGTCCTATTGCCATCGCAACAAAGACAAGAAACTGCCCTCAAGCTGGCGCACATCTGCCAAGCTAAAGAGCAGTCGATTTCATGCACGGTTCCACCACACACACCCTCCATGCTAGAGTTGTTGCCCATGGTCCTCTTTACCAAGGGATCTCACCATGCTCGGCTTGAAGACGAGAGAGAGAGAGAGAGAGAGAGAGAGAGAGAGAGAGAGAGAGAGAGAGAGAGAGAGAGAGAGAGAGAGAGAGAGAGAGAGAGAGAGAGAGAGAGAGAGAGAGAGAGAGAGAGAGAGAGATGCAACAAGCCATGCAAGGTCATCTTCCCACCTCCTCCATAGCTCTCCTCCCCTGAGCTCTGATACCAATGTAAGAAAGAAGGGACTGGAGCATGAAACTCTCCACCCATCCATGCCCTATAAAGGCCCTACCTTGATAATAATAGGGTCCCCTTGACTTTATGGCTCTGTCCTGGCCCTTGGCCTACCCGGTCTTACCCTAGGCCTGACATAGTGCCACATGCCTTCAAGATGCAAGCGTGATTGCACTTGGAGAAATGTGCTCGCTTGGCATCTACTAAAAATAGCCCATAGCTTTTTGGCCTTGCCCTTGTTGAGCATATCACATAATTAGTATGCTTGAAGAGATGACATTCTGTATAGAAAGCTTCTCGAGCAATTTTTGTGCTTTCTAAAGCACACGACATCTGGCATACATGTCGAAGAAGGTAGTGTAAGCACAACGTTCTATTTTAACAGCCTTTATCTAACAATATCATAGTTTCCCATATTGGAGTCTTGCGTAGTGTCACATGTCTTCAAGGTGCAAGCAGATGTGATTCCATGCCCTCGCTTTGCATCCACTAAAAACAGCCCAGAGCTTCCTGCCGTGTGCTTGTTAGGAATGTCCCACAATCAATGTGTTCCAAGAGACAACGTTTTGGACATGAAACTCATCACGAAGCTTGGCATTGAGGGGCCAAGAAGGTCTGGATTGTTTTCAACAGCCCCTGACTAATAATGTCATTGTGAATTTTGTTGCCCATATCATCCATGTTGGGCATCTCCATTTAAGTCTTTTTTTGAATTCAATCTATATGCATTTATTCTCACTACAATGAGAAGGTTGTGATATGCACTCGCTAGTCATGTGCAAACAACAAACAATGGAAGCATGTGAAACAACTATGTACCTTGTGCTTGATCTCATTGTTGTGGGTTGCAACCGCCTAGATGCAGAAGATGGATGCTTATTATTAAGGTGTGCATTGCAAAAAATAGGTACAAATGGTTAGAGAAATAATAGTATAGTGTTGAAGGTTCTCAAACTGCTCTCATTAATGTTATGTGTTCTTCCTTAACTGCATTGACACGATTTGACAACCATTTGGTTTAAAAGAACATGAAAGAAGAGCATAAATGAATTGAGAATGGAACTATACATATTAATGAAACTCTCTGATGTTTATAATGCAAGTATTGATGTGGAATGAATCAAACAATTAATAAAATTTAAAATCCAAGGACAAATAACATGTTTTTCTATAATATGTTTAGCTTGTTGTCAATGAGACACGAATGCACTCTAGTTATAGTGCGAGGACAAATGTAGAAACATTGGGTTATATTAGACAGATGGTTAGTAGTTTTGCTTGCTTGGGGGGGGGGGGGGGGGGGGGGGGGGGGGGGGGGGGGAGAGAGAGAGAGAGAGAGAGAGAGAGAGAGAGAGAGAGAGAGAGAGAGAGAGAGAGAGAGAGAGATTGTGCTTATCTTCAGTGTGCTATCCCTGGTAAATTGAAATCTTCCACCAATAATTCCCTAATAGGGGCCTGGCTGCATACATGATTGCATTTGGAGAAAGGCCTTTCCTTCGCATCTGGTGAATACATCTCAGTGCTTCCTTGCCACAGCCATGTATAGAGAGGTCTTTGCTTTGCATTGGTTAAAAGAACCCAGAGCTTCCTTGCCACAATCATGTTCGGCATATCCATCAATCACGTGCTCCAAGAGACATCCAAGAAAGGATGTCCATCAAGAACTTACGTGCTTTTGGTGAGGGCAACACATTGTATATACATATCAAGCAACCCTTGACTACCAATCCCATCATGAAGATTCAACAAGAGTATACATCCAAAAGAAGAAACTGGGGAGAGAGAGAGAGAGAGAGAGAGAGAGAGAGAGAGAGAGACCAAGAAAGAGAATGAGAGAGAAAGTTTGTTACCATTCATCAAAGTATGTTTCCTTGGTTTTTAATTGGTATCACCTTTAGTACATTACAATCACGATGCCCCATTTTTTATCCGTGTACCTCGCAAAAGAACCATAAGAAGGCTTAGAATTATAGAAATTGATTGTACGAATCATTTGAAATATGTTTATTTTTAGATGTTCCCTTTTTTATGTTTGGAAAAAAAAGAAAACATGCAAGTCTCCTTGCATGGGGGAGTTTGCACAGTCCTCCCCAATTTTTATAATACAAGGGAACGTGCCATTCCCACGGCAGCGTGAAATTTTTAGTGCGTTCATTTCACAACATTCTCAGCATCAAGAGTAAAATGTGGTAGTTCTTACTCACTGCACACTCAAATACCTCGTGTTACAAGAGTTGTGTCCAAGGTTCTTTATACGTTTACTGCAATGAAACATACTAGCATCAGGAAGGTTTAAAATTAAAGTAGGATACATGAAACATTTTTCTAACTTTGAAAGCGATTTTTTTTAAATAAAAATCAAAACAATTTGTGAGTATTTGCACCAATTCAAGTACAATGCTATTTCACAACAAAGCTTCGGCGTTTTTCATAACGATTCAAATGTCAACGAAAAAAAACTAACTTTGTATTAGAGCTTGCTTACAATAACAGAGTTGGATACATCCTAGAATTTGCATATGCAATTAGCAATCTTATCATGAATTCTCGTGGTCTGGCTTTGAGTCCAACACTACTCATTTGCAATGGAAAACCAACCAATGTTCTATCCTGGCATACATGTCAAGGCAGTGCCAGGCGGGACATTTTGTTTCAATAGCCCTTGTCTAACATTATCATCATTGTCATTATTGGAGTCCTAAGGAGGGCCACATGCCTTCAACTTTGTGAAGCCCTCGTCTCCAAAGGCCGCGTCAAATTGTTGGATGAAGGCCAAAACTTTGTCGGTAGCACCAAAGGCACGATCATAGGTGAGAAAAGAGATATTCTTTCCTCCCTCTTTGAACTTCTTAAGTTTGTAGGACCTTTTCCAAGCAGCATAGGATTTGCGATGTCCTCTCCTCTTGTATTCTCTAGGAGAATAGCTGTTGCTTTTGTCGAAAGAGGAGGAAGATGATGAAGATGGAGAAGAGGGTGACCTCTTTCTCACCTTTTTCTTCAGTTGATTCCTCTCTTTCCTTTCGAGATTACAAGGGGAAGGACTATAGGACAATCTTTTTCTCTTGGGAGGAGTTGGGGGTCGTCGAGACCGCCGTCTTTGTGGAGCCACGTCTTCAGACAAATTTGGAGATTCACTTCTTTCTCGTTCATTGGATTCCTCCTCTTCTTTTATCGGAGTGAGTCTTTTTTTGGAAGTCTCAAAAAGAGGCTTCTAAGCTCTCTCTCTTCTTGAGGAGGTAGGGAAATCCCATAAAAACAAAGTTGCTCAGTAACTTCAGCTTACAAGGCAGGGTTGCCCATAGCTTGTTGCAACCTAATAACAAGATAGCTCACAAACATTGGGGCATCATCAGTAGCACCTTCATGTGCAAAATCAAAGGTTTCAATATTCATTCTACTCTCTTTATTATTTTCATCAATGCTAACTAAACTTATGTATATCCTACTCTTCTTTACTTTTGAAGATTAGCTCTCAAGCAGCCGTACCCGTGGTTTAGAGACTGTTGATTGCAAAGAGTGGTGGACAGGGTCTAACATTGCTTGGTTGATTATGGTTCCTATTGAGCTTTCTAGTAGCTCAATAATGGTTAAGCCAAAGGCAAGCCCCAAAAGACTCCATTATTAAATCTATAGTTCCCAATGGTGTACCTTGAACTAAGTCTTTTTCAACCAATTTAATAGATCCATGTCCCACTTACCCTCTTGCAATGAACAGGTCCAACCTTTCATGGAAAACTTAAGTACCTCTCTTCTTAAGCAAGAAAAGAGAAACCAATAGCTCCGATATCATTGTAATGGAATATGGTTGAATAATAATAGTATGCATTTCCTTTATGAGAATTCTTAAAGAGCATAAGAAGAGTACTTTGATTAAAGGTAGCAAAATGAACATTACACCTAATTAGCTTGGCATGAACAATACTTGAGAGAGAGAGAGAGAGAGAGAGAGAGAGAGAGAGAGAGAGAGAGAGAGAGAATTAGAGAAATTGACAACAGTTGAGGACCGAATCTACTTGGGGCCGTTCCCCCCTCCATAAGGCTTGGTACAATACAAGATTTGTGTTCCTTGAGACCTTGTTGATGCAATGAAGATGGTAAACCAAGATTATGCCTTTAACTATCTTAAAGCATTAACTTGTCCCCAGCTTCAATCCCAAGACGTCAAACACCTTCGAAGGTGGGGAGAGCTAGCAGGAAGTGAGGGCAGGGAAGAGGAAGAAGAAGTAGCATACAAGAAATACATAGTTTCCCTTCTTGTCATTACTGTTGTAGCTTAGCATAGCATAGTAGCACAATAATGGAGATGAAGAAGATGGGAATCTTTTTCTTTGATGCATGGCTCTTAGTTGGATTTGCATTCCATATCCAAGAGTTGTTGGTGTAGGCTCTCAACTTCTCAAGCTTGGAGAAGGAGATGGAGTTCTTGCTCAACAGACAATGAGAATGAATGTGTGAGTGTGTGTGTGGGAGAGAGAGTATACCCTTAAGCATACCCCCTTCTTGCTTTGGTCAATCCCCTCTTCTAGCTCAATCTTGTCATTGATTGGACCTCCCCAAGCCTAGCCAATCACATGCTTTAGTCATATCAAGCAACAAGGGTAGCATTTGGACGAGTGTCCTCCTTTCCCCTTTGAGAGAGAGAGCTTGAATAAAGCTAGGATAAATAAACTAAATTCTCATTGGACCCCTTTAGAGGCCATCCAATAGGCTTTAGGCACAACATGAGGGCAACATGTGTAGGTGTTTGACATGTTTCCTTGCTGCTTCTTAAGTCTTGGCTTGCCTTGAGAGTGTGTGTGAGTTTTCTCTCTCTTGCTCCTACTTCTAGGGCTCACCCCCCCTTGTGTAGGCATCCTCTTTGACTTTTGGCATCTCAACCACTTTAGTCTTCAAGCATGACAAGCACCTCAAGCACCTTAATCATCAAGCATGACAACCACCTTGAGCACCTTAATCAGTAAGCACGACAAGCACCTTAGTCAGCAAGCACGACAAGCACCCCAAGCTTGGGCAAGGTTCCCACCTCAAGGTCAGCCCCAACTTACTTAAGGTCCTAGGTCTAAGGACTTTTAACACTAACCTTTGGAGATCTTTAAGGAATCTAACCCTAAGGTCTTTTAAGCTCCACTATTGGTCTTTGCTCTTTGATCAACCATCTCCCTTTTGGACCTATTGCCTTCTCTCCCTTTGGTCCCGTGTTGAGATAGATCTAAAAGCACATGTCTATGTTCTAACTCTTGTTCGCATTTATTTTCCCACATTAAATGATCAGTTCAATATGAAAAAATCATTTGGGTTAGTTAGATATTAGATTTTATGACAAGAACCATCAAAATCTCCTCAAAACCCCAAAAGGCACACTACATTGACATGTATAGAGAAAGATATGGCAAAAGCATTGAAGGCAAGAGACGAACGACTCTCTCTGCAAAAATGTTCCATGCAATTTGGAATAAGGAGATGTGCTATAACTAATTGGGAGGAAGGTATAACTCAGAAGAAGAAGAAAGGTGGGTAAGACCCATGCCCCTACAAGTGGTATGAGAGCTCCAAGCGAGGACTCTGCAGCACATCAAAATGTAGGCACCATCGTCGTTGTCTCCTAGGAGAGGTGTAGTTTTGCAAGAGCATTTTGAGACTTTGTTGCCTATAGCGGACTCAAGCGAGTGTGCGGAACCTAAGCGTTTCAAGACGCTGCCTAATTTGGTGGCAATAGCAAAGACGCAGGCTGCAGTTCTCTACATGGCATTTTCAAATGTCGTTTGAGCACTACTCAACATGGTGGGGCTAGAGAAGGTGACAAAAAGAACCCTGCCAAGAACATCATCTCAAAACATCTACTATGTGGGCAATAAAAGTGAGACTGGCAAATACACGGGTGGCCAAGCAACAAACAAGTTCAACAGTATATCGAGGAGCTACAAGGCAAGTTTTCTAAAAACACCACCTGGTTGGCTTAAGGAATAGTGGTCAACACTATCTGATGGTGAAGACTCAAGAGATTTTGGAGTCAATGAAGAAGTTGCCATTTTTGCATAGCTTCTCAAAAATGCCGCTACACGGTGCTGAAAATACATTAGCTGACAACGATGGTAAAGAGGATCTCCAAATGGTGGCAAAGAGGATCTTCTCGAGGTTTTGAATTTTCTAAAGGTTTGCTAAGCAATGGTTGCAGCAAGGGAGATCCACAAGCTTTCAAAAAGGAATTTAAGTAAAGACTCGTTCAACAATTTTCTTAAAACATTTGGTGTACATCAACAAAGAATTCAAAATTGTTCAGTGTTATAGATTTATGGTTTTGTCTATTGTCAACACAATTACATAATTTCTTTCAAAACTTTGTTTTAGCCTATCAAATTATCAATCATAGCCATGCCAAAAAATAAACATAAAAAAATGTATGCGATATAGACACTATCACCCATAAGTGGTAAGACCTCCCAATTTCTACTAGTTCTCAGCCTACTGTTTTTTTCTACCACTTTTCATGAGGTTATTGAGTAAACCTAAACCCAAGGTTTAGAAGTGTACCAAAAATTTCACACATATATGTTGGTAGCTACTTTGGCTACACCCTATTTTTTCCAGGGGGCTTTCATCTTGATAGCGCCAGGTTATGGGCATACCAAAAACCCTCAGTTGCGAGCACACCTAAAACTCACGGTTCATGAATATACCACAAACTCAAGGTTAAGAGTATACCTAAAACTCTATGTCATGAGAGTGGAATCTGGTCTAGGCTTGAGGGGGGGATTGTTGGTTGTCCAAGCCCCTGACCATAGAAAACACCCCCAATTATTCAACTAATAGGCACCACTCCTTTGTGGAGTGTGCATGGCATCTTGCATGGGAAGGCAACACACATATACATGTAAAGTTTTTTATCAATAACAAAAGAAGAATCATAACGTGTCTTTTTGAAATTTGTGAGTCGACCTGCTGTCTCTCTCGTTCATCTCCTCTCTCGCTTCTACACTCTCCTTCACTGCCATGGCCTGCCCACGATGGAATCCTCCATAGGCCCCAAACCCCTACAATTTGGAGATGAGAATGAAAATCCCAATTTTTTGACTACAATACAAGGGATAGAGGGTACACATGTGATTGACCTTGTGAGAATACCGTCAATAGATGTTTGTGTATGGCAATTTCATCGAGGGGCCTTTGTTGACTACACCAATAGCTTCATTCTTACCTCCTCTCAATACATGGAAATTATGAGAGCTAAGACTATGAAGAATGAAGAGATTGCCAAGGCAAGGGAGACAAAGTGCTTAGAGAAAGAGAAAAAACGAGCTCAAATTGTAGCAGAAAAGGAGACAGCATGGCAAAGAAGGCTTGAGGCACAAGAAGCGAGGCATTCATGTAAAGCTTGGGAGATACAACAAGCATTTGAAGCAAGATTACGTTCGTGGTTCTACGCAGGGATTGTACTTAAGGCCATTGCATGTTGACCAATCCTATCAAGCATTGGCACAAAGAATTTGGATGGATAAATTGTGGCAACATCGTCAAAATGCTACTACTTCTCTCCCTCGGGATTAAAAGGATATGGTGATCTCCCAATCTGTCCTCTCCTTAAACATGTCAAGAAGAAATGCTTTCCTATCATTAACTCTACACCCTTCCCTTTTTGTTAAAGCTTTGCTTCAGGAGCAAGAATTTTGTTCAGTTAACTCTACATCCTCCCCTTTTTGCTAAAGCTTTTCTTCTGGCATATTAATCTTTAAACAACTCTACTCTTTTGTAAGGAATCAAGGATTATCCATCCCTCCCTTATTGTTGAAGTTTACTTTCACGTTTTGGTTTGTTTTCCATTGAACACGTCTAGCTTTTTGTAATGCTGACCTATAGCAGGCATCCTTTTCCCTTTTTGTAAAAGCTTTATTTCCAAGTTTTGGTATACTTCCCCTTCAACATCATCAATCCCCTTTTGTAAGGTATCAATATTTAACTCCTCCCTTTCCTTTCTGCTGAATCTTTGCTTCAAAGTTAATGGTTTATTTCTCCTTCACACATCTACTCTTTTGTACAATCACCTAACCTTTCTATGATTTCTGGTGTTTGCTTTGCTGAAGCATACATTTTGGATTAAGTCTAGTATTCTTCAAATTTCTCATTCACTTGTTCGAACTAATATTTTGGATAATGTTAACTTAACATCTGTCGTACCTAATGTTATGGATTTAACATCTTTTGTACTTAGTGTTTTATTCAATTACTAGTAATCCGAATCATCACAACACATCACAACTGAGTGAGGCCAAGGCTCTTAACTGCTATGACCGTCGCCTATTGAATTTTGTCAATAATCAGAACAAACCTACAAAATGTATATGAAAACCAACAACATAGCTAAAAAATGAATTGCAAAGTGTTAGAAAAGACCAAGTAAATGACTCGGATCTATAGAATGTAGACTCTATATATATTTTTTCCAAATAGTAGCAGATACAGACTGTTATCATATACATGTGGTAGTGATGTGTGTGAACACACTAGGACCGCCAGGGCTTTTTTTCCCTCTTTAGGAGGTTTTTTCCCCCGTGCATTGTATATACGCCCATCACTCTAGGGCTATCTATCTTTCCATTGCACACTAAGTAACATACTCTCTATTGTGTGCCTTGAGCTTCCTTCGTCTTCTCCAAGCTGTGTGTGTTTTTCTGCAACCCTAATTCCAACAATTGGTATCAGAGTAGGTCACGTCCACCCGTGCTTAGTCGTCACCTGCTCCAGCACACGCCTGCTCACTTCTCCGATTTCAGTGAGCTTTGGCAAGCATTCGTAGGTCGACAAATATTTTGGGTCGGCTCGAAGAGCTCGGTCTGCTCAAAATTTTGATTTGGGCTCATTTCGGCCTCCGTTTCCATTACAGGCAGTACTGCACAGGCTATTTCGTCATTTTGTGTAGAATTTCTGTCAGTGTCGTTTTCTGCATAACAGGTGCCTTATAGTCTTCTACGGTTTGTGCTATATAGCACAGGTTGTTCTCGCTCCGTTTCTCATATTTTCGGGCAGTTTTCACATCAGGTGCAGCATTTACCATGGCTAACAACAACAACACAGATGTGTTCAAGATGTTTGCTGCTAAGGACAGATTGGATGGGGACAACTACCCTATGTGGGCTTATATGATGCAAAATGTTCTTGTGTCAAAGGGTGTCTGGAACATTGTGCAGGGCATTCATGTACGTCCTCGTTCTGAGGATGTAGGCGATGTTGAGGATGTTGCAGGTCTTGGTGCAAGGATTGCAGCTGTTAGAGTTGTTTTGCCTATGGCAGAACAAGCTTGTTGGGATATTAAGGATGCGCAGGCTCATGCATTGATTGCGTTGTCTGTGAAGCGCACCATTGTTCCTCACATCTGTTCAGCTAAATCTGCAAAACAGGCTTGGGATATTCTAGCAGGTCTTTATGCAAGCCGCAATGAGGCTAAAATTGCTTTACTGCGTAAAGAGCTGGAGTCGAAGATTATGCATGAGGAAGATGATATGGACACTTTCCTTGCTAGTGTTAAGGATATCAATGAGCAGCTTATTTCTGCAGGTGAAGTCATTTCAGACAGTTCCCTTGTGCAGACTGTTCTTGATGCCTTACCAGATTCCTACCAGACTTTTGCTAGTACTTGGAGACTGATGACCCAAGGAAATCCTGAAGTTGTCAAGTTTGATGCATTATGCACATTGCTGTTGCAAGAGTCACTTTCTAGAAAAAACAGGACTAGGCAGCGTGCAGTTGAACAGGCTTTTATTGCTTCTCAAAGAAAGGGTGGTAACAGTAATGCAGCCCGAATTGAACCATCCTTTGGAAATGTTTGGTAATTGCCCAAGGACAGAGTTTGCATAGTGATGTTTGTGGGCCCATGCAAACTCCGTCCTTGGGCAATTACCTGTACTTCGTGACTTTCATTGATGATTACTCCAGGCATGCATGGGTATTTCCGTTTAAAGCGAAGTCCGAAGTTTTTATGTGCTTCAAACAATTTTTGGCTATGGCTGAAAATGTCTCGAAAAGTACTATGGGCACCCTCCGTTCCGATCGAGGGGGGGAGTAAATGTCTCACGAATTTAATGCATTTCTGGCTAGTCGTGGGATAAAACACCAATGTACAGTGCCTTATACATCTCAGCAAAATGGTGTTGCTGAGAGGAAAAACAGGTCACTGACGGAAATGGCATGATGTATGGTCAAAAGTCAAGCTTTGCCGCATTCTTTTTGGCTTGAGGCCATCATGTGTGCCACTTATGTACTTAACAGGTGTCCTACGAAAGCTTTGCAGTCTATTACTCCATATGAAGCATGGCATGATAGAAAGTCTTCTATTGAGCACATGCGTGTTTTTGGTTGTTTGGCATATGCTTTGGTGCCACAAGTGCGGCGCAGAAAATTGGATGATAAGGCTGTCAAATGTATTTTTGTTGGTTATAGTGATGAAAGCAAAGGTTACAGGTTGTATCATCCGCAAACAAAATGTATTCTGGTTTCTCAGGATGTAGTGTTTGTGAAAGATTCTGTTCAGCCCTTGCTGTCATGTACTAGAGACAGTAATGTAAGCTCACAGGACATTTATGACACTTTGTTTCCTCTTTTCAGTGGTGGAAATACGAATGTAAGTTCCAATGAGGCAAATGTACACCCTATGGGGGTTTCTGAAAATGTTTTAGAACAGCCTATTACTGATGCAGATGTACATGATGTACTTGATGAGGAAAGGGCTGAAAATGAGCAGGCTAGAGGTATGCCAAAATGGCTGGTGCACACTTTGCGTGATAGTAAATTGGATGCACCTTTGTCTAGTCGTACTCGTTCAGGCTCTCGCCATGCATCTTATGCATCAGATTGTTATGCTTTGGCTGTGTCTAGCTTACATGATGTTGAGGATCCTCTATCTTTTGATGAAGCACAGAATTCAGAAAATTGGATGGCTACCATGCAATCAGAATATGATGCACTTATAGAGAATGACACATGGACTTTATGTGATTTGCCTCCTCACAAAAAGGCCATTGGTACGAAGTGGGTTTACGAGTTGAAACCCAAACCGGATGGTGAGATCGATCGCCATAAGGCTCGACTTGTTGCAAAGGGTTATGCACAGCAAAAAGGCATAGATTATGAAGAGACTTTTGCTCCCACTTGTCGTATGACTACTGTACGTTTTCTATGTGCATTGGCAGCTCATTTTGGTTGGGATGTACATCAATCAGACATTGTTACTGCTTTCTTGAATGGTGACATATTTGAGGAAGTTTATGTAACGCAGCCTCGCGGTTCTGTCATAAAAGGACAAGAGGACAAAGTGTGCAGATGTAAGAAGGCTTTGTATGGGTTGAAGCAATCTCCTCGTGCTTGGTATGAGAAAGCTGACACTCATTTCGTCAAACAAGGCTTTCGTAACAGTCCAATAGAAAGCACATTGTATGTAAAGCGTGAGGGTGATGTACTTCTCATTGTGGTTCTTTATGTTGATGATTTGCTGATCACTGGACCAAATGAGAGACATATTGCTGAATTTAAGGCCGATTTGAATGCTACTTTCAAGATGAACGATTTCAGGCTGTTGCATCATTACTTGGGTATAGAGTTTAAGCAGTGTGATGGTGGTATTGCCTTGTGTCAGAAAAGTTACATAGAGACATTGCTATGTAAGTTTGGACTTGAGGATTGCAAACCTATTGCCACTCCCATGGAAACAGGTTTGAAGTTGAGTCTACATGATGCTGGCGATCCTACTGATGTCACTCTTTACCAAACTGTTGTTGGCTGCTTCATTTATGTATGCAACACGAGGCCGGATATTCAGTTTGCAATCTCACAAGTCAGCAGATTTATGCATAGCCCAGGGTCTAAGCATTGGCAGGCTGTCAAGAGAATTTTCCGCTACCTTAGTGGCACTTTACATCTTGGCTTGTTTTATCCCAAGGGGGGATCATTGCCGCCAGACTTACATGCTTTTTCGGACTCAGATTGGGCTGGTTGTTTTGACACGAGAGTGTCCACAAGTGGTTTTTGTTTCATGCTTGGCAGTTCATGTATATCATGGTTGAGCAAGAAGCAACCTACTGTGGCCACTTCGAGTTGTGAGGCTAAGTACAGGGCAGTCTTCACAGCTACGGTTGAGTGTGTATGGCTCAGACGCCTTATGGCTGATTTGGGTGTTGGACAAGACACTGCCAACACTATCTACACTGACAGTCAGAGCGCATTGGCAGTTGCGAGGAACCCAGTTTTTCATGCTCGCACAAAGCACATTGAGGTGCATTACCACTATGTCAGGGAGAGGCTCTCAGCAGGAGAGATCACCTTGGCTTATGTGCCAACACACGACAACCTTGCAGATCTTTTCACAAAGGCATTGTCTCGTGAGAAGCTTGAAGCTTTCCACAAAGCTTTGGGCTTACTCCCCTTTGTGGACTGATCCTGTCCTCAGGGCATGGCACTTCCCTTTACTCATGTGCCAGCTCTCGTTCACCGCATCACTCCAGGGGGGATTTGTTACCATATACATGTGGTAGTGATGTGTGTGAACACACTAGGACCGCCGGGGCATTTTTTCCCTCTTTAGGAGGTTTTTTCCCCCGTGCATTGTATATACGCCCATCGCTCTAGGGCTATCTATCTTTCCATTGCACACTAAGTAACATACTCTCTATTGTGTGCCTTGAGCTTCCTTCGTCTTCTCCAAGCTGTGTGTGTTTCTCTGCAACCCTAATTCCAACACAGACGAGTAAGCACTTTGATCTAATCATGAAATTTGAATTTAGCTCAAAATATCATAAACAAATAGTCACTCTTGCAGCATGAATTGCAGAATAAAGTTCAACTAATAAGAAGTGCCTTAGACTAAATATATGCAAAAATGAGAGGCTTTTATCTGATGAATAATACACATTACAAAATTGAACTCACTTTGAAGAGTCCTCCGAAGGTCTAAGGCATGTCCACTTTTGACAAAGTATTCTCATTGAAAGACTTCGTTCCATTGATTACTTGACTTGCAGCCTCATCTTGAGCAAGTTTATACAACCTAGACCACAGAAAAGCAACAAAATTATTAAGTAGTTCACATTTCTATTCAACACAATGCTCATCTCCGTTGCTTATCTAAAGCATAACAATGGCTTGTCATCCATGGATATGGGTGTCTTTGTCCATGGGAGCAAAGGAGGCAGAGGAAATGGGGGCGGATCTCAACAGGGGTGGCATGGGATGCTTGCCAATGTTCGCTTTGTGGAGCGGAGGCGGAGTGTGCAAGAGAAGGGATGGAGAGAAGGGGAAGGGGATGTAGGAGGCATACCTTTGGTGGAGCTTGAGAGAGTTATACTCTCTTCCTCCTTATTTCCTTTATGATCAAAGAATAGATGTAATTGGAGGGCGTCCAACCATGGCACCGGCCACTTGGCCTAAAACACAACAATTTCCTACTTGAAGGCAAACATGGCCCAAGTGGCTAAAGAATGTAGGGGCTACTATGTACAAATGTACAAAATCATGAAGCACGACTGTAGCTTCACCCTACGCCCATCATCTCTATGCAATGTGCGAACCGCTCTAAGGTTAGGCTCTTTGGTAGAGCATCCACTGGGTTTTCATCCATTTGAACTTTGACTAACTCAATGTGTTTGCTAGCCAAAATATCCCATACCATATGATATCTAACTTCTATGTGTTTCAACTTGGAGTGAAACATGGGGTTCTTTGCTAACGCAATCTCACTCTGAGTATCGCAATGTAGCACTAGAGTCTGGTGTATACCAAAATCTCCCACTAGACAAGATAACCACACAGCTTCCTTACTGGAACTAGAAATTACAACATACTCTACCTCAGTGGTGGAAGACAAAGTGCAATTTTGGATACATGATCTACGAGAAATTGCCGCTCCAGCGAGCAAGAAAATGTAGCCAACTAGATGTGGATCGCCTAGTGTCCACAGAGCCCGCATAATTTGAATCAGTTTATCCAACTATGGATGTATCAATGTTCCCAAAGTGTAAGCACTTTCTAGTTCAGCCCTTGATGTATCTCAAGATGTGCTTCACTGCTTCCCAATGCTTTCTGCCTGGATTTGCCGTAAATCTGTTGACAACTCCCACTGCATATGCAATGTTTGGTAGTGTGCTAACCATGGCGAACATAAGACTGCCAACTGCCGAAGAATATGGTACCTTTGCAATCTCTGCCTTTTCAACATCCAATTTGAGACAATCATGCTTGCTAAGTTTTTTGTATGCTGCCATTGGGTTACTCGATGCTTTCCCCCCTTGCATATTAAAACATTGCAAGACCTTGTGAATATACACTTCCTACGAAAGTTCAAGTATACCATGTTTGTGATATATCTTGATACTCATACCAAGAAAGTGATGTGCATCACCCAAATCTTTCATAGAAACTGCTTGCTTAAGGCATACTTGAGAAGTGCAATCTCATCTTTTGACTTTCCACTATGAGCATATCATCCACGTACAAAATTAGAATGATGAGGGAACCATCATTCAACCTCTTTGTGTACAAGCAGTGATCCTCTTGGCTCCGTATATAACCCTAGGACTGGATGTACTTATCGAACTTGATGTACCATTGCCTTGAGCCTTGCTTTGATCCATACAAAGCTTTCTTGAGTCTACACACCACTTTTGCTCGTGTTGGTCTCTCATGCTTTATCGCAAAACCTTCTGGTTGTTTCATGTAAACATCCTCTTTAAGATCCCCATGAAGAAACGTTGTCTTCACATCCATTTTGACCAATTCCAAGTCCTCGACGGCTACTAGACCAAGCACAAGATGCAATGTAGTCATCTTGACCACTGGAGAAAAGATTTCATCAAAATCCATGCCTCTCATTTGCTTGAAACCTTTAGCAACCAATCCAGCCTTATACTTGGGCTTGGGATCAGCAGTGATATACTTCCTCTTGTACATCCATTTGCATGGCAATGCCTATTTGCCCATAGGCAACTCTGTCAATTCCCAAGTTTCATTGGATAAAATCGAGTTATATTTAGATTGCATAGCCTCTTCCCACTTCACACTGTCATCCATTTGAATGGCCTCTTTGTAGCAAGTGGGTTCACCGCCGCAATCTGTGACTAGCAAGTAGTCCAATCCTGGCTCAAATCGCTCAGGTGCACAAGATGTACGAGTAGATCTCCAAAGTGCCTGATTGCTAGATTCTGCTCTCTCTGGAGAAACACGTGTGTGTGTACTAGTGGAAGGTGCATCACTAGCACGTCCAACATTTTGTGTAACTGGCGGTGAGGAGACAACCTCAAACCACACTCTGCAATACTCAATGTCTTTCACTGGCTTTTTATGCATCTTAGACTAATTGAATATCACCTATGAGTTGCGTATGACCTTCTTTTATTTCTAGTGTCAAAGACGATATCCCATCTCTCTGTTACACCATCTCCAATGAAGATGCACTTGTGTGATTGGGGGTCCAGTTTTTGTCTAAGCGCTTTTGGCACATATCAGAATGCCTCACACCCAAATACACGTAATCTGTCATAAAATCTAATATCTAACAAATCCAAATGATTTTTTCATATTAAATTGATCATTTAATGTGGGAGAATAAACGAGAACGAGGGTTAGGATATAGACATCTGCTAATGGATCTATCTCAACACGGGGCCAAGGTAAAAGGGTCCAAATGAGAGATGGTATGTCAAAGAGCAATGCTACCTAATGGAGCTTAAAGACCTTAGGGTTAGCTTCACTAAAGACCTCCAACTATTAGTGTTAAAAAGTCCTTAGACCTAGAACCTTAAGCAAGCTGCGGCTGACCTTGAGGTGGGAACCCTACCCAAGTGAAGGAGTACGAGCGGAAGTGTGACGCGAGAGAGAGTGCGAGAAGAAGAGCACGACAATATGGTGAACTCACTCTACTGTAATGTGTAGAGCATAGTGAGTTCTTATTAGGTTTTTACAAAAGAATATGTGTACATACCTGGCGGCCCGCCCACTTACCTAGGCAACCACATTGGGCTTTATACCCCAACAACCTCCCACTTAAAGTCCAATGTGGTACTTTAAGTATACAAGCTAATATACAAGAGATGTAGAGAAGTGATGTACTACCCTACACCTAACTGCTTGCGAAAATGCGCAAAGCTCTCTGAGGGAAGTCCTTTTGTAAGTAGATCAGTAGGATTTTCTGTGGTGTGAACTTTGACAAGCTGAAGTTGCTTATCCTCGAGCATTTCCTTGATGAAATGATACTTCACATCCACATGCTTTGTCTTTGAGTGATAAACTGGATTGCGAGCCAATTGTATAGCACTTTGACTATCACAATATAACACAGGCATCTCTTCTTTGATTCCCAAATCTGTTACTAGTCGATTAAACCAAATTGAGTCTTTGCATGCCTCTGATGCTGCAACATATTCAGCCTTTGTAGTAGACTGAGTAACACAATCTTGTAATCTAGAACGCCATGATACTGCTCCACCAGCCAATGTAAAGACATACCCTGACGTAGACCTTCGGTTGTCTAAGTCACCTGCATAATCTGAGTCTATAAAACCCTTTACACTTAGCTCCTGAATCCCATAGCATATACGCATACTTTTTGTAGCTTTTAGGTATCTCAATATTCCTTTCACTGCCTCCCAATGTTTCTTGCCTGGGTTTGACATGTATCGACTTACTACTCCCACTGCAAATGCAATGTCTGGGCGAGTAGCAATCATTGCATACATCAAACTACCCACTGCAGACGCATATGGAATCTTATCCATTTCAACCTGTTCTTCCTCAGACACGGGACAATCTTGTTTGCTAAGTTTCACATATGGTGGCAATGGAACACTCAGTGCCTTTCCCTTCTCCATATTGAAATGTTGCAAAACCTTGTCAATATACTCTGTTTGCGATAACCAAATCAACTTCTTTGATCTGTCTCTCTCAATGCGCATACCAAGTATATGACTTGTCTCACCCATGTCTTTCATGTCAAACGATTTTGCCATCTTTGACTTCAAAGCTGAAATTTCTTCCAAGTGCTTGCCAGCAATCAACATGTCATCCACATACAAAATAAGGATCAGCCAACTACCATCCTTAGCCTTCTTTGTATATAGACAGTGATCGAACTCACTACATTTGTAGCCTTGAGAAAGCATAAACTTGTGGAATTTATGGTACCATGCCCTCGATGATTGTTTTAAGCCATAAAGACTCTTTAACAACTGGCATACCCAATCTTCCTTGCCTTTCTCAACAAACCCTTCTGGCTGCTGCATGTAAATTTCCACATCTAAATCACCATGCAAGAACGCTGCTTGACATCCATTTGGTGCAACACCAAATCTAATATGGCAACCAATGCAAGAAAGCATCTCAATGTAGTCATCTTGACCACCGGAGAGAAGACTTCATCAAAGTCAATGCCTTGTTCTTGCTTAAAGCCCTTGACAACAAGCCTTGCTTTGTACTTTGGCTGACTATCATGAGCGGTGATCTTATACCTGTAAACCCATTTACAAGGTAGAGCCTTTTTGCCCTGTGGTAATTTAACTAGCTTCCATGTCTTGTTTTTATGCAGAGCTGTCATCTCTAATTGCATGGCCAATTGCCAATTCCCGGAGTCCTTCATTTGCACTGCTTCCTTGTAACATGAAGGCACATTGCAATCAGTCAACATGACATAGTTCATAGATGGAACAAACCTATCAGGAGGTCGCGTGACACTTCCAGATCTACGCACAATAGGTGGCTCAGGCTCAGCCACAACTTGTGGTTCCACTCTATCCTGTCCTTGCTCCTCTTGAGCCCTGACATTTTGTCTTGCACGTGCAGGTCCATCTTCTTGGAAGACAACTCTTCTAATCTCCTCAACCTTCTCTGGTTTAGAATGATATTTGGATTCATTAAAGTGAACATCATTGCTGTGGACAACCTTTCTGGATTCGGGATCCCAAAGTCTGTACCCCATCTCACCAGCATTACCATAGCCTAGAAAGATGCACTTTTTACTCTTTGGCTCAAGTTTGTTCCTAAATTCCTTTGGAACGTGAGTATATGCCTCACAGCCAAAGACTCTGAGATGCTTGTATGAGGGCATTTTGCCTGACCATACCATCTCTGGCACTGAATCCTTTTGCAAAACCTTGCTAGGAGATCTATTTACAAGATGAACAGCTGTTGATACAGCTTCAGCCCAAAACCCATTTGGCAGTTGTGCATTAAACAACATACTTCTGACCTTCTCTTGTATGGTCCTATTCATCCTCTCAGCAACACCATTTTGAGGAGGATTGTAAGGAGCAGTAAGTTCACGTTTTATACCTTTTGACTCACAAAAGTCCTGAAAGGCCTTTGAAACATACTCTCCACCATTGTCAGTGCGTAAGCATTTAAGCTTCTTGCCACTCTGATTCTCCACAAGTGTCACAAACGTTTTGAAAACACTAAACGCTTCATCTTTGTGCTTGAGAAAGTAAACCCATACTTTCCTCGAGTAATCATCTATAAATGTCATAAAGTAAGAAGCTCCCCCTAGAGATAGGTTAGGCATAGGTCCACACAAATCACTATGAACAAGTGCCAACTGTGTATCTCTTCTACTGCTTCTATGCTTATGTGGCTGCTGTGTTTGCTTACCATACAGACAATGTTCACAGAATTCAAAATCATTAAATGAAAATCCAGGCAAATAACCAGAACAAGACAAGATTTCCATTCCCTTCTTGGACATATGTCCTAACCGGCTATGCCACAAAGAAACGTTCGGCTGCTCGATTACATTGATTACATTTTTAGAGACATTTGATACATAAATCATGTAAAGTCCTCCAGACTTTACTCCATGTGCTACTGTCATAGAACCCTTGGATATCTTCCACATGTTCTATCCAAAAGTGGTGACGTAGCCAGCATCATCAAGTAAACCTGTGCTGATCAAGCTCTTTGTAATTGCGGGAACATGTCTCACATTCTTCAGCGTGAAAGAAGAGCCATTCTGAAACTTCAATTGAACATCTCCAACCCCTAAGATCTCACATGTCTGCCCATTGCCTAGCCGAACATGATCTTTAGTGGTCACATAAGAGGTAAACCACTCCTTGTTTGGAGACACATGAAGTGATGCCCCTGAGTCTATAATCCAGTCACTCAGTGCATTTCCATCAGATGCTGTAAGAAGAGCTGAGTCCATTGTATTCTTCACGAAGTAGATGTCTCCTGACACTAGACTGTCATCCTCTGCAACAGTGATTGTCACATTTATTTCTTGAATCTTCACTGAGGACTTGTTCTTCTCACCATGGTCTTCAGCTTTCTCTTTGACTTTTTCTGCTTTCCATTCTCTACAGTCTCTTTTCATGTGACCCTTCTTGCCACAATGGTAGCATTCTATGTCACTCTTGCCTTTAGCACTGCGGGACTTGCTACGAGACTGATTCCTCTTTCCACCTTTTTACTTTTATTTGGTTCTTCCCCTGACAACTAAGGCTGTTCCTTTGCCTTTGTCCATTGTCTTTCTATTGGTTTCTTCAATAAGCAGACTTCCTTCTACACCTGCTATGTTCAAACCATCTGGAGGTGCATAATTACTCAAAGCTGTGCGAAAAGTGTCCCAACTTTTCGGCAATGTGATCAACAGGAACATAGCTCTAACAGGTTCATCAAACTTGACACCTTGAGCTGACAACTGACTATAGATTGTGTTGAATTCATTCAGATGATTGGACATAGGTGTCCCTTCTTTCATCTTCAAGTCAACAAGCTTCTTAAGCCAGTATACCTGTGAAGCTGCACTCTGCTTCTCATAAAGATCACTCAGCTTTAACCATGCTTGATAAGCCGACATCTCATCTGCTACATTGAAGTAAACGCTTTCTGCCAAAGTCAGCATAATGGTAGAAAGTGCCAATTCATCCATTTCGCTCCATTCATCTTCGTCCATATCTTCTGGTTTTATCCCCTTGAGCTTTATAGGTTTTATCTGCTTCTTTTGTACCAACACGTGTCAAATCTGCTGCTTCCACAATGTGAAATTGGTTCCATCCAGCTTCTTGATATTGTAAAGAGCAATGTCCTGTGATCCAGCCATAGCTACGCTTCACAATAGTTTACTTTCCTGGGAAAAATTCGGCAGAGTTTCCCCTGTAAACTGACCTCTGTACCAATATCAACCTGTCAAATGAACCAAGAAAGCTTCAGATTCTGCATAAATTTTGTTAGAGTCTCCTTTGTAAAATGGCTCTGGTGTACTCAAAAACAGACCAAAAAACAACTCAAAAAACACTGTCTCTCTGACACTGTAAGCTGCGGGTAAACCTGTCCTGCACATGTACTGTCTCTCACTGTCCTGTCACTGTCCTATAAGCATAGACAGCGACAATGCCTCAACGGCAATAAAGCAAAGATGCAATCCCAACTGTCTAACTCACAGTCAATACATCCTAGCTGCCTATCTAAGGGTGCTCGAGGGATCGCTCCAAGAGCTGTATCACTGAAAGGATCTCAACATTCGAGAATCCCCCAGCTCAATAAAACCTCACTCGACCCTCAACAAAGGCTACAGTAAATCTGACAGTACATAGACTTCCCACAAAGTCATACATCCACAAATTTCCCACTATATGCTGTAACCGCTGCGGCGGTTGTTTGCTGCGTGACTCACAGCCAGCAAACCCTCAACAGACATACATGATCTCTGACAATACATCCCATGTGGAAGTACCTGCAATGTCAGGATGAAATTTGGAATATCAAGCAGCAAACACAAGCTACCTGATGAACTAGTGGATGTCGCTTACAGTCTGTGTGTAGATGCGCCCGTGTCGTATGTGACACGCCTCCAAGAACTGTGAGCCGTCCTTCGATGTGTAGACAGCCACAAATCAACACTCTGGGAGTGTCGATATGCTTAGCACCTGCAGTCGTAGGCCGAAAACCCCAAATTTGCAGAGTCGGATCTGCACCCGCTGAGACCACGTAGTCGAAAATGACCTGCGCAGAACTTTGTCAAAGCCGAACGGTAACCGAGATGACCTCAGAATGAAATTCTGAGCACACCAAGCCCTACGGCCTCTCCCACAAGATTTGGGGCCGTGTCTTTGCCTGTCGAATTTCACTCCAATCTGAGCTGGTGACTCTAGCCTCCTGCAGTGCTGCCCCGAGCCTCGATATGAGCTCTGATACCAGTTGAAGGAGTACGAGCGGAAGTGCGACGCGAGAGAGAGTGCGAGAAGAAGAGCATGAGGATATGGTGAACTCGCTCTACTGTAATGTGTAGAGCATAGTGAGTTCTTATTAGGTTTTTACAAAAGAATATGTGTACATACCTGGCGGCCCGCCCACTTACCTGGGCGACCACATTGGGCTTTATACCCCAACACCAAGCTTGAGGTGGGAACCCTACCCAAGCTTGAGGTGCTTGTCGTGCTTGCTGACTAAGGTGCTTAAGGTGTTTGTGGGAACCTTGCCCAAGCTCGAGGTGTTTGTCATGCTTAAATGATTAAGGTTGTAACATTTAATGCACTAGTAACTTGTGTGTAGCGGAAATTGATAACATAGTGAGTATTTCATTAAGAGCAAGTTCCTAATGTGCATAGAGAGTGGGTACTTAATTGAGAAAGCAACATAGCAATTTACACCTAGCTAATTTGGCACTGACAATACTTGAAAATAGAGAGATATAGAACAATTGACAATAGTTGAGGACCGGATTTACATGGAGCCGGTCCCCCCTCCATAAAGGCTTTGTATTATAGCTTCTCCCATCAAAGGAGACTTTTGTACAATACAATTCTTGTGTTCCTTAACAAAACTTGTTGGTGCAATGAAGGTGGAAGCTTCATGCACTAAATTATGCTTGAAAATCACACCTGGTGTCCCAAGACCTCACACACCTTCAAAAATGGTGAGAGCTAGCACGGAATGAGGATAGATTGAGAGGAAGAAGAGGTTTCTTACGAGAAAGAAGTATTCTCTTCATATAATCACTCTAATAGCATAGCTTAGCTTAATAATTAGCATGGTAGAGGAGATGAGCATGCCATTGAAGCTTGGCTCTTGGTTGGATTTGCATCACAAATCCAAGAGTTGTTAGTGTAGGCCTCCCTTCTCAAAAGCTTGGAGAAGATGATGAGCTTTCCATTAAAGCTTGGAGAAGGAGAGAGAGTTCTTTGCTCCACACATGAGTTGTGTGAGTGAGAGAGAGAGAGAGAGAGAGAGAGAGAGAGAGAGAGAGAGTGTGTGTGTCAATGCCTTTGCAAAATCAGCCCCCTCTCTCTCTTGGTTGACCCCTCTTGCTATTTGCTCATGCCGGCATCATATTGGCCCTTGCAGAGCCTAGCCAATGACAATTAAGAAGCATAAGTGATAGCCTTGTGACATGTGTCCCCCTTTCTTCTTTTGTGAGAGCTTTAAGTATTTAAATAATTCATCTAACTCTCATTGGACCTTTTTGTCTTCTGGCCAATAGGAATCAAGCAAGCCATTGGGTTGTTGAATACTCATTGGACCCCTTGGTAGACTGTCCAACAGTCTTCTAGGGAGCTTAATTTATATCGGTTCTTTTATCAAGAATTTTTAAATTAATTAGACTAAATTTTTTATAGCCTAATTCTCATTGGTCCACCTATATGGCCATCCAATAGGATTTGAGGGAAGGTTGAGGGCAACTAGCCAAGGAATCTGACATGTGTCCAATATTGCCTTTGTGTAAAGGGGAAGCCTTGGAGTGTGTGTGTGTGTGTGTGTGTGTGTGTGTGTGCTTCTCTCTCATCCCCTAAAAATTAGGCTCGCCCCCTCCTTCCTAGGGATGTGGGAAGACTTTTTAGTCTTCCCCATGACCATCCAATTCCCCTACACTTTGGCCATTGTATAAAAGGATTAATTTTTGCAACCTTAGCCTATGGAAGTCTTTATGGAGCTGACCCTTAGGTCTTTTAAGCCCCATTGAAGCACATTGCTCTTTTGCAAGCTATCCCCTTTGGATCCCTATTTTCCCTCCTTTGGATCCCTGACAGAGACCGGGGTTTGCAGCCTTACCAATATTCTAGCTTTTACTCTCCTGGTACTTCCCCATATTAAATGATCAGTTTAACACGAGAAAACCATTTGGGAGTATTAGATATTATTTTTTATGACATTATCTCTCTCTTGAAATCATTAGTCCATTTGGTGCTTGAGAGCCTTCGTTGCTGCCGCCGCAAGCATGTCTGCACATTAGTTCGTATCAATCTTCCATAGTAGAGTGACAAGCTCTACTTGGTGTTCGGGAGATGTCGTCTCCACAAACATGATCCTAAGCATGCATACTCATTAACATGTGTGCAAAAAAAAAAAGAGTCTTATAAGACGAAAACTTTGTTCATTTAAAAATATTTACATTTGCTTACTCTATGGAAGCATTGTAAGCATTGACAAGGTTTAGGTTATCCTTTAATTGTGTGTCTTGCATCCATCTAGCATCTTCAAAAGGATAGTTCTTAAACTTAATAAGATATCGTTAAATAATTTACCGCCTCGTAATACCTTGTCTTCATGTCGGAGAATGGACTCAAGCTGTAGCACCTCTTCTTGGTCCTCGATCTCCGATGGGTCTTCAATAATTGGTTCTTGAGGTGGTTCTCCTTTGTTAGGCTTTAGTAGGCTCACATGGAAAGCATTGTGTATGCGTCAATGGCTTGGTAACTTGAGTTGATAGGCCATCTCATTGATTGGTCTAAGAATCTGGAAGGGACCATAGAACCTTTTTGGTAACTTAGCATAGTACTTTTGGTGCCCCATAGGATTCTTGCTGGTTGTGTGCCTTAATCGAGCCTTGGGAAACTTAAGTAAGACCCAATCATTTTGTTTAAAGGCTAGGGCTCTTCTTTGCTTATCAGCAGCAGTCTTTTGCCTTTGCTGAGAGATGGATATAGCATCCTTAATCTTTTGGAAAGATTCTTGCAGGTCTCGGCTATATTCATTTGCAGCAAAGATCTTCCCATGTATCTTGAGTAGCAAGGGACTTTTTTATCTTCCCTCTATCACCTCAAAAGGTGCTTTTCCCGTGGAAGTATGTACAGTGTTATTATAAGCATACTCCACTAAGGGTAAGTACTTCTCCCATTGGGACTTTTGATCTACTTCTGTGATATAAGCTTTTAGTAGATCAAGAATGGTTAGGTTAGCTATTTCACTTTGGCCATCCGTTTGGGGATGATAGGCCAAAGAGAAGTTTAGCCTTGTATTTAAATTTTCAAAGAGACCCTTCCAGAAAATATTGGTCATTATGGGATCTCTATCCGACACTATGGACATTGGCAAGCCGTGGTACTTGAAGATTTGTGATATAAAGAGGGTTGCCATTTGATGGGCTTTGATAGTCTTTTTGACAAGTATGAAATGTGCTTGTTGCTAAACCTGTCTAATATCATCCATATTCCTATGTTCCCATGGATAGACTTGGGCAATCCAAAGATAAAACCCATGGATATGCTCTCCCATAGTGAATTAGGGATTGGCAAAGGTTGAAGCAATCCAGGTTGCTTCCCTCTATCAAACATCGTCTTTTGGCATACCACACATTTTGAAAATACTCTTGTATGTTTGCTTTTATGGCAGGCCAATAGAAATATGTTTCTATCCCCTTTAGGGTAGACTGAATCCCTCTATGCCCCGCATAAGGAGGAGCATGAGATTCATACATTACTTTCTCATGAAGTGAGTTAGTTACGCATAGTCTATTGCCATAGAGAAGATAACCATCTTGTAGGGTAAATGGTTCTTCCTTCTACCCTAGTGCAAGGGCTGAAATCACATCTCTAAAATCAAGGTAAATAGAATACTCATCTATCATAGAAGATAGATCATTGTGAGTTGCTATGGAAACCGCATTCACTCTTGGTCGTCTTGAGAGTGCATCGGCTACTTGATTATGCTTGCCAGCAATGTGAGCAACATGAAAATGAAATTGCGAAAGGAAATTTGCCTACCTCATTTGTTTGTCGGAGAGCTTGGTCTGTGTCATGAAGTACTTAAGGCTTTGGTGATCCGTCCGCAAAATGAAAGGAGTCCCTAATAAATAGTGCTTCCACGAATCTAGAGCATGTAGAACTGCTAAGAGTTCCTTCTCATATATGCCTAGAGCTTGCTCAACAGAATCGAGCCTTCGACTTTCATAAGCTATGGCGTGCCCTTCTTGGAGCAAAACAGCTCCAAGGCAATCACCACAAGCATCGCATTAGACCTCAAATGGCTATGAGAGATCCAGTAGTGTAAGCACAGGTTGAGAGATAAGCTTTTTGAAAGCATTTTTCTCCTTACTAGACCAGATATACCTAATGTTTTTCTTTGTTAGGTCATGTAATGGACACACGATTTGTGAGAACTTTTCTATGAAGCGTTTATAGTATGCACACATACCTATAAAGCTTCTTAGTTCATGTAGATTCCTTGGATTAGGCCATGCTTTTATTACCTCTAGCTTTGATGTATCCATTTGGATGACATCTTGAGAGATAATGTGATGACCTAAATACTGAATTTCTTGTAAGAAAAACTCACTTTTCTTTCGATTAATATAAATTTTATTCTCTCGTAAAACTTGAAATATTACTTGGAGATGTTGCTTGTGTTCGTCTAGTGAATTAGAGTAGATGATTATATCATCAAAGAACACTCCAGTAAAAGTTTGGTGAGGCTTGAATACCTTCTCCATCAAGCAGTTAAATGTGGCTGGTGCATTGGTCAAGCCAAAAGGCATGACAATGTACTCGTAAAGACCAAACGTAGTCCGAAATGCGGTCTTTACTATGTCTTGATCAACTATCCTTATTTGATGGTAGCCACTTTTTAGGTCAATCCTACTGAAGTTGGTCAACCCTTGTAGCTTATCAAATAGGTCTTCTACCCGTGGAATGGGAAACCTATTCTTGATTGTAATCCTATTTAGTGCCCTATAGTCGACACACATATGATATGTGATGTCTTTCTTTTGCACTAATAACACTGGTGAACAAAATGGAGATGAGCTAGGCCTAGCCATGCCCCTCTCAACTAACTCATGCACTTGCCGCATAATCTCCTCTTGTTGAGCTTGAGAAACTCTATAAGGAGGTTTATTAGGTGGTGAACTACCTAGAAGAAGTTCAATTGCATGGTCATCATTGCCTCGTTTAGGAGGTAGTTCACAAGGGATGTCGTCAATAAAAACATCTTGAAATCCCTTGAGAAAATTAGATAAGTCTAATTCCTTGTGATTGTTTATATTTTCTTTTGCTAAAACATTAGGTTCATATTGAGAATATTTAACAAAAATCATGTACGTGGAAATAGAGCTCTTTATTGACTTATTGAAAGCTTGTGTATGTACAATGGGTATGGTGTTACCCAACTCCTTAGCATCTATGTACATATCTTTTTACGTGAACCTAAAGTAGATTTGCCATTCAGGGAATTTAACATTGGTAGCCATGCGATCAAGCCATGGTGCCCCTAGAATTACATCCTCGTGCTTGAGAGGAGAGATAAAGAAATCCTCTTTGTCCACATTGCTTTGGACATGGAGCCTCAATTTCCCAGTTAAGGGAGTGACTGAGGCTTCTTGCCCCTTGAAAGCACCATCGGGAGGTAGGACATCTCCCATCACATAGGCTTAGATGCCTAGCTTGGTGGCCAACTCTGTGGATATAAAATTGTGAGTAGAAGCAGGGTCAAAGAGAATAAAAGCATCATGTTCTCTTACCTTTCCCCAAGCATGGCATAGAGGAGATCCTTTGTGGTGAGCATCCTCTTCTTGGATTTTGACCAAGGTAGCTCTAGAAGGCTCATTTCATGTATTCTTGTGGGGACAAGCATGATAAGCATGCCCTTGCTCCCCGCACTTGAAACAACAGTTATCTTTACGATAATGCTCTAGCTCTTCAGAAGAGAGTTTATTTTTGCCTTTATAAACTCCCTTCTCCTTAGCTCTGTTGTTGTTGGCATTGCCTTTGGGAGACTTTTGGACATGGTCCTTCCCCTTAGGCTCATTATTACGGTCCTTGTTCTCCGTGGGCTTAAGATTTCTCTTAGCCCCTTGTTGGAAATTGATTTGTGAAGCCACCATGGTATGGTGTATGACAGTGGACATGGTGCATGGCCTTTGGGAGTTGGCATAATCCGCCATATCTTCAGTTAAACCCGCATAAAATTGTTTTTTTTTCTCTCTCCAAAATCCATCTTTTTGAAGACAGTGGCTTTGAGATGTAAGTCCCAAAACTTGTCTACATATTTGTGAATAGATTTATAGGGAGAGAGCTTCAAGTTTCGCCATTTAGAGAGCACTTTGTCTTTGGCATCAGTAGCCAAAAATTGCTTCATAAAAGAAGCTTTTAAAGCTTTCCACATTCGTGGAGCTTCACCGTTTGCTCATAGGCTAGACCACCATTGCTCGTGGACTTTTGAAAATGCATAGTTACATGACATAGCTTAGAGGACTTCGTGAAGCCCTCATCTCCAAAACCGCATTGAATTGTTGGATGAAGGCCAAGGCTTTGTCCGTAGCACCAAAGGTGCCATCGTAGGTAAGGAAAGAGATGTTCTTTCCTCCCTCTTTTAACTTTTTGAGCTTGGACGACCTCTTCCACGTGGCATAGGATTTCCTATGGCCTCTTCTTTTTGGTGGTTCAAAAGCTGCACCATCACTTTCTTCAGAAGAGGAAGAGTATGAGGAGGATGGAGAAGAGGGTGACATCTTCCTTGCCTTTTTCTTCCCTTGTTCCTCCTTGTCTGCACCATCACTTTCTTCAGAAGAGGAAGAGGACAAAGAAGATGGAGAAGAGGGTAACCTCTTTCTCGTCATTTTCTTCTCTTGTGTTTTCTCTTCCCTTTTTGAATTATGGTATAGAGAAGTATGCGATGGCCTTTTCCGTTTAGGGGGTGTTGGAGAGCATTTTGCCCGTTGACTTCGTGGAGCCGTCTCTGTCGAGGTGGCAGGAGACTCACTTCTTTCTCGTTCTTTCAGTGAGGGCTCTACCGTTGAAACTTGGGTTCTCCTTTGAGAGGGAGATGCATCATCAAGTGGTAAGTTTTTGAGCCCTTCGTACGGATCCTCTTCTTCTTCCCTTATCGGAGAGAGGCCTCTTTTTGGAAGTCTCATAAGGAGGCTTCCTAGGTACTCTCTCTTCTTGGTGGGGAGTTTGGAGAATCCCATGAGTACGTAGCTACCGTTGCACTTCACCTTGGAGGGATGGATTTCCCATGGCTTGTTGAGGCCTGGTAACAAGGTAATTAACAAGCATAGGGGCATCATTAGTAGCTTGTTCATTAGCAAAATCAAAGCTATCAACATTCATTTCAATCTCTTTTCCTTTGTCAGCCATACTAGCAAATTTTAGGTGTAAACTTTTACTTGTACTTTGGCACTTCAAGCCCTAGTTGCTACTCCTCTTTACCTTCAAAGATAAGCACTCAAGCATCTATACCTGTGGCTCAAATATTATTGATTGCAAGGAATAGAAGAGAGGTTTCAACAGAGCCAAGAGAGCACCGTTCTTGTCAAGCTTCTAATAGCTCAATAATGGTTAAGCCGCCATAAGCAAGCCCTGTAGGACTCCACTATAAAGACCACAGCTCTCGACGGTGTCCCCGTTAATTGCATAAAGTAGGCGTGTTTCAAGGATGAAAAATCTCTATTCTACTTACTCTTTTGCAATTAATAACACCAAGTATTTTTAGCAATCTTGAGGACCTCTCTTCTTGAGCAAAAAAAGAGAAACCAATAGCTTTGATACCAATGTAACATTTAATGCACTAGCAACTTGTGTGTAGCGGAAATTGATAACATAGTGAGTATGTCATTAAGAGCAAGTTCCTTATGAGCATAGATACTGAGTACTTAATTGAGAAAGCAACATAGCAATTTACACCTAGCTAATTCGGCATTGACAATACTTGAAAAGAGAGAGAAATAGAACAATTGACACCAATTGAGGACCGGATTTACATGGAGCCGGTCCCCGCTCCATAAAGGCTTTGTATTATAGCTTCTCCCATCAAAGGAGACTTTTGTACAATACAATTCTTGTGTTCCTTGACAAAACTCGTTGGTGCAATGAATATGGAAGCTTCATGCACCAAATTATGCGTGAAAATCACACCTAGTGTCCCAAGCCTTAGTCCCAAGACCTCACACACCTTCAAAAATGGTGAGAGCTAGAAAGGAATGAGGATAGATTGAGAGGAAGAAGAGGCATCTTACGAGAAATAAGTATTCTCCTCACATAATCACTCTAATAGCATAGCTTAGCTTAGTAATTAGCATGGTAGAGGAGATGAGCATGCCATTGAAGCTTGGCTCTTGGTTGGATTTGCATCACAAAGCAAAGAGTGTTGGTGTAGGCCTCCCTTCTCAAAAGCTTGAGAAGATGATGAGCTTTCCATCAAAGTTTGGAGAAGGAGAGAGTTTTCTTTGCTCCACACATGAATGTGTGTGTGTGTGTGTGTGTGTGTGTGTGTGTGTCAATGCCTTTGCAAAATCATCCCCCCCCCTCTCTCTCTTGGTCGACTCCTCTTGCTATTTGCTCATGCTAGCATCATATTGGCCCCTGCAGAGCCTAGCCAATGACAATTAAGAAGCATAAGTGATAGCCTTGTGACATGTGTCCCCCTTTCCCCTTTTGTGAGAGCTTCAAGTATTTAAATAATTCATCTAAACTCTCATTGAACCTCTTTTTCTCCTGGCCAATAGGAATCAGGCAAGCCATTGGGCTGCTAAATGCTCATTGGACCCCTTGGTAGACTGTCAATAGTCTTCTAGGGAGCTTAATTTCTATTGGTTCTTTTATCAAGCATTTTTAAATTGATTAAACTAAATTTACTCTAGCCTAATTCTCATTGGTCCACCTCTATGGCCATCCAAGAGGATTTGAGGGGAGGTTGGGGGCAACTAGCCTAGGAACTTGACATGTGTCTAGTATTCCCTTTGTGTAAAGGGGAAGCCTTGGAGTGTGTGTATGTGTGTTTCTCTCTCATCCCCTACAAATCGGGCTCGCCCCCTCCTTCCTAGGGATGTGGGAAGACTTTTTAGTCTTCCCCATGACCATCCAATTTCCCTACACTTTGGCCATTGGATAAAAGGTTTAATTTTTGGAACCTTAGCCTATGGAAGTCTTTATGGAGCTGAACCTTAGGTCTTTTAAGCCCCATTGAAGCACATTACTCTTTTGTAGACTATCCCCCTTTTTATCCCTATATTCCCTCCTTTGGATCCATGATAGAGACCAGTGCAGCCTTACCAATATTCTAGCTTTTACTCTCGTGGTACTTCCCCATATTAAATGATCAGTTTAGCATGAGAATCATTTGGAAGTATTAAATATTAGTTTTTATGACAAAGTGCTTGAAGTGTTCAATTCAAACATGATCTCTCGAGAGGCATAAAAGATTGTCATGCTTAAATGACTAAGGTGCTCGAAGTGTTCAATTCAAACATGATCTCTTAAGAAGCATAAAAGACACATGTCAAGATCCTCCCCATATTGCTCTCATGAATGTGTTTGAATCCTATGGGACAGGCTTTAAAGGGGTCCAATGAAAATTTAGATGCATTTAAATAAATAGTTAAGCTCTTTCTCTCAAGAGGGAAAAGAGGACACTTGTACAAATGATATAATTAAATAATTCAAGAGAGAGAGAGAGAGAGGTGGACCAAGCATGAGAGGGGGTATATTCTGTCCCCCCCCCCCCCCCCCCCCCCCCCCACACACACACACACACACACTCTCTCATTATGCAAAGTGCAAGAGATCCATCTCCTTCTCTAAGCTTGTTGAGAAGTTGAGAGCGTACACCAACACTCTTGTCTATGGAATGCAAATCCAACCAAGAGCCATGCTTCATTTCTTAAGCTTGCCATCTTCTTCATCTTCATTACTATGCTATTATGCTATGCTAAGCAAGAAGAGTGATGATAAGTGAGGAACTATTTCTGTGTTTGAGGCCTTGGGACTGAGGTCGGGGATGTTTAATTCTTTTACAAAGTTTATGGTATGCTCGTGATGCATGAATCTTTCCATCTTCATTGCATCACCTAAGTCACAAGGAACATAAAGATTGTATTGTACCAAGTCTTTGTTGATGGGAGAATCTATAATACAAAAGCCTTTTGGAGGGGGGACCGGCTCCGACTAAATCCAGCCCTCAACTGTTGCCAAGTTCTCTAAACTCTCTCTCTCTCTTACAAAAGTATGGTTCATGCCAAGTTAATTAAGTATTATGGTTATGTTGCTACCACTAAGTAAGTTCACCCTCTATGTTCTCCAAGTAGTCTCACAAACATGCTCACTCTAATTCTCTTTATTCCGCTATTCTCAAAGTTCATAGGCCATTTCCATTACATTGGTATTAGAGCTATTGGTTTCTCTTTTCTTACTTAAGAAGAGAGGTCCTTAAGTTGTCCATGAAAGGTTGGACTTGTTCATTGCAATAGGGTAAGTGGGATAGGGATATATTATCTTGGTTGAGAAGGACTTAGTTCGAGGTACACCGTTAGGAACTATGGTCTTAATAATGGAGTCTCTCGGGGCTTTCCTTTGGCTTAACCATTATTGAGCTACGAGCAAGCTCAACAAGAACCATAATCAACCGAGCAATGTTAGACCCTCTCCACTTGTCTTTGCAATTAAGAGTGTCTAAACCACGGGTGTGGCTACTTGAGAACTAATTTTTCAAGGTAAAGAAGAGTAGTGACTAAGGTTTTTGAGGGTACCAAAGCACAAAGTAATTCTATACATAAGTTTAATTAGCATGGCTGACAATAACCAAGAGAGTAGAATAAACATTGATAACTTTGATTTTGCACATGAAGGTGCTGATAATGCCCACATGTTTGTTAATTATCTTGTTACTAGTTACATCAAGTTATGGACAACCCTGATTTGCAAGCCAAAGTTACCCAACAACTTCGTGCTTATGGGGTTTCCCTTCCTGTCCAAGAGGAGAGAGAGCTTAGGAGGTCTCTTGATGAGACTCCCAAAAGAAGACTCTCTCTCCCATGAGAGAGGAGAAATTTAAAGAACAAGAAAGAAGCGAATCCCTAAGTTCCTTTGAAGATGTGGCTCCACAAAGATGACGATCTAGACGATCGCCAATTCCTCCCAAGAGGAAACGGTTAGCCCATAGTCCTTCTCCTCATCACTCCGAAAGGGAAGAGAGGAAACAAAGGAAGAAAAAGGCAAGAAAGAGGTCACCCTCTTCTCCTTCTTCTTCACCTTCCTCCCCTTCCGACAAAAGCAATAGTTATTTTCCTAGAGAATACAAGAGGAGAGGACATCGTCAAACTTACCCTGCATGGTGAAGGTCTCAAAAGCTCAAGAAATTCAAACAGAGAGGAAAGAGTATCTCTTTTCTTACCTATGACGGCACCTTTGGTGATACCGATAAAGTATTAACCTTCATCCAACAATTTGATGAGGCCTTTGGAGACGAGGGCTTCACGAAGTCCAACAAGCTACGCCATGTAGCTATGCACTTCCAGAAATCTACTCGTCAATAGTGGGCTAGCCTTCATGGCAACGACGAAGCCCCAAAGACATGGAAAACTCTACGAGTTTCCATTATGAAGCAATCCCTTGCAAGCGATGCAAAGAAAAATTGCTTACCGAATGGCGAAGTTTGAAGATGCTCTCCAACGAGTCTATCCACAAATATGTGGACAAGTTTTGGGATTGATAGTCTTTTTGACAGGTATGAAATGTGCATGTTTGCTAAACCTGTCAACTATTGTCCATATTCTCGTATTCCCATGGATAGACTTGGGCAATCCAAAGATAAAATCCATGGATATGCTCTCCCATGGTGAATTAGGAATTGGCAATGGATGGAGTAATAGGCTGCTTCCCCCTATCATACTTGGTCTTTTCGCATACCACACATTTGGTAACATACTCTTGTATGTCCACTTTCATGGTAGGCCAATAGAAATACGTCTCTACTACTCAAAGAGTAGGTTGAATCCATCTATGCCCCGCATAGGGAGGAGCATGAGACTCATACTTTACTTTCTTGCAAAGAGAGTGAGTAACACATAGCCGATTGCCATGTAGAAGATAACCATCCTGCAAAGTGAATGGTTCTTCTTTCTTCCCTAAGGCAAGGGCTGAAATTACATCTTTAAAATCAGGGTCAGTAGCATACTCATCTATCATAGAAGATAGATCATTGTGAGTTGCTATGGACACCACATTGGCCCTTGGCCGTCGTGATAGTGCATCAGCTACTTGATTGTGCTTGCCAGCAATGTGAGCAATATGAAAATTGAATTGCGAAAGAAAATTTGCCCACCTCATTTGTTTGTCGGAGAGCTTGGTTTGCATCATCAAGTACTTAACACTTTGGTTATCCATTCGTAGGATGAATGGAGTCCCCAAAAGGTAGTGCTTCCACGTGTCTAGGGCATGTAGAATAGCTAAAAGCTCTTTTTCATTTATGCCCAAGACCCGTTCATCGGCATTGAACCTTTGGCTCTCATATGCTATGGCATGCCTTTCTCGAAGCAAAACTGCTCCAAGGCAATCTCCACAAGCATCACATTGGACCTCAAATGGTTTTGAGAGATCCGGAAGCGTAAGGATTAGTTGGGAGGTAAGCTTCTATTTGAGCTTGCCAAAAGCATTTTGCTCTTTAGCAGTCCATGAATACTTAACGTTCTTCATTGTTAAGTCATCTAATGGTCTTGCTATTTGAGAGAATTTGGCTATGAAGCGTCTATAGTATACACATATACCAATAAAGCTTCTTAGCTCATGTGGATTTGTTGGATTAGGCCATGCTTTTATTAGCTCCAACTTTGATGAATCCATACAAATACCATCTTGAGAGATAATATAACCTAAGTATTGAATCTCTTGAAGGAAAAATTTGCTCTTCTTTTGATTGATAAAAAGCTTGTTCTCCCTCAAAGCTTGAAAAATTACATGGAGATGTTGTTTGTGCTCCTCCAAGGACTTGTAGATGATGATATCATCAAAGAACACTCTAGTGAATTTGCAGTAGGGTCTAAATATTTTCTCCATTAAACAATTGAACGTGGCTGGAGCATTTATCAAATCAAAAGGCATGACAAGATATTCATAAAGACCAAACGTTGTACGAAACGCGGCCTTTACAATATCTTCATTCACTATCCTTATTTGATGATAGCCACTTTTAAGGTCAATCCTACTAAAGTAGGTCGAACCTTGTAGCTTATTTAATAGATCTTCGACCCCGGTACGGGAAATCTGTTTTTGATAGTGAGAATATTTAGCGCTCGATAGTCCACACACATGCAGTATGTACCATCTTTCTTTTGCACTAAAATGACTGGAGAACAAAAAGGAGAGGAGCTAGGCCTCACCATCCCTTTGTCTACCAGTTCATGCACTTGCCTCATAATCTCCTCTTGTTGAGCTTGAGAAACTCTATAAGGAGGCTTGTTAGGCGGTGAGATTCCTGGTAGGAGCTCAATTCATTGGTCATCATCCCCTCGTTTTGGAGGTAAGTCCATAGGGATATCATAGATAAAAACATCCTGGAATCCATTTAGAAAAGTAGACAAGCCTAACTCTTCTTGATTCCTCCCTTTTTCATTTGATAAAACATTAGCATCATTAGTAGATTCTTGACAAAAATCATGTACGCATAAATCGAGATTTTCATTGACTTATCAAAAGCAGGTGACTTTATAAGTAGTATAGTACGACCATACTCATTAGCATCTATATACATGCTATTCTCCCTATAGGTGAAGTAGATGACAACCCTCTTCATATCCCAAAATTTTAAGCACCATGGCTTGCCAGCATCAATAGTGTCAAATAGAGATCCTCGAATGACTAGTAATTTTGGGAAGGGTCTCTTTGAGAATCTAGGTACACAGCTAAATTTCTCTTCAGCCTATCACCCACAAATGGATGGCCAAAGCGAAATAACTAGCCTTACAATTCTCGATCTACTCAAGACTTATGTTACAGAAGTAGATCAATGTGCCCAATGGGAGAAGTACTTACCTCTTGTAGAGTATGCGTACAATAACACTGTCCATACCACTCCAGAGAAGGCTCCTTTTGAGATCATAGAGGGAAGACCTAAAACTCCCTTGCTACTCAAAGTACGTGGAAAGATCTTCGCTGCTGATGAGTATAGCCGTGACCTACATCAATCTTTTCAAAAGATTAAGAAGGTTATATTCATCACTCAACAAAGGCAAAAAACTGCTGCTGACAAGCGCAGAAGGGCCTTAACGTTCAAAGAAAATGATTGGGTCTTACTTAAGTTTCCCAAGGCTTGATTGAGGCAAACTACATGTAAAAATCCTTTGGGCCACCAAAAGTAGTATGCTAAGTTAGCAAAAAGATACTATGGTCCTTTCCAAATCTTAAAACCAATCAACGAGATGGCCTATCAACTCAAGTTGACCAACCATTGGCTGATTCACAATGCTTTTCATGTGAGCCTACTCAAGCCTTACAAAGGTGAGCCACCAAAAGAACCAATAATTGAGGACCTGCTAGAGATCAAAGATCAAGAAGAGGTGTTGCAGCCCGAATTGATTCTTCGACACAAAGACAAGGTACTAAGACATGGTAAGATTATCCAACGATATCTTATTAAATTTAAAATCTATCCTTTTGAAGATGCTAGATGGATGCAAGGAACATAGCTTAAGGATGGTACGAACCTTGTCAATCCTTACAATGCTACACTAGAGTAAGAAAATGTAAATGATCTCTAAATGAACAATGTTTTTGTCTTATAAGACTAATCCTCTTTTGTGCACAAATTTAAAGAGTATGCATGCTTAGAATCATGTTTGTGATGACGACGTCACTCAAACACCAAATAGAATTTGTCACTCTACTTTGGGATTATGATATGGACTAAAGAGCAGACATGCTTGCGACAGCTAAGTTTCCCAAGCACCAAATGGACTAGTCTTCCATTCTGGAATGATGTCGTAGGATAAAAAGGGATCCTCTTCCCCTTAAGAAACGTAAACTAATGACTACGACATTATCTCTTCTACCTCATGGTCGACAACAACTATGGTTTCAAGAGAGAGGCAATGTCATAAAATCTAATATCTAACCAACCCAAATGATTTTCTCATATTAAACTGATCATTTAATGTGGGAGAATAAACGGGAACAAGGGTTAGGATATAGACATGTGCTTATGGATCTATCTCAACACGGGGCCAAGGTAAAAGGGTCCAAATGAGAGATGGTATGTCAAAGAGCAATACTACCTAATGGAGCTTAAAGACCTTAGGGTTAGCTTCATTAAAGACCTCCAAAGGTTAGTGTTAAAAAGTCCTTAGACCTAGAACCTTAAGCAAGCTGGGGCTGACCTTGAGGTGGGAACCCTACCCAAGCTTGAGGTGCTTATCGTGCTTGCTGACTAAGGTGCTTAAGGTGTTTGTGGGAACCTTGCCCAAGCTTGAGGTGTTTGTCATGCTTAAATGACTAAGGTGCTTGAAATGTTCAATTCAAACATGATCTCTCAAGAGGCATAAAAGATTGTCATGCTTAAATGACTAAGGTGCTCGAAGTGTTCAATTCAAACATGATCTCTGAAGAAGCATAAAAGACACGTGTCAAGATCCTCCCCGTTTTGCCCTCATGATGTGTTTGAATCCTATTGGATAGGCTTTAAAGGGGTCCAATGAGAATTTAGATGCATTTAAATAAATAATTAAGCTCTTTCTCTCAAAGAGGGAAAAGAGGACACTTGTCCAAATGATATAACTAAATAATACGAGCGAGAGAGAGAGAGAGAGAGGGAGAGAGAGAGAGAGAGAGAGAGAGAGAGAGAGGTGGACCAAGTATACTCTCCCACACACACACACACACTCTCATTGTGTGAAGTGCAAAGTGCAAGAGCTCCATCTCCTTCTCCAAGCTTGTTGAGAAGTTGAGAGCCTACACCAACACTCTTGGCTATGGAATGCAAATCCAACCAAGAGCCGTGCTTCACTGCTAAAGCTTGCCATATTCTTCATCTTCATTAATATGCTATTATGCTATGCTAAACAAGAGGAGTGATGATAAGTGAGGAACTATTGCTTTCTCCTATTGATTGCTTCTTATTCCTCTTCCCTACCCTCATTCCTCGCTAGCTCTCTCCACCTTTGAATGTGTTTGAGGCCTTGGGACTAAGGCCGGGGATGCCATAATGCTTTTACAAAGTGAGATGTACTCGCCTCCATTGTCACTATGCAAAGATTTGAGTTTTTTACTTGATTGGTTCTTGACCAATGCTAATAACTTCTAAAAGACACTAAAGATGTCGCTCTTTTGCTTTAAGAGATAAACCCACACCTTTCTAGTAGAGTCGTCTATGAATGTTAGGAAGTATAACCTCCTCCTAGAGACTTGACTGATATAGGTCCGCACAAGTCGCTATGAACGAGATCTAGAGGACTTCCTAACTCCTTGTCCAAAGGCGTCGAAGTCAACCTAGTATGTTTGCCATAGATACAATGCTCACATAAAGAGAAGTTAGAGTAATCTAATACATGGATATAACCAGAACACTTCAAGACTTTCATTCCTTTTATATGTCCTAGCCGGACTTTGTAGACGACAGCTCGTCTACACAAATAAAATTCTCTTTCACACAAGAGACATAAAGTGAGTACAATGAACCAGACTTCTAGCCTTTAAGCATAACCAAAAATTTCCCTTCTTGATAATCAAAGAATCACGGGCAAATATAGTAGTGTAACCCAAATCATCTAGCTATCCAACCGACATTAAACTCTTTGTCAATTTGGGTACATGTCTAACATTATACAGCATAAACTCAGTGCCATTACGCATAGAAAACTTGATGCTGCCCACACCGCATATATCAAGCTCATAAGAATTGCCTAGCTTCACCGTGCCAGTGTGGCAATGTATGTAGAAAACCACTCCTTGTGAGGAGTCACATGGAAGCTTGCACCTGAGTCCACAATCCAATTCTGCACATATCACTCATAGTCGTGAGCAAACAATGCATCAAGACTCAAATTGATGTGAAAATCAACACATCATTTGACACTTCATAAACTTTCTCAATGGTTGGATACTCAACCACATTAAGCTCTTCAATTTTCATGTTGCTTTTAGGTTTGTCAGACTTTGCTTTCTCTTTGCCCTTATCACGCTGCATTATGCGGTAATCTTTCTTCAAGTGTCTCTTTTTATGGCAGTAGTAACACTCTACATTTCGCATGTCTTTGCCGCGACTCTTGCTACGAGCTTGCCTACGATCCTGTGAACGACCGCTGCTACGACTACACTTGCGGTTAGTTTCTTCCCAAACTTGTCAAAAATTGCCAGCTTCACCTGCTCCCATGTTTGCTTTTGCTTTTGCTTGTCATGATTGCCACTAGCCACATATGCATCACCATGCCCACTCGCATCAAGAGGTTGACGTCAGATCTCCTCAGTGAGCAACACTAATGAAATCTAACTTTCCATTGGGTATAGAATTGCTTATGGCTATGTTGAAAGTATCCCATGACAATGGTAGCGAACATAGCAAGAATATAGCCTTCATTTCATCATCGAAATTGAGACCTTTTGAAGTAAGCTGTAAAAACACGTTGTTGAACTCGTTCAAATGAGAACTAACATTATTGTCTGCTTTCATGTTCATGTGCATCAATTTCTTCATCAAGAAAACCTTGTTTGAGGTGTTGTTGCCATCCCAGCCTGACATAGAGCATCCCACAAATCTTTGGCATTGGTCTTATCCATTGTGGTAAAGGAAATGGATTCACCAAGGTGCAGGCGAATGGTCGCCACATCACGTTCATTCAAGTAATCCCACTCATCATTAGTGTACGCATTCTCTCTTCTTGCACGCAAGGGTGCTATCAAGCCTTTGTTGATCAAAACATCTCGCATACGCTGCCACCAAATGACAAAGTTTGGCCCATCAAACTTTTTGATATAGTACTCTTCTCTTTTGAAAGCACTGAGAGAATGTAGCAAAAACTTTATGGTGACCTGCCTGGGACAATTTTGGCCTTAAAGCTAGATGGGCGGATATCCGTCAGGATTATGATTGTTAGCTACAATATCGTAAGGGGCGATATAATGTAGTAGCGGATGCACTAAGCCGAATGCCTCGGATTAATTCACTTGCTTTCACAGAAATAAAAAGTGAATTTTTGGAGTCATTACGTGGCAAGTGTGCAAAAGATCAATCATATGCTAAAGTGTGGAGTGCAGTTTTAAGAAGGGATCCCTCACACTCACATGTCTTTGCATGGCCACATCAACATGTTTCTGCACGCATATATAAAAACTCCAACACACATAGCTCCACCCCTACTCACAGGAAAAGCTTAAGCGATGGAAGAATTTTTCCATTGACGATGGCTACTTACTCCATAAGGGTAGATTATTTGTGCCAAAGGACTCAGACACTAGACGCCAAATATATTTGAGTTTCACGATAGTCCAATTGCTGGTTATCCAGGTATTCGTAAGACGTATGTCTTAGTTCGCAAAAAATTTATTGGCCAAGCTTACATCGTGATGTTCAAGAGTATGTACTAAACTGCCAACAATGCCAAGTTAATAAGGTAGAGCGCCTCAAGGTAGGTGGCTTTTTTACATCCTTTAGAGACTCCACAAGGTAAGTGGGAGAGTATCTATATGGATTTTGTAGTAGGACTACCTAATACAAATCGTGGCCATTTATGCCCTATGGGAAATTGTAGACTGTCTAACAAAGATGTGTTGATTCATTTCCACTAAGACTTTGGTAAAGACACCCGAATTAGCACAGCTATTTATAGAACATATATATAGACTCTATGATCTTCCAACCAGTATCATTAGCTACAGAGATCGATAGTTCGATAATCCATATGGAGCGCTGTGTTCCAAAAGTTGGAAACTACACTTAATCTTAGTACAAATGATCATTCAAAAACAGATGGTCAAACCGAAAGGGTTAATCAAGTGCTAGAGCATATGCTATGAGCGTACGTTAGCAAGAAGCAAACCAATTGGGAAGACTACTTTCCTATATTGGAATTTGCTTATAATAGTTCAAAGCATGTGAGTACAGAGTTCAGTCCATTTATGCTTTTATATGGTTTTCAACCTAGATCACCCGTTACGGTGGGGTTGGCTACGGAGAAGAGACAACAAGTGAAGGATTTTCTCCAAGACCATTTTGATATGCTTTGAGTTGCTCGACAGAATGTTAAGCAAGCTCAAGATCGATATAAGAAGTACGCGGATGAGCATCGCCATCTTGCTACTTTCCAAGAAGGAGACAAGATTTCCTCAAGGTTCCGGAGTATTCAGAAAGTCTGAAGACGAAAAAAGTTGCTTAACTTTCACAATGATATTGTGGACTGTTTACCGTTCTCAAACGTATAGGTCAAGTGGCATATAAGTTAGCTCTTCCCGAGCACTCATGAGTTCATCCTGTTTTTCATGTTAGCCGTTTACGAAAACAACTAGGACATAATGATAATGTCGTTGACACAGGTGTGTTAGTTGATTGAACCGCCAAGCATCCCTCATGAACCCGAAAAAGATTTTGGATTCTCATGAGCTTCGCACCGGACATCATGTCAAACGACACGTGTTGGTAAAATGACTAGATAGACCTGAAGAAGGTTCTACATGGGAGAATGTCTCCACACTTAAGAAACATTTTTCTACGTTTGTTTTCCACGACGAAAATAATTCTCCAAGGGGGGGTAATGTAAGGACACGGGTCCTACGAGCAAGGCCACCGACACTACCGGACAATGTGTATGCTAGGGGGAGGCTACAAGATAGCATGGTTGGGTGGAGACTAGCACAATGCATTACTCCCCTCCTTTCAGAGCCCTTGCACATACAAAGTGTGTTAAGGTTGATTTTTTTTTAAAATCATACTCTGCAGGATTGACAAAAACCGCAGAAGGATTGACGGGCGTGACGAGTCTAACAAGCAGACTAAGGAGGATGGTGTGTGTGTGGTTTGCCTTGCTCATGGCCCTTCTCTAACGCTGTCCCTGCTTTGATTATGTCCTCGATTTGCTGATGGTTTGAAGCTCGGTTTCCCCCTTGCTCGGCCTTGTTCTACTACTCGCTGCTAGTAAGCCAGTGCTCCTTGCTGCTTGCGCGACTGTGTTCAAAGCCTCAAAGCTTGCACACGCCTTCAATTGCTCCAAGCCTTGGAGCTGCTCGACTTTCTATTCAAGATCAATGCCTTGCAGTGTGAGGCTTTTCCCCATTGCTCATCAATTGCCCGACTGTTTCTTGCTCGAGTTCTTTGGCTGCTGCTGCAGCCCAATTTGAATGGCTTGCCTTCTTGCTGTTGACTTTCTTGGCTGCCCCAATTATGCACTACCTTTGAATGGCCTCACTACCTGAATGCCTCATGAGCAGGAGCTCCTATGAGCTTCCTCGATTTTCCTACTCGCTCAATTTCCTCAGTTCGATACACCTGCACTCTGCTTGCTCCCCCTATGCTCTGTTCGGTCCTGCACCGATTGCCTCACTTGCTACCAAGGAGGTGCTACACACGCGGGTGGGGAGCGGGAAATGCCGAGGCTCGGGAGCTGTGCTCCTTGGCTCTGATACCAATTGATGGAGCAAAGGCGAAGTGTGCAAGAGAGGGAAGGAGAGAAGGGGAGAAGAAGAAGAACAATAGACACATAGTTTGGTGGAGCATGAGATAGTTATACTCTCTTCCTCCTTATTTCCTTTATGCCCAAAGAATAGATGTAATCGACGGACACCCAGCCATGGCCACCGGTCGCTTGGCCTAAAACCCAACACGATTCAGTATGCAACGATGCCTGCCAGCCATCAATAGCGGAAGGGGCATGAGAACACAGTGCGGCACCTTACTCCTCGGAAGCAGGAAGGGCATTAACAAGCACATACATGGCTTGTTGAATTGGGCATGCTTCTTCAATAGCAAGCAACCATGGCTACTCAGGCACCTGAAATAGGTAACACTAGGCCTGAAATGGGCTTGAGCAGCAAGTAGATCTGAAACGGGCTTGCTCGTCAGGGCTCGTGGAGTTAGGCCAGACCTTGTGGAGTCAAGTTTTTAACTACAAGGCTTACGCCTGTGGAATCCTCACTTTCTCTGCACGTAACGTCCTTTTTAATAGGGGAGTGAGAGGTTAGAGATGGATAATCCTTGTCCACATGTTGGTAAACAAGTGGCTTATTAACCAAGCCATGACTCGTGAGCTCTCTTTCTTGCATAGGATACCAACCACACCATTATTGCAACGCCGGTGGATAAATGGAAAGAGAATTAAAGGCCTCCTTTTCACTCCCATTTTTGATACCAAGAATTGTTTATTTTGACTTGTTACCTCATCTCCCTTCAGTGCAACACCTTCACTTTCTTTCCTCAACGCTCCTTCCCAGTTTCGACAACATTATCACGTGCTTGCATTGTATGTACATGGGTAGGTCACAAAATTGACAAGTGCATGCGCTGTACATGGGTAAGTTAGATCACACACGTCGCCATTTGAATTCGGCACTGAAGAAGTTTGGGTTTCCACACGCATTTGGGGGTGACCATTTCGTGGTGGGCAACGACGAAGTGCGGACATTAGGGTTCGCTCAGATTGGTAGCAGTCCAATTCTTTGTTGGAGACGCAGAAGCGATACGCTTTGCTTCAAACGCACCCACGCTGCCGTATTGTTCCGTTCCGCAGAGATCTGCCCTTGCATAGTTGGATATCAGAGAATTGCTCCTTGATTCTGCCTCGATACAAGCCTTCTTCAATTTCGGGTTTCTGACACACCTATGTATACGCGAACATCTGTTGCTTTTCCCCTTGTGTAGCAATCGAGTTTTCTGCTGCAATACCTTGGCGAGGGAGGATGAAGGTCCATGGAGATCGGAAGAAGCAGAGTGCACCGCACCATCTGGTTAGCATCGTGTCAAACTTTCTCTCTATCTATCTCCTCCCTCTCCTATTCTCTTTCATACTCCCTCTCTAGGTCTCATGTTCTACCTGAATCGAAAGGTACACCTAGACTGGCAGATGCAATGGGCATGCGTCTCCCTGACATTGAACATGTAGAAACTAGGCAAAGACAGTTCTGTCGTGAATCAGCCTAACTTTACGCCCGGGAAGTAAACTGCTGCTCCCTATTGTTATTGATTCCGATGGATTTACATACGTGATCCTTGATGTGTTCGAGGTGCACTTTGAATCTGGCACAGAGCGTGGGCTGGAGTATGTCGTCTGTGTGGCTCTACAATACGTGGCTCTACAATATGATAAGAAGCATATGTTGGAGCAATTTGGCAGCATTGGATTAGGATTTGATTGACCAACCATCATCGCTATGTTTACAGTCCTTCCTGTTTTTTTTGTGGTTCAGATCCTAGTGCACCAGCTTCTATTGAAAGCTGTAAAATTCCCAAACCTGGGCATACAAGAACCATCAAAATTTGAATAGAAGGGCAACATGTTTTGCTCTTAAAACAATGGGCAGGATTATTTTGACTTATCTTCTTTGACTGAGATGCAAGCTCTTAGAGTTCTTTAGAGGTTGGAGTCAAGCTTGTAAATTCTATGTTTTTAAGCTTGATTATTATTTCTTCTAGAGTATCATCAGGTCTGACAAGTCAAGGTGTCAATGCGTCTAGTCTCGTGCTCCAAAGTTATGGAAACAAGCTCCTTATAAGTTAGGGGCCCTCCCTGAATACTACGAAGTGTTTCTTTACTTACTTTGCCAAGAAGTTTTGGATGCTCTGGCTCCTTGTGTGAGAAAGGTATGGAACCAAATATGTGAAAATTTTAGGACAACCTTGTGTGTAGTAATGTTAGAAGTAATTCAAATCGCGAGAGAGGCTTGCTACTTTGGTATTGATTGTCCACGTAGTAAAGCTGCCTTCTTACGTTAATGGAGCAGCTAGTGTTGATTGGTCTTTTCTTCTTTTTGGTTTTGTGAAAGACTTATTCTCTAGATTCTAAATATAGGCCCCCTTTCTCAATTTACTCTTGTTTTCTCAAAAAGATTATCTAGTTTTGCAGTAAAGTTTGAAGAGTCTTTAGGAGTTCAAGGTGTTTTTTTGCACCGGAAGTCTGCAGAACTCAAGAAAGCTTGTTTGAAATCAAAATCTTTCTCCAGGATTCGTTCTTGAGGAAGAAATATCTTATATTTTTTCGATTTTCATGCTCTGAGGATATTTTATTGTGAGTTTATGGAGATAAGTACTCTAATCACTGCGTTGTTATGCGCATTCTATTGAGAATGCTTCTTAGGTGAAGTAAACTCTCCAAGTTACGGCCGCTATGCCCACTCGTTGCAAGAGAAACTCCAAGACTTTTGGTTTCAAATGCCATCCTAAATTTTCCTTTTGGTATGCTGTTTGGAAGTTCCACCAAAATCTATATTTTTATTTGCTTCTTATTACACCTCTCTAGTAGAGATAGAGATTTCCAAATGGCTTAGCTATTGTCTCAAAGCCATTTTGCGTAGCGTTAATGAACTTTGGGATAGGTAGTAAACATACCTAGTGTAGGGTTGTCACTGTATGGTTATACGGTAAAGTAGGGTACGGTTTTGTATGGGAAAATATGGCGTATTGGAAATTATATCATATGGTCTAGGTAATACGGTGTGTTTCTAAAAGAATTCTTTAAAACCATAAAAAAGATCTGCAAATCATCTCATGACTAAGGACTATACCTAGGTCCAAGGTTAAAGGACCTAACAAACTTATGAAAATGACATAGGGAGTTGACACGAATATCAAAGACTCAAGTTACAGGCTACAAATTTTTAGAAAGAGGTCGACGATAATGTATACCGAACGAGTGTACGACATGGGTATTTGTACAATGTATGTAACTTCCATGACCTACTGACTTGCAAGATTTTTAATGACTCGATAGGCGATCCTTGTTATCACGTTTATGAACTCTTCAAGAAGCATAAGTGAGAATTCATCTCTTTTATGTCTCCAAACTTGTGACTTTACAATGCTACATACAAAGTTAAATTTGAAGGACCTTTAATCCAACATGAACTTTGATTCTCAAAGGCTTTTGCTTACAAGTTTGAGAAGGATAGGAATGAAGTGTTCGTAAGGGCACCACATGCAGATGGAAATAACAATTTAAAGAAATGAAGTGGGAGGGCACCTCGTGGAGTCGTGCCGCCGGAAAAGCATAGAGGGAATGTACTTTTAAGCAATTCAAATGATTGAACAGAAAGAGATACGTATACACAAGACACCGAGTGGCGGAGTTCCATCCCAACAGAGGACTGGCTCCAAACTGTGGTGCCCCTTTCTATATTTCTTTATATTGCTTCAACATGTTACAACACCTGTGATTTTGCTTTGCATCTGCACGCGGTAGAATGCCAGAGAGAGAGGGTAAGAGTCCATAGTTCATATTTAAAAGCCCTTGGCCTACCAAAAGCAATTTACATGAAAAGCATTAAGTTCAAAATCATTTGGTCCCAAAAGCTGCCGCTAAAGCTGCCAGTGCAATTTGCGGGAGTTTGTATAGCCTGCCACGTCAATAGTGGAAAATGTGGGTGTTTGTACAATTGCCACGCCATCAACATGTCAGTGCAATTCGTGGAAGATCCGTACAACATGCCATGTCATAGTGGTTTTTATGCTAGGGGTGTGTATATAGGATCGTGCTTTATTTTAAGCCCCATTGGATGGGACCTTGTAAGTTAGGTTGGGTTCGGATTTTTAATCCTAACCCCTTGTGACTTTTAGGCCCCTTCGGGGAGGATTTGGAAGTTGATGAAAATTTCTTCTTCTTCTTCTTCTTCTGCCTACTCCCCTTGCTAGGGTTTAGGTCCCTTGACTAGGATTTGCAGGTTGGCTAGGGTTAGGCTCGTGATGACATGCTTGTAAAACAACTTAAGTTAGCTCAAAAATATTTGAGGGTCATTTCAAGGGTCATTCAATTTTCTCATTCCATATGGGAGCTCTTGATATTCTTGCATGGCAAAATTAGCCATCACACCTAGACCACGTTGATTTGTAAAAGGTGTGCATACCTAAGCAGTCTTACCTAATTAGGAATATTGAGTGGTTGCCACATAACAATGCAACGTAGATGCTTACCTATGTATGTTACAAGACACAACAAACATCGCCGTTGAGCACTCCTCATAGATGGTCTTAGGCATGAAGCTACTCAACGACTACCTCCTTATTCCCCCTGCAAATAACCTAAATGGTCCGGGCCATGAGCTTAGACAACTGATACAATCAAACTCTCCCCAAAATCCAGATTGTAGCTTGTGTTGCTTGGAGGTTCCGAGCATACAACTAAATGCTCCCCATACATGCAGTCTGCGTTGCTTGGAGGTTTCGAGCATACAACTAAATGCTCCCTAGACATGCGGTCTGCGTCGTTCAGATGTTTCTAACATTGAGACACCCGATCTACATCGTTTAGAGGCTCACAACAAACATGAACACTCCTCCCAAGGAAGCTCGAGATTGCGGCTTTGCTTGATCATCAAGGCAATGTGGAGTGAAGTGGTGGTCAATAAGAGTGAAGCTTGGTTGTAGACAGTCTGTATGTGTGCGTGGGCCTTGGCTCTTTGTATATGAGCTCATCTCAACTCATAAAGCTCGGCCTCTCAGGTGCAGTGGACGGGTTTTATGGATTCAGCTCAGATCTAGTACTTCACACAAACACAAGGTTACTTTAGTTGAGAGAAGTACACTGAACACAATGAAGAGAGGTAGAGAGATGACACCACATGTCGGGTCCCAACCACCCTCAAGGGTCCCCTTATTGTGTTGCCAGAGCAAGTACTTGCTTTAATTTCTTGCACAAATGTTGATACAATGGCTAAATGTTGAATACTGAGTGTTCCATGTCGATGATTAACAAAAATGCTCGACAATGATGCTCATGCAAAAACTCCAGGGTTGATTTTGTGCAAAATTGCAAAAATCTTGGTTGATCTGATGCAAAGATATTCAGACATTAGCAAGCACCAATTTTCTCTTCAGTTTTCCTCCCAAGAGTGTAAAGCACCAATCATTGAAATCAATATCAAAACAAGAGCCAAATTATCTCCAATTGGCACCAAGACAAGTTCAAAATATATAAAATCCATTCCAAATAAATTCCAAACAGGACTTTCTTAAACAAAGTCCAAAAAGATTTAAATACAGAGCAATTAGAAAATTCATCCAGGGTTTTGTTCAGATAATCGAACTTTGAGGATGACTGGCTTGTCCTTCTGGATGAAAGTGATCGTATGGTTCGGGAGTTGGAATGTCGCGTCATTCATGTTGTGCCAAGGCATGCCGAGAGAACGTCGCAATTGTCTAACTTCATGATGTGAAAATCTGCCTTTTCTCGATATCCTTGAATGCTTTCCTTGATATCCTTGAAGGGTTAGTGGAAGAGCACCAATGAGAGGCACCACCTTCCGAGTTTGCCCAGTGGCTAGCTTGGCTTCAAGTTCTCCACCTTGTGAATTGTAGCTTGAGGATGAAATTCTCGGTAGTGCCCGGGTCAAAGAAGATACGGGCTTTTAATCTAATGATTTTTCCATAAGCTTTGGACAATTCATTAGAACTTTGGAGATTAATGCCATAAATAGACAAGTTCAACTGTAGGTCTAGCTCTCTCATCTGGAGGTGGTCTTGCGGTTCTATTTGTTCTCGGAGCTGGAGGCTCCTATAAGGATGTTGTTAGATTCTTCATCTCCAGATGCTTCGCACCCTGCCTACAGGCTTCACACATCACGTGTGCTGGCCCTTGTTTGTGGGTTGGCCACGCGTACACCTATTGGACAAAGATCTTCAGGCACATTTAAGGTTTTGCTCAGCACTTTGCCCGTTCGGACCTATTTTTGTCCTTTTTCATTTTTTTCCCCGTATTTTTGTGCATTGTCGTTGGGGCTTCTTCTTGTTTGTCCTACCTCCCCCTATTCTCCTATACATAAGAGGGGGGGGGGGAGGGGGGATTGCACTCTCCCATTTATCTTGTCTTGTACACAACAATTTTGCCATCTGGAGTTATTGGGGCTTGCCGGCCTTTTCCATCCGTCTCTAGTTTGTCCATCGCCTCTCTCTCTCTCTCTCTCTCTCTCTCTCTCTCTCTCTCTCTCTCTCTCTCCACCTGAAATGGTATCAGAGCTCTAGGCTTGGATCAGCCATCGCCTACACCTGGGAGGCCCTATGGAGGATTTCATCGCGAAGAATCACCTTAGATCCATTTGCTTTTTTTTTCTGACTTGCATTTTTGCTTGCAGCTAGCGTTTTTTGTGGACAACCATCTTCTTCTGCAAGCCTCTGCTCTCGCCCTCCCTCCCTCTACCTGATCGGCACCTGTTGCCTATCCTTTGCATCAGCGTTTTTGGAAGCCAGACAGCCATCTGACTAGCGTTTTTTGTTGCAGGACAGCCAGCCTTTTGGATTTGTGTTTTTCCTGCACTAGCGTTTTTCAGCTAGCAACCCTTCGGCCTTCCGTTTTTGGGCAAGACAGCAGCCTTTAGACCATCGTTTTTTTACCTGTGCTTCATCGTTTCCTTCTCTCAATCTTGGACAGTTGGAGTCTCCCGCTCCTTGCCCCTTGGTCTTCCTCCTTGGAAGCTCAACAATTGTGACTATTGCCGGCGATTTCTCGATCACTTACTTGCAGATTTTCAGCCTGTTTTGGTGCATTTACAGCCCTCACCTTACCTTCTTGGCATCCGTGTTCATCACCTGGCGTTTTTCTCAAACCCCTGCGTTCTCGTGGTGTTTCGAGCTCCCTTTTGCTGCGATTTCACACCTGGCGTTTTTTCTCAAACCCGTGCGTTCTCGTGGTGTTTCGAGCTCCCTTTTGGACAACACCTCGACTTTACATCATCAACATCCCTTCGGGTTTCCCTTGCCTCTCCCGTCACTTACCCTCTACTTCGCGGTCTTTTGTCGTTCTATCCGGCATGGTTTTCTGATCCTATCTTCACATTTGCTTCTGATTTGCTTCTGCACATGAGGCATGGGGTTTCCTTTGCAACATGTACGGGGCGAAGACACCCGGAAGGATCCTTGCTCTGGAAAAGACTTTGATAGACTTAGAAGTCTCGTCATTTCCGATTATCCAGGATTTCATTTCCGGCCTGCCTTTGCTCCGTGATGAGCTAGCAACTTGTGGTCACCAGATCTCTTCCGAGGGCATGGCAACTCGGTTGCTACTCAAGCTTCCTGACACTTATGATTCATTGTTCCAGTCACTTACTACCTCTACGTGTCCTACTCCTATCACTTGCTATCACTTGGGAGGAGCTCTTACCCGCTGTGCAGCAGATAGCTTCGCGCATTCAGGACATAGCCACCTCAGACGCCTCTGCAAGCGCTACTGCTTTGGTTTCTACATCCTGTGGGGGTGGTAGTGCTCCCGGACAATCCGGACCTGGTTGTACACCTTCTCGCCGTGACATTACTTGTACCTATTGTGGAAAGAAAGGTCATTATGAAGCAAAATGTTATAAACGACGGTGGGACGGCAAGAAGGATCCAGATCCGGAGGATGGGATGGCTTCTCGACAAACGTTTGCCACCGCCATCTCTAGCCCTTCACAGGCGGATGGCTTCACCCTCTAGTTCCATCCACCTCCTTCTTCCCTCTTATGATCGAGATCACTTTTTGGCTTGGAGTTTACCGGTTTACCACCTTGGCCTTCTATCCTTTTGTGTCAGAGTGCTCTGCTTGAGGGGGGGTTCTCTCTACACAACAGTTTTGCCATCTGGAGTTATTGGGGCTTGCTAGCCTTTTCCATTTGTCTGTTGTCTCTCTCTCTCTCTCTCTCTCTCTCTCTCTCTCTCTCTCTCTCTCTCTCTCTCTCTCTCTCTCTCTCTCTCTCTCTGTGAAACCGGCCCGTAGGGCGGTAGGCGTTGGCTTTCACCCAAAATTCTTTACTTTAGACTCACACACAGAGCACTTTACAAAGAGAACCTGCGACGGGAGTTAACACTTAAACACACACACGGCTCAGAAGCTAGAATGCTCCAAGCAGACGCCGACAACAAAATTGG